>NC_142708.1:1345000-1672500 GCF_055471065.1 Atractosteus spatula
GGGCAAGCAGAGCTGTTAACGTTGTTTTGTCAGGCCTGTGCAGCCAGGAGGATCTGGGAGGTCCTGCAGCTGGGAAACCCGACGTTGGGGTCTCAGCAGGGGAGCCCCAGATCGCATTGCACCAGTCTCAGCGAGGGGGGTGTAGGTCAGGTGTTGATGTTTTCACATCTTCTAGACAATGTGGGGAGGCAACTTACACGGCAAACCAAACTGTAGGATTTAGAGTTAAAAGCACGGAATTTAGGGTGTTGAAATTGTATAACAATGGGCTAGTAAGGCCTCATCTTTTGTACCACTGTGGTCACCATGTTAAAGAAAAACCGGACACATCCCGGGACGTGTCCTACACTGGCGTTCAGACAGCATGTTGAACCTGAGCTTGTTCAGAGGCCTTGTGCTCAAACTGCAGAACAGATTCTGAGGGAAAGTACAGAAAATACCACAACAAGCACTAACCCCTGTGTGCACTTTCCTCACGAGAGGTGGCGGCGTTTCCCATGTCCACTTTCTCCAGTCACCCTCAGGGGAACAGAATCGCTTCTCCCAGTCAGCCATCTTTCCCAGTCTCCCCTCTGCCACAGGATGCACATTCCTGATCTGAGCTCTGCGGCACACCCCGATCCAGCCCCTGGGAGTGACTATCTCTCAGCGCCGGAGAGTGTCATGGTGACCCTGCCAGACTGTCAGCCGCCTGCTCAGGAGCACGTCTGTTTGTCTCAGATCCAGTCCTGCAGGCAGGCTGGTTCCCTTCCACAGTCAATAACAACTCCTTTTCCTTTGAAAATAAACAACCAGAACAAAAAACCGAACTCCTCCTAAGAGTCCTCACTACACTTTAGAAACGATTTCCCTGACTGCAGCAGGGGCTGGACTAATTCAATTCTCCGAACACCTGAACAGTGATATAACTCCTTAACTTGGCTTTTCAGTTTGTCCTTTCTGTGTCCAACGGCAGATGACTGAGAAGGGTCTGCGGTTTTGTTCTGACAACGTGCACACTGACACTGTCCAGGCCGGTGTGCCGGGTGTTGCAGACAAAGCGGATGACACTCGTGATAGTACGCAGTCTGTGAGGTGAGGGTTGAAAATAGAAGCACAGTGTGAGTTTTCCAGGAACAGAGTAGGGTGGACGGGGGGGAGTTTGTAAACAGGGTGGACAGAGAGGCACTGCTGCTGATGTGATGATATTTTTAATTTGACTAAGAGTAATCAATTAGAATCATTCTATAATTCTAATTCTAACTATAAGAATTCTAAATGTCCACAAATCTCATCACATAAAGAAGGGGAACATATCCCCCACTGATGCAGCCCCACCTGGGAGACACACAGCGGCCATTCTGCACCAGCAGCCCCACCTGGGAGACACACAGCGGCCATTCTGCACCAGCAGCCCCACCTGGGAGACACACAGCAGCCATTCTGCACCAGCAGCCCCACCTGGGAGACACACAGGGATCATTCTGCACCAGCGGCCCCACCTGGGAGACACACAGGGATCATTCTGCACCAGCAGCCCCACCTGGGAGACACACAGGGATCATTCTGCACCAGCAGCCCCACCTGGGAGACACACAGGGATCATTCTGCACCAGCAGCCCCACCTGGGAGACACACAGCGGCCATTCTGCACCAGCAGCCCCACCTGGGAGACACACAGGGATCATTCTGCACCAGCAGCCCCACCTGGGAGACACACAGGGATCATTCTGCACCAGCGGCCCCACCTGGGAGACACACAGGGATCATTCTGCACCAGCGGCCCCACCTGGGAGACACACAGGGATCATTCTGCACCAGCGGCCCCACCTGGGAGACACACAGGGATCATTCTACACCAGCAGCCCCACCTGGGAGACACACAGGGATCATTCTGCACCAGCGGCCCCACCTGGGAGACACACAGGGATCATTCTGCACCAGCGGCCCTGCTGCACTGTGGATCAGGGGGAGGAGAGAGAAACTGCAGCCCCAGGTGATTTAAAAGAAGTTTCAGTTAAGGGTGCAGGCGGTCTGGCTCATCCAGCTGAGAGATCTGTGGAGACCGGTATCTGGAAAACTAGATCCAAGTATTTCACTTTAAAGCTCTCTCAGACTAATAGAGAAGAAAGTAAAGCAAAAATGTGATTTTCTTGTTAAAAACTAACCAGGAATGTTTTATTAAATGATTATTAATTTTATTCTGCTCTCTTAATATGTGTATATACAGTATATACCATTATAGGCATAAAATATTGTAAAGTTTGTGTTTATTCTGTAATTCTTTGTGAAAAGGAAATAAAGTTCTTAAAAGCAAAATCAGATTAAAAGAATTGAGGGAGTCCAGATTGGATGAAAGCAGGGTGGAATTTTCCAGGACACTGGGGTTAACACTGTGTCCCAAGCTCTAGCGAATATCTAGTCAGGACTTGAGTGTGACGATCTGAAGGGCGATGCCTCCTACAGCACAGTGTAGGTGTGCTGGGGGTTGCTTTGGACATTCTGAACAGATCCTGAAGAGCGCCACCTACTGGCCCACCAACAGCCTTTCAGAAAGAGTCTGGTTTTCCTTAGAGGTCTCCCATCCCAGTGCTGACCTGGACCAGACTGCTAATCTCCTGAGATCTTATCACAATACAGAATACAAGGTGGTAACACTGCTGCGGTTAGCTCAACACAGCTTTGAGACTTTGTTTCTGAAGCATGATAACAATTCCCTTTACTGCACAACAGCACTACCCCTTTACTGTATCTACAGCCTTCGGTGTTTAGACTTTTAGCTGTTTCCTGCACTGGAAACTCAGGACCCTACTGAACACACTGCAGCCCATCACCCCTACACTGAGCTACTGAACACACTGCAGCCCAGCACACTGACACTGAGCTACTGATCACACTGCAGCCCAGCACACTGACACTGAGCTACAGAACACACTGCAGACCAGCACACTGATACTGAGCTACTAAGCGCACTGCAGCCCAGCACACTGACACTCGGCACCTGAACACACTGCAGCGCAGCACTCTAACACTGAACTACTGAACACACCAGCACCCTAACATGGTTGTGGGTGTATGAACAGATACCCTGGCTTCTTTCATGGAACAGCTGGATGAGACACCGCAGTCAGGACAGGGGGCTTGTCCTCACACACAGGGTTGTGAGAGCTGGGAACAAGCTGCCCAGCCTTGTAGGTGGAGCTGATACCCTGGCTTCTTTCACTTACTGGATGACAACTAGATGACTAGATGGACATACCATTTTTACGTTCTTAACACTGAGCAGCTAGACACACAGAAGCCCCCTGCTGCATCGCTGTGATTCTGAACACGCAGCAGCTCGGCAGTCCAAGACAGAGTCACTGCACGCCCACTGGCAGCGGTGCACAGCCATCAGCTCCCGCCCTGAAACCCCCGCCTGGACGCCGGTCAGCGTGTCCTCACGCGCTCCACACTGCCTGGCTGCCTGCGCCTCCTCGGCGCTGTCCAGCACGCTACGCACGGACCCGTCCCGGCCAGGACCGGGCCTACCTGTCGAACACCACGGCGGCGAAGCTGGGCTCCGCGAACAGCACGTCTCCCGCCCAGAGCTCCCGGGTGGCCCTCAGCCCGCGGCCCTTGCCCTCCGACTGGAACACCTCGACGCTCTCCATGCTCTCCGGGGTCGCTGCTCACACTGGCCGAGAGGAATGTCCTGCCTGCTCCCTCCCTGACTCGGGCTTTCAACACCTTCTCCGGCCACTCCCCCAGCAGGGCCCGAAATAGACTCAGCCCCCAAGCGCTCCAGCTCCCGGGCGCGGGGGGGTTCGTCCTGCCCGCAGAGCGAGCCCTGCGCACAGCTCACACCCGTGCAGCACCGCGGGCTGCCTCTGCACTCACTCCCCCAGAGAGCTCTCTCTCGGGGGGAGACACGGCCAACTGCCGCGGGACCAGGCCCTGCAGGGCTGTGATGTGTTTCAGCCTCCCCTTGTTTGGGAGAAATTGGGCCGTCCCAGGGTATTTTTAGCAGCCAGAAGTGCCTGCCTGTCACCCAGGGCAGCTGGGAGAGCGTGGGCTGCGTGGCCACCAGCAACCTTTTACCAGAGTGGCGGCCTGAGCCCATTTCCAGAAACCTCCAGAACAAAGAGCTCACCTCCGCTGCCCTCCCCCACCCCCCGCCACCCCC
Organism: Atractosteus spatula; assembly: GCF_055471065.1. NCBI lineage: Eukaryota > Metazoa > Chordata > Actinopteri > Semionotiformes > Lepisosteidae > Atractosteus > Atractosteus spatula. The sequence goes on from NC_142708.1 coordinate 1,349,145, forward strand.
CGAGCTCTGGCTCTTCTCACTGACCAGTCCCATCACAGTCTGACAGCAGGGGCAGCAGCTCTAATCGCACCAAGGGAGAGGGGAGAGAGGGCTCAGCCCAGCCCCAAAGGACAGCAGGGACTTGGGAAAGGAGGGCACAGCGGACAGGCAGACCCAGGTCCCATCAGATCCCGAGAACCGGCCTTCGCAGGAACAGCCCCTGGAGACACAGCTCCTCTCGAGCTCCCTGTGAGCTCACAGCTGCTGCTCCTCAGAGACCAGGAGGAAACCCGACACACAGCGCACACAGACACAACAGCCCACGCTGGGAATCCCGGAGTCTCTCGGACACTCTGCTGTTCTTCAAGACTGAAGGCACACACTATACCGAATGTACTGCGATTTTTTTTTACCACGAGCAGTTTCTGAACCTTTTCTGAACCTCTCAAGAGTTTCTGAACCTCTCAGAGTGCCACAGCAGCACAGAGACAGGGCGTCCCCAGGCAATGTCAGTGTGACCCCACACCCCTGCAGGACGTACACGGCGCATTCACCCCACTGTCCACCCCTCCACACGCTTGTTAGGCTCAGTCACGTCACCCCTGGTCCATAGTGCTTCTGCACCCTGATCCTGAGGAGGGACAGGGCCGGGCTCAGGGATCAGGAGGCAGGAGCTCCCAGCCCATCCGCAGGCACAACGCAGGGATGATCCCGATGGATCTTCTTCCACAACAACACCGCAAACAACTTCTTTAATGGATTTTATTTATGAACACTCACAAGTGAGACAAGGGTACTGTGCCCAGATTTTCATACATCACTGATACATTAATAACAATATAATCTCCTTCGTCTTATGTAACACTCTGTCGTAACACACGTTCTTAAGGCACTGCACAAACTTCTGAACGCAGACTGGGACCGGAGCCCCTCCCCCTGCCCCGTCCCACCCCACAAGGGGGCGCCACAGCCCAGCCACCACCCGCCACACGAGGACGAGAGGGACACAGCTCTCTGCGCCATCCCTCACTGTACGCCGGTTGTGTGCTGAAACACTGGCAGGGCCCAGAGCATAAGAAATCACTATACAGTAGAAGGTGTGCACACTGCGCATCTCATTGCTGTGAACAATTCCCTTTGGACAGAATCGCAGTATCTTTGGGGGTGCCTTCTCTCTCCTAGGGCACCCTACACCCAGCACCCCACAGAGAGGCACAGTCAGAGCCATCAGCTGTAATACAGAGGCCTCAGTAAAGCATGAAAGATTGGTCTCTTCTCTCGTGAACGTGTGCTTCTGAAGCCATCCTGTCCAGCCGATACGAAGTCCACTCACACAGCTTCTCACCACTCAGGAAAAAGCACAGCACACAACCAAAATCAATCAGCTCGCTGCAGAGGGGTTACAGAGGCAGGAAAATAGGGCGTAGGACACAGGGTGGGAGACGAGACAGGAGAGACAGGAGCCCACTTCACTGCTCTGCGCTCACAGGCTCCGAGAGTCCAGGTTTGCACAAACAGACAGTTGAGGAATGTGATCTGTACTTCTTCAAACTGGAATGACGACCAGAAGTATTCAGTGTTCTGTCCAGCAGGGAGTCAGCTGTATCACTGTTTCAGTAAAGTTGCTGTGGTCCAGTTACAGGTCAGTGGGGTGGCTGCTGTGGTCTGGCTGCAGGTCAGCTGGGTGACTGCGGTCCAGCTGCAGATCAGTGGGATGGGTACAGTCCAGTTATAGGTCAGGGGGGTGGCTGTGGTCCAGTTACAGGTCAGTAGGGTGGTCCAGTTACAGGTCAGTGGGGTGGCTGTGGTCCAGTTATAGGTCAGTGGGGTGGCTGTGGTCCAGCTGCAGGTCAGTGGGGTGGTCAGGCTTCAGGTCAGTGGGGTGGCTGTGGTCCAGTTATAGGTCAGTGGGGTGGTCCAGTTACAGGTCAGTGGGGTGGCTGTGGTCCAGCTCCGGTCCAGTTACAGGTCGAAGGGGTGGCCCAGTTACAGGTCAGTAGTGTAGTGTGGCTCCAGTCTAAATACAGGACAGTACGATGGTCCAGCTGGGCATAGCTGTGTGCTGTAGCGGGGGGGGGGGGGTCTAGATGTCGTAGTAGTCGATGTGTGCTCCAGACTGGTACTGGTCCTCGAGCAGCAGCTGCGCCAGCTTGGCACCGGACTGGGAGCAGGATATCAGCTCCCCCCTGCTGTGCATGTCGGAAAGAGACTGTCGGACCTGCGCGTCCCCAGTGAGGCTGCGAGCCTGCGTCTGCATGTCCGTGTCCAGCGGGCCTGCAGAGAGAGGCAGCGTCACGTCAGGGAGACACAGAACAGAAACACTGAAGTATAGAGAAGGAGAAGGTGCCCACTCACACTCACACCCCCACTGACTTCTCTCTCCTCCCACTGTCACTCCTATCTCTCTCTCCGCCATTCAATTCAAACAGCTTTATCGGCATGACCGATGAATTTCAGTGTTGCCAAAGCATATACAATTGACACAACATCTACAGACATTTACAATACAGACACATCATAATGCATGTACATATAAACATTTGGAGAATTATTGAGAGACAGGCTCACTGTTCCTCAGGCTGGGACAGGAGATCACACACTGTATTATTATTATTGAGAGACAGGCTCACTGTCTGTTCCTCTGGCTGTGACAGGAGATCACATACTGGGCTGCCAGTTCAACTGAGTTCTCTCCTCCCTCTCCCAGTAGGATTGGGACCAGTTGTGATTCTGACAGGTGTGGGAACTCTGGGACTAGATTTTTGAATTTCGGGAAGAATGTTTCTCTAATCCCAGAGTATCTGTCCCAGTGCAGTAGGAAGTGCACCTCTGTCTCTATTTCTCCCTGCTGGCAGTGGGAGCACAGCCTGTCCTCTGTGGGCAGCCAGGTCTGCCTGTGTCGCCCAGTTTCTATGGCCAGGCTGTGGTCACTGAGCCTGTACTTGTCAGGGTCTGTTTCTGTTTGTTGTTTCTTATCTTGGTCAAATATTCGGCTAGTGTGTATTGTCTGTTTAGGGTTCTGTAGCATTCCAGTTTATGTTGTGTTTGTGTGTGTGTGTCCCAGTGTGTGAGATATTGCTGTTTGATCTGTGCTGTGATGTGCTTGAGTCTGAGTTGTGGTGCTCTAGCAGTGCTGTCCTGAGGCTGGCTGGTGTCGGTGAGCCTCAGGACCAGCTGGCTCAGGGGGCTCTGTTTTGGGCTCAGCTCTTGGCTCAGCAGGGCTTTGTGTTGGTAGGAATTTTGGTCGCTGTTTTTTAGGTGTAGCCAATACTTTAATACTCTTTTCTGTACGTTTATCAATAGTGGGTACTGGCCTAATTCGGCCCTGCACCCGTTGTTAGGTGTTTTTCTCTGCACACGGAGGATGTTTCTCTCACCAGGTGCGTAGTTCAGCACTCTGACATCAGGCTCCTCCTCAGCCAGCACCCTGAACATCATGTTTCTGGCTGCCTTGCCGGTGCAGTACAGCACCCAGGAGCGGTAGGGCTGCAGGGCGCACAGCGAGCTGATGTTGACCACGCTGCGCCGAAGCCCCGGTCGCCGCGGGAACGCCCCCAGCACGCTTGCCGTCAGGCTGAGCGCCGAGCTCACGTTCATCGACAGGTAGGCGTCCACCTCGCTGGGGTCCGTGAAACTAACCGCATTGCGGCTGATGTCACCGAGGGAGCCTGGGAGAGAGACAGAGTTCACCGTCACTGCGCGTCGCTACTGCTACACATCTGTACTGCTGCCACTGAGACACTGGACCGGTCCTCTGTCCCGCAGGCCCAAACCCTCGCAGCGCCGATACACCGGACCGCTCCTCTGTCGCTACTGCTACACATCTGTACCACTGAGACGCCAAACAGCACTGCTCTCCAGACCACAGAGAATTCTTGCTCAGCATGTAATACTAAGGATATATGAATTATAGTGTTGTCAAAGCATATACAACTAACACAACATCTACAGACATTTACAATACAGACACATCACCGTGATGCTGGGACAGGAGATCACATACTGGGCTGCCAGTTCAGATAAGTTCCCTCCTCCCTCTCCCAGTAGGATTGGGAGCTGTTGTGATTCTGGCAGGTGTGGGAACTCTGGGATTAGATTTCTGAGTTTAGGGAAGAATGTTTCTCTAATCCCAGAGTATCTGTCCCAGTGCAGTAGGAAGTGCACCTCTGTCTCTGTTTCTCCCCGCTGGCAGTGGGAGCACAGCCTGTCCTCTGTGGGCAGCCAGGTCTGCCTGTGTCGCCCAGTTACTGTGAATTCTGTGTTCTGTGAGAACAGCTGACCAGCACTGACGATCTGCCAGACTCACCGCAAATCAGCGTTATTTACAGTATGATAAACTCTTAGCAATAGCTACGTGCCGAAAGTGCCCAAAACAAACGGCGACAAGTCGTTCAGGAATATTGCAGATTTTAGTTGCACTTATCCGAGCCTGAGCTCCGAGCCTCTTCCCTCAGCCTCACCTGCGTTGTTGATGAGCAGCAGGTGGTCGATGTCCTTCGGCGCCGCCTCCCTGGCGACCCGCACCGTCTCCTCTGTCCCCTCCCTGCGGGCCAGGTCGGCCGTCACGCAGCGCACCTGCACGCCGGCCAGCTCCCCGCTCAGCTCCCCGCGCAGCTCCAGCAGCCGGTCCCCGGAGCGGGCCGCCAGCACCAGCACCGAGCCCGCCTGCAGCAGGCCGCCGAGCTGCAGGGCCAGGCCGCGGCCGAAGCCCTTGGAGGCGCCGGTGATGATGCACACGGCCTTGCCGAGGTCCGAGCCGGGCATCGCGCTGAGATCTTCACGGGCACGGCCGCTCAAAAACACCGTTTTCCTCCGCGGCGGGAAGTGGGCGACACGCGTGGGCCTCTCTGCTATATAACCCCGGCAAGGTCCCAACCCATGAGGCTGTCAGAGGGTGCTGACCGAGGCGAGGCGGATCGGGAATGCGCGGCAGGCGACGGGCCGGCCTTGTGACTCCCCTCCCCGGCGTGAGAGAGGCACTGCGCCCGGGGGCAATCACCCTCCGCGGCCGGGGCGCGTTTGTCCGGGGGAATAGGTAAAAAAATAACGCAATCTATGATTATCACATTAAAAAATATATAACATTTATATTACGATTTTTTTTTAAAAATAAGGTTCTTGTAGTTGCGCTTTATAAACTCACTGCGTCGATTGAGTGTGAGGAAGAAGATGCGAGCTGCTCATCACCTGACAGGAACCTTTGCTTTCTGTCAGACTGCCGCTTTGCGCTCGTTAGTACCCCCGGGCAGCCCCGACATCTCCTCCCCCAGGTCCGGACCGACACTGCACAGTGTCTGCAAAAATATTATTATTATTAGCTTCATTTTATATAGTGCCTTTCATTAAAGAGGTTTCCCAAAGCACTTCACTGTAAGAAAAAAAGCACACAGTGAGAGGAGACAGCAGTTACAATGAGGGACAGGTGAGTGTGTACTGACCAGGAGAGGGACAGGTGAGACTGTACTGACCAGGAGAGGGACAGGTGAGACTGTACTGACCAGGGGACAGGCAGGTGAGTGTGTACTGACCAGGAGACAGGCAGGTGACAGTATACTGACCAGGAGAGGGACAGGTGAGAGTGTACTGACCAGGGGACAGGCAGGTGAGTGTGTACTGACCAGGAGACAGGCAGGTGACAGTATACTGACCAGGAGACGGACAGGTGAGACTGTACTGACCAGGGGACAGGCAGGTGACAGTGTGCAGGCTTGGGCAGTCCATGTCTTCTGAGGTCAACAGATGGTCATCAGCTGGTCCCTAGCAGTGTCTTTCCCCAGATTAGGGAAGAAGTCTGCTGAGCCCTACAGGGTATAAGGCCCTCATGTAACCAGTCACTTGCACTGTAAGCAGTCACACTGCTGTCCCACAGTACCTGCCCTTTGGAGCTCATGCCTGCCAAAAGAACAACACAAGATCTGGGTCACTCGTCAGTCTTTAATACCCCATCTTGAAAGGTTTTATTCAGACCAGTTTAAAGTTTATCCACAGATTGAACACAATACCCACTGCTTCTACAAGAAGCTCTCCTGCCACAGCTCAAGCTGGGGTTTTGAAATAAGCAGAAGAACATAAGAAAAGTTATGTAAGAGCAGTTATAAACAAGATTGTTTAATGCATTGTTGAACAATATTGGTTCCACACTCCCACATCTCTTTATGTGAATGTGTGTTGCCTGGTCACATTTAAAAGAACTTTCGTTAAGTTTCTACATGTGACCACTGGTTAGTGTTTCACTATTGATTCTGGAGACATCCACTGAGTTTAATGTATCTGAGAATTGGAACAGGGAGAGACTGACAGTGAAATATGAGCCAGAGGAACAAGTTGAAACTATGTGGAAATGCATTTAAAATCAGGAACAGGAGGCGATTCTCTACCCAAAGAGTTGTGGGAGGGTGGAGCAAGCTGCAAAGCCATGTTGTTGAGGCCGATATCTTGCTTTCCTTCAGGGATATCAGCCTCAACAGCACCGCTGGACTTCCTGAGCCACTTCAGAAGCTCTTCCTAATTCTGCCCAGGAAAAGCCCCGAGAAAAAGTGAGGTTCACCCTCCCACACCCCACACCCAGATCCAGCCCAGATCTCGGCCTCAAACAGTTTTGATGATTATGACAGGCCTGTACGGTTCATTCTTTCACATGCTGAGCCAAACAGGAAGTTTCTTTCCTGATCTGGGCATTTCTGGCAGCATGACAGAGGGAAATATACATCAAAGATCATGTAGCTCTTTGGCTTTCAAGACTACATGAGAGTCACACTTAATATTAAGCCCTAAAGCACTTAATAATAACCAGGCCTGATGCTGTTGTCCACTTGGGAGATAATAAAGAAAATGCATTTCCTCTGTGTTTTCCAGATTGGTGAGTTTATATCGTAAACTTGAATTCCCTTGTGACTACCCGGCTTGCCCCTGCTCCTCATTCCTACCCCACAGGGGCTCCTGGACATGGCTCTCTGGTGTGACCAATGACAAACGACATGGCTAACCAGAGTGTGAAGCCTGCCGCCCAATAAATTACTGCCACCTCAATGAGCCTGCAATCTCTCTGCTGCTGGGGGGGCTGGTTATCATTGAGGAGAAACTTCAATTTTCTGGGGATTATTAAGGGGCTTCAGACATCTGAGCCATTTTGAACAGTCATTCCCTATGAAAGCAGGATGTCATGCTGTCTCTAAATAGGGCATTCAGCCAGTCACTCTGCAATATCGGTGCGTGTCTCCCCCAAAGACAATAATCCATACAATAAAACTAAATGCTATTAAAAATAATAAATTAAGGTGTCTGGCCTTTGGTGTTTGTGGGGGAGATTTACAGTACCCACTGCAACGGCTCTTTAACGTCTTTTACAGCTGCACACATTGTGTTGGTGTGAAGAGGATCCAAGAACAGTTACAAGCGAGAGGAGTCTTTCAGCCCATCTGGTCTGCTTGAAAGGTAGTGATCCAGGGATCTCATCCAGCTGGTTCCTGACACAAGCCAGGGCATCGTCTTCGACACCATGGCTGGGCAGTCTGTTCCAGACCCCCACAGGTCTTTGTGTAAAGGGGTCCACGTACTGTATTTACTTGTGCTGCATGTTTGTCTTTGCAGTTTGTTCAGAAGTAGTTCTCCGGGTCAGTGTCAGTGCCTTTGAGGATTTAGAATACCCCTCACAGTCTTCATATAACCTTTCAAGACTAATGACATTAGCTTATTCAATACCTTTATCTTCTGTCATTATAGGACATTTCCTTAAGCCTCAGAATGTTTGCGCTTGCTCTTCTCTGGACTGATTCCGGAGCAGAAATGTCTTGTTTTAGATTATGGCGAGGGCAGTACAGTGGTGCATTGATCAGCATTGCTGCCTTGCAGCGCTGGGGCCCTGGGTTCAATACCTGGGGTGCTGTCTGTGTGGAGTTTGTATGTTCTCCCCGTGTTTGTGTGGCTTTCCACTGTGGCTCTGGTTTCCTCCCAGAGTACAAGACTTAGTTCTCGACTGGCAGGTTAACTGACTTCTGGGCAAATTGCCCGTGGTGAGTCTGCGTGCCCGGTGATGGGCGGGTGTCCTGTCCATGGTGTGCCCTGCCTTGTGCCCGTTGCTTGCTGGGATGGCTGTGGCTCCCCGTGACTCCGTACTGGATAAAGCAGAGGTCTGGATCCCAAATTCTACACAATATTCTAAATGAGGCCTCAGTAGGGTGTTTTACAATTTTAACATACAGTAATATCTCTTATTTCAACATTTTTAACTACATGTCCTAACCTTCTGTTTTTATTGCTTTCCCATGTTGTCTAGTATGTAAATGTAAGTGATATTTTGATATCACCACCTAGGTGTTTCATATGCAGTGAAAGGTGTTAATATTGGGCTAGTGAAGTGAAATTGGTCATTTTTGCTGTGTACGAATGAAATATGTACTTCAGATTAAAAGATTAAAGGCAAAATTGTAGGACTTCAGCTTTTGTTCCTGGGTATGATTTTGCGTGTTTAGCCATGTGAGAATGATGCCATTTGTTGTGTTCAGGTGAGCTTAGGTATAGGAACAAATGCCTGACAAGTGTTTCTAATTGTTCCAGGTGTTCAACGTTGCATGTATTGTGAAAACACAAGAACTGCGAATGAATATGTAGACTTGCTCCAGTCTCTAGTGCAATTGTGTAGATGAGAGCAAAGAAAAGGCATCATAGAAATAACGATAAGGAATGTCTTGAAAAAGACAAAAACTACCTGAAGGGTAAAAAGACTGGGGCTGTTTCACAAAGTGGGATTACTTGGATAGCTGAGAACTTTAGTAAACGTGTTGACAAATGTCCGGCTTTTTGGTTTCTGTAAGAAAGATCAGATTGTATCTGGTTAAGTACTATAGCATCACATGCCCTATTCCTGACCCGCTCCCAGTAGGATAGTTCAGGCTGAGGCTGACTTTGAGGTTAAGAGCTCGACTCACAGAACAATCAGTCCCCCCTGTAGTAAATACCGTCACCTCTCTTCAGGGACCCAGAGGACATCAGAGCTTTGCAAAGAGAATGAACATTTCATTCTCTGAAACTCTTCACGGTTCGCTGTTTTTTTTAAATACTTTCAGTGGACAGAGTATACTTTACATTCATGATCTCTTAAGGCCAGACATTCTTGGTAAAACTGCTTGTTTGAGCTCAGCTTTAGCTCTGTGCACAGGGTTGAGATTCTTTGTGACTGGTGCGGTTTTTTACTGTGTTGGCACCTTGGAGAACTTCAGTAAAGTGACAGGTTGTCATGCAATAAGGAAAGTGGTGTTTGTGCTAGAACTGATTTTCATAACACTTCATAACACTCCTTAATCCCCAGCCATGTAACAGTGAGAACAATCAAAGAGGGGTTTTGTGGAATAGCTGACAATATTCTTATATAATTCTATCCTCTGTTCCCTGTAGCTGCGCACTGTGAGCTGTAAAGATTTTCTTGCAGTGTTTCCTAATGTGATAGGTGCTCTGGACTGCACAGACATTAAAGCCCTCACAGGGCCACACAAGCCTGCTTCTGTTAACAGAAAATCGATTCACAGTATCAAATGTACCGGTGAAAAAATAATTTCAGAGGCTGATAAAACTATGAACATTAACTACAGAAAAGACCCAGTAAAAAACTGTGACTCATTTCCGTCAAAAGGCTAATCAAAAGGAAATTATTTTTAAATGTGTGCCCACAATGGGTGTTATGCAGGAGTTTAAAACATGCGTTACATAAAACAGAACGTTATCGGATGATCTGTGATGCATTGTGTTACTTCAGCAACATGACTCTTGGCCATTCAGAAGACTCATACTGTGCAAGCTATTGAATAAGAACAGGCATTGATCTTAAGTAGGAAGTCTTCTGTTAATCTGTGTTACTGGTCAGTTTGATGGGCTGCTTACTGGGGATGCGCGTTATTCCTGCACCCCCTTTTTATCGACCTCCTACCCTGACCCAGATCCTGGAGACCAGGGCTGCCTTAATCAGGCTCTTGTAAAGACATGTGGGATCCTGAAGTCCAGATTTCATTGTCTTGGTGGTCCGGGGGGACCCCCAGACAGGGCATGACCTGTATGACCTGAGCTGTGTATGTAACACTGCCCCCCGCAGGCAGGACGGAGCTGCCACCCCAGCGGTACCTGCAGCTGCCTGCAGGGCGGCAGAGCTGAGAGAGGCAGTGAGGCGGAACACCATCCTAGCTCCGTGGTGACCAGGTTTCTCAGAATATATCATTTTTCTTCCAATGATATGTAGGTCATATCTGACCCGAAACCTGGAGGAAAAACCTCACCAGTAGTAGCTGATTCCCATCCCAATGTGTTGGAACAGAAGAAAATGTCCCGACGAAGGAATACACATTGTACATCGTGTCGTTGAGGTGATCCTCCCCCTCCAGCCTGCTTGTGCCTCTGATTCTTGTTGTTGGCTACATTTAATGAACATTTTCATTCCAAGGGCTGCACTGCACTGTGTGTGCCACAGAGATTCCGAAGAAGAAGCACGAGCCACTTGGGTGAGAGTCTTGTATTGTGTCTTGACCTCCCATTACAGTGCAGCTGCGAGCATAAATCACTGCAATTACTGCTGCATGAAAACAATCTTTCACAGTGGCTGGAATAGTAGCTTCACACCAATGCCATAATAATGTGAGTTAAATCATGACGATACATGCGTGCTCATTTTGATCGTTTTTTAACATCTTGAGTTATTTCTTTGCATAACATGATGAACTTTGCCAGCCCTCCTGTTTTGTGACGTGCGGCATGAACGCACAGGGAGTCAGATTGGTTAAGACTTGCTCTAGCCAGATCACGCAAGCCAGAGTCTGCTGTCATGAAACCTCATGAAACCAGAGCCAGCATTATACCAATTATCACATTAATCTGTTCCACATTTACAAGGGCAATACTGCTAGAGGCAAATCTCTCAGCAGCACCAAAATGCGGGGATGAGGCGAAGATTAAGCTTTCTCACAGTGACGGAAGTGTGGGGGGAGCGAGGGGCTGCATGTGACCCTCAGCTGCCCCTCATCAGTGCAGCATGTGCAGGGCCAGGCCTGCAGGCTGACTCGGGCAGCAGAGAGACTTCTGGAGACTACAGAAGCATCTGGTCTGCCCACCTCCGAGAACCTGCCTGCAAACTCACCCTGAACAAGACAATGAGCCAAAACACAGCGCACTCAAGCGAACTGTCCAAGTCAGTCTCCTGATTTGAATCCTATTGCGTTGTATGGTACTGTATGCGAAAGAGGAAACCAGCTCCCTCTCTTGTAGTGACCAGCTCACCCACTGTGTACACGAGGGTGGCAAAGCCCTTGACCTCCTGCTACTGCACCAGAGTGCAGGGCTGTGCAGTTCAACACTATCTTTACACTGGTTCAACTTCCCTTAACACTGCTGTCTGACCACTGATCTGGAATCGGGGGCAATTTAACACAAAGATACGTTAGTTCATTCTCAAACACTTAATGTGCCGTTGCATATACTTTGTTTATACTCGTTGCTTCTGTTGTTTGTTTAAAGAACTTTAAGAAGTTGGTAGAGAAAGTCCCATCTCAATTCAACACAGTCACACTGGACTGCTGTCTGACCACTGTCCACACAATCACACTGCACTGCTGCCTGACCACTGTCCAGACAGACACACTGCACTACTGACCACTGTCCACACAATCACACTGCACTGCTGTCTGACCACTGTCCACACAGTCACACTGCACTATTGACCACTGTCCACACAATCACACTGCACTGCTGTCTGACCACTGTCCACACAGACACACTGCACTACTGACCACTGTCCACACAATCACACTGCACTATTGACCACTGTCCACACAATCACACTGCACTGCTGTCTGACCACTGTCCACACAGTCACACTGCACTATTGACCACTGTCCACACAATCACACTGCACTGCTGTCCGACCACTGTCCACACAGACACACTGCACTACTGACCACTGTCCACATAATCACACTGCACTGCTGTCTGACCACTGTCCACACAATCACACTGCACTGCTGACCACTGTCCACACAGTCACACTGCACTGCTGCCTGACCACTGTCCACACAGTCACACTGCACTATTGACCACTGTCCACTCAGTCACACTGCAGGTTGTAAGTACAGTATCTGTAGTTCTCTATATTTTTTAACTGTGAATATGTATGTCCCGTTGTTATTGCTTTATAAACACCATGAATCATCAGCCATGCCAATAAAGCTGTTTGAATTTAAATTTACTTGTATGGTTTAATGGATCTTTGTTTATTTAATAAAAGCATTCACAGCACTCCATGGAATGAAGTTTTGAACGTGCAGTGCACGGAGCGAAACAGTATCGAAACGCCTCTTGTTGTTGTAAGTCCCTCTGGCCAGCAGGGGCCACTAGAGAAACCCCGAGTCGGGCATCCGGGCCCTCCTGAGATCACGTGAGGGGGGTGTGAGTGAAGCGGGGTGACGTGGCCGGCGGGTTCCTGTCACGTGTGGGAGGACGCGGAGAAAAGGCTACAGATGCTGGAGATGGACGTGGTGCTGTACGCCGTCGCGGCGGCCATCCTCGCCGTACTGATCGTGTTCGCCGTGAAAGTGCGCGGCCAGGCGGAGCAGGGTGAGCTCTGCGGCGGGGCCGGGGCAGCTGGGGCAGCTGCGGGACGGGGTGAGCGCTCTGCCCCGGGGGCGGGGACTCGGCCGGACTGTCAGAGAGCAGACGGACAGATCCAGGAATTTCACGGCTTCTTTCGGAAGAGACGTCGGTGCGTTACACCTGAGAGAGCGGGCGGCGGGCGGCGGGCGGCCCTGGCGCTCCGTGCCGTCTCTGGAGAGCGCTCCGGGAGTGACGTTCACCCCTGCAGGAGGTTGAAGGAGGTGTATTGGTCTCTCGCCGGACCAGTCTCCCCCCTGGTGTACTGTGTCTCACAGACAGCAGAACTGATCGGGTCAGAACCAGACCAGTCTCACCCCTGGTGTACTGTTTCCCAGTGTGTCTCGGAGACAGCACCAGTGTTCGGGTCAGAACCAGACCAGTCTCACCCCCGCTGCTTAGTGTCCCAGTGTGTCTCAGAGAAAGCACCACTGATCGGGTCAGAACCAGACCAGTCTCACCCCTGGTGTACTGTTTCCCAGTGTGTCTCAGAGACAGCACCAGTGTTCGGGTCAGAACCAGACCAGTCTCACACCTGGTGTACTATGTCCCAGTGTGTCTCAGAGACAGCACCAGTGTTCGGGTCAGAACCAGACCAGTCTCACCCCTGGTGTACTGTGTCCCAGTGTGTCTCAGAGACGGCACCACTGATCGGGTCAGAACCAGACCAGTCTCACCCCCGCTGCTCAGTGTCCCAGTGTGTCGCAGAGACAGCACCACTGATCGGGTCAGAACCAGACCAGTCTCACCCCTGGTGTACTGTGTCCCAGTGTGTCTCAGAGACAGCACCACTGATCGGGTCAGAACCAGACCAGTCTCACACCTGGTGTACTGTGTCCCAGTGTGTCTCAGAGACAGCACCACTGATCGGGTCAGAACCAGACCAGTCTCACCCCCGCTGCTCAGTGTCCCAGTGTGTCTCAGAGACAGCACCACTGATCGGGTCAGAACCCCTGCTGTCAGTGCTTTCAAGAGCCTAGCGAAGCCTGCGGGTCTGGAAGTGGACTGCACTGTCACACAGCTTTCTAAAGAGCTGGGCAGGACTGCTGGACTCGACTAACTGGACTTTTCGGTTTGACGTTTCCTCAGACTGTTTGTAGGTAAATTGAAAGCTCCCGAACTGAAAGCGCCTCGGAGAGGAGTGGCTTCGTGATTAAACTGGAGCAGAAGCTGGCCGACGCTGGGGCCTGGGGAAGCTCTGATCTCGAAACTCTGCCTGGTGATGGAGGGGCGGGCTCGTACCTGAACTGTCGGCGCTGCTGGGACAGCGGACTGATGCTGCGTGTCTTCTGTGAGGGAGACGCTGTCGAAATCTGAATTTCTCTCTCCCAGCGGACAGGGATCACAGGCAGGATGTGCAGGCTCGGGCTCGCCCCCCTGTGGTGGAAGACCGCCCTGCAGGAGTGCCTCGCCGCCGCAGGAACCTCAACGCCCGAGTGACAGCACAGCGGCGTGCCCAGCGAGATGCGCCTGACCTGGGTATGACACCCCTGTGCACCTGTCCCCATGTGCACCTGTCCCCGTGTGTACAGTGTGCACCTGTCCCCGTGTGTACAGTGTGCACATGTCCTGTGTGTATTGTTCACTGTGCATCTGTCCTGTTGATTCTGTCCTGTGTGTATCTGTTGTACAGTGCATACTGTGTCCTGTGCGGACTGTACAGTGTGTAATGGAATAATAAATGTCAGTGGTGGAAATGCTGGGGCAGATCCAGGGGTAGAGAGCTGAGCTGCGTGTCTGTGGAAACGCTGGGGCAGATCCGGGGGTAGAGAGCTGAGCTGCGTGTCTGTGGAAACGCTGGGGCAGATCCGGGGGTAGAGAGCTGAGCTGCGTGTCTGTGGAAACACTGGGGCAGATCCGGGGGTAGAGAGCTGAGCTGCGTGTCTGTGGAAACGCTGGGGCAGATCCGGGGGTAGAGAGCTGAGCTGCGTGTCTGTGGAAACGCTGGGGCAGATCCGGGGGTAGAGAGCTGAGCTGCGTGTCTGTGGAAACGCTGGGGCAGATCCGGGGGTAGAGAGCTGAGCTGCGTGTCTGTGGAAACGCTGGGGCAGATCCGGGGGTAGAGAGCTGAGCTGCGTGTCTGTGGAAACTCTGGGGCAGATCCGGGGGTAGAGAGCTGAGCTGCGTGTCTGTGGAAACGCTGGGGCAGATCCGGGGGTAGAGAGCTGAGCTGCGTGTCTGTGGAAACGCTGGGGCAGATCCAGGGGTAGAGAGCTGAGCTGCGTGTCTGTGGAAACGCTGGGGCAGATCCGGGGGTAGAGAGCTGAGCTGCGTGTCTGTGGAAACGCTGGGGCAGATCCGGGGGTAGAGAGCTGAGCTGCGTGTCTGTGGAAACGCTGGGGCAGATCCGGGGGTAGAGAGCTGAGCTGCGTGTCTGTAGAAACGCTGGGGCAGATCCGGGAGGTAGAGAGCTGAGCTGCATGTCTGTGGAAACGCTGGGGCAGATCCGGGGGTAGAGAGCTGAGCTGCGTGTCTGTGGAAACGCTGGGGCAGATCCGGGGGTAGAGAGCTGAGCTGCGTGTCTGTGGAAACGCTGGGCAGATCCGGGGGTAGAGAGCTGAGCTGCGTGTCTGTGGAAACGCTGGGCAGATCCGGGGGTAGAGAGCTGAGCTGCGTGTCTGTGGAAACTCTGGGGCAGATCCGGGGGTAGAGAGCTGAGCTGCGTGTCTGTGGAAACGCTGGGGCAGATCGGGGAGGAAGAGAGCTGAGCTGCGTGTCTGTGGAAACGCTGGGGCAGATCCGGGGGTAGAGAGCTGAGCTGCGTGTCTGTGGAAACGCTGGGGCAGATCCGGGGGTAGAGAGCTGAGCTGCGTGTCTGTGGAAACGCTGGGGCAGATCCGGGGGTAGAGAGCTGAGCTGCGTGTCTGTGGAAACTCTGGGGCAGATCCGGGGGTAGAGAGCTGAGCTGCGTGTCTGTGGAAACGCTGGGGCAGATCCGGGGGTAGAGAGCTGAGCTGCGTGTCTGTGGAAACGCTGGGGCAGATCCGGGGGTAGAGAGCTGAGCTGCGTGTCTGTGGAAACGCTGGGGCAGATCCGGGGGTAGAGAGCTGAGCTGCGTGTCTGTGGAAACGCTGGGGCAGATCCGGGGGTAGAGAGCTGAGCTGCGTGTCTGTAGAAACGCTGGGGCAGATCCGGGAGGTAGAGAGCTGAGCTGCGTGTCTGTGGAAACTCTGGGGCAGATCCGGGGGTAGAGAGCTGAGCTGCGTGTCTGTGGAAACGCTGGGGCAGATCCGGGGGTAGAGAGCTGAGCTGCGTGTCTGTGGAAACGCTGGGGCAGATCCGGGGGTAGAGAGCTGAGCTGCGTGTCTGTGGAAACGCTGGGGCAGATCCGGGGGTAGAGAGCTGAGCTGCGTGTCTGTGGAAACTCTGGGGCAGATCCGGGGGTAGAGAGCTGAGCTGCGTGTCTGTGGAAACGCTGGGGCAGATCCGGGAGGTAGAGAGCTGAGCTGCGTGTCTGTGGAAACGCTGGGGCAGATCCGGGGGTAGAGAGCTGAGCTGCGTGTCTGTGGAAACGCTGGGGCAGATCCGGGGGTAGAGAGCTGAGCTGCGTGTCTGTGGAAACGCTGGGGCAGATCCGGGGGTAGAGAGCTGAGCTGCGTGTCTGTGGAAACGCTGGGGCAGATCCGGGAGGTAGAGAGCTGAGCTGCGTGTCTGTGGAAACGCTGGGGCAGATCCGGGAGGTAGAGAGCTGAGCTGCGTGTCTGTGGAAACGCTGGGGCAGATCCAGGGGTAGAGAGCTGAGCTGCGTGTCTGTGGAAACGCTGGGGCAGATCCGGGGGTAGAGAGCTGAGCTGCATGTCTGTGGGAACGCTGGGGCAGCTCCGGGGGTAGAGAGCTGAGCTGCGTGTCTGTGGGAACGCTGGGGCAGATCCGGGGGTAGAGAGCTGAGCTGCGTGTCTGTGGGAACGCTGGGGCAGATCCAGGGGTAGAGAGCTGAGCTGCGTGTCTCTGATCTCCCAGAGGACAGCGACGGGGAGGAGCAGGACCCGGAGGAGCGTCCTCAGCTCCCGGGTGCGGAGAAGGTGGGGGCGAAGAAGCAGAGGAAGCTGGAGGAGAAGCAGGCCAGGAGAGCGCAGAGAGAGGTGAGAGATGGAGGGAGGCTCTCCGGTCCCCTTTCTCCCTTGTTTCCTGATCTTCCGAGCTCATCACTCCTGGGAGTTGGCCCTGGAGTGAGTGTGTCTGTCCTGCAGTGAACTAGCGATCAATCCAGGGTGTCCTGCCTTGCACCCGATCCTTGCTAGGATAGGCTCCGGCTCCCCTGCGGCCCAGAATTGGGAGAATCCGTAAGGAACGGCTGGATGGATATTCAGCAGCTCGTCTTTCTCTAGAAGTGCAGTACGAACTGAGCAGAAGGGAACAAACAGGCCTTGTGTGGTATTTGTTCATTTTAAACGAACAAGCTGATGAAATCACTGCATGTGATTTAAAATGATTGAGGTGTGTACATTCTGACACGCGGGACTTGATGGTCCAGTCCCATACAGACGGTGGGCACTCTGATGTTGGGTCCTGGCTGCCCAGCCTCTTCTCGGCTCACCTGGGGGCCCAGTGGGGCTCTGCTCTCCATTAGCAGACGTAAGGCCCTGCCCAGATCCCAGCTCCTGCAGCAGGCTGACCCAAGACGCTCAGCCTCCACTGGGCGAGCCCTCCCTTTCCAGCCTCGCTGTCCTGCTTCGGTTGCTGTCTTATCGCACTGTGGCATCCGGGGTGGGCGCTGCTGACCGGCTGCTGACCGGCTGTCCTGGTGTTTCAGGCTGAACTGGAGGACCGGGAGGAGCGGAAACGAACCCAGCAGCTGAGAGAGGAAGAGAGGAGGAGGGAGGAGGAGAGAGAGAGACTGGAGGAGCAGAGGAAGGTGCTGCCGACACCCGGACGCCCCGACACCCCCGTGCTCATGATCTAGCACTGACGCTCTGCTGGGCGCGGCGGCTCTGACACTCTGCTGACTGTTGCCATGGTTTCAGGCGGAGGAGGAGCAGCGAACGCGGGAGGAGCAGGAGCGTCGGGAGCACGAGGAGTACCTGAAGCTGAAGGAGACCTTCACCGTGGAGGAGCAGGGCCTGACAGATACGCTCACTGAGCAGGAGGTACCGACTGACTGAGACCTTCACCCTGGAGGAGCAGGGCCTGACAGATAAGCTCACTGAGCAGGAGGTACCGACTGACTGAGACCTTCACCACAGAGGAGCAGGGCCTGACAGATACGCTCACTGTGCAGGAGGTGAGCGACTGACTGAGACCTTCACCATGGAGGAGCAGGGCCTGACAGATACGCTCACTGAGCAGGAGGTGAGTGACTGACTGAGACCTTCACCATGGAGGAGCAGGGCCTGACAGATACGCTCACTGAGCAGGAGGTACCGACTGACTGAGACCTTCACCCTGGAGGAGCAGGGCCTGACAGATATGCTCACTGAGCAGGAGGTACCGACTGACTGAGACCTTCACCGTGGAGGAGCAGGGCCTGACAGATACGCTCACTGAGCAGGAGGTACCGACTGACTGAGACCTTCACCGTGGAGGAGCAGGGCCTGACAGATACGCTCACTGAGCAGGAGGTACCGACTGACTGAGACCTTCACCGTGGAGGAGCAGGGCCTGACAGATACGCTCACTGAGCAGGAGGTACCGACTGACTGAGACCTTCACCACAGAGGAGCAGGGCCTGACAGATACGCTCACTGTGCAGGAGGTGAGCGACTGACTGAGACCTTCACCATGGAGGAGCAGGGCCTGACAGATACGCTCACTGAGCAGGAGGTGAGCGACTGACTGAGACCTTCACCATGGAGGAGCAGGGCCTGACAGATACGCTCACTGAGCAGGAGGTGAGCGACTGACTGAGACCTTCACCATGGAGGAGCAGGGCCTGACAGATACGCTCACTGAGCAGGAGGTGAGCGACTGACTGAGACCTTCACCATGGAGGAGCAGGGCCTGACAGATACGCTCACTGAGCAGGAGGTACCGACTGACTGAGACCTTCACCCTGGAGGAGCAGGGCCTGACAGATATGCTCACTGAGCAGGAGGTACCGACTGACTGAGACCTTCACCGTGGAGGAGCAGGGCCTGACAGATACGCTCACTGAGCAGGAGGTACCGACTGACTGAGACCTTCACCGTGGAGGAGCAGGGCCTGACAGATACGCTCACTGTGCAGGAGGTACCGACTGACTGAGACCTTCACCCTGGAGGAGCAGGGCCTGACAGATACGCTCACTGTGCAGGAGGTACCGACTGACTGAGACCTTCACCCTGGAGGAGCAGGGCCTGACAGATACGCTCACTGAGCAGGAGGTACCGACTGACTGAGACCTTCACCATGGAGGAGCAGGGCCTGACAGATACGCTCACTGAGCAGGAGGTGAGCGACTGACTGAGACCTTCACCATGGAGGAGCAGGGCCTGACAGATACGCTCACTGAGCAGGAGGTGAGCGACTGACTGAGACCTTCACCATGGAGGAGCAGGGCCTGACAGATACGCTCACTGTGCAGGAGGTGAGCGACTGACTGAGACCTTCACCATGGAGGAGCAGGGCCTGACAGATACGCTCACTGAGCAGGAGGTGAGCGACTGACTGAGACCTTCACCACGGAGGAGCAGGGCCTGACAGATACGCTCACTGAGCAGGAGGTGAGCGACTGACTGAGACCTTCACCACAGAGGAGCAGGGCCTGACAGATACTCTCACTGAGCAGGAGGTGAGCGACTGACTGAGACTTTCACCATGGAGGAGCAGGGCCTGACAGATACGCTCACTGAGCAGGAGGTGAGCGACTGACTGAGACCTTCACCACAGAGGAGCAGGGCCTGACAGATACGCTCACTGAGCAGGAGGTACCGACTGACTGAGACCTTCACCGTGGAGGAGCAGGGCCTGACAGATATGCTCACTGAGCAGGAGGTACCGACTGACTGAGACCTTCACCGTGGAGGAGCAGGGCCTGACAGATACGCTCACTGAGCAGGAGGTACCGACTGACTGAGACCTTCACCGTGGAGGAGCAGGGCCTGACAGATACGCTCACTGAGCAGGAGGTACCGACTGACTGAGACCTTCACCGTGGAGGAGCAGGGCCTGACAGATACGCTCACTGAGCTGGAGGTACCGACTGACTGAGACCTTCACCACAGAGGAGCAGGGCCTGACAGATATGCTCACTGAGCAGGAGGTACCGACTGACTGAGACCTTCACCCTGGAGGAGCAGGGCCTGACAGATACGCTCACTGAGCAGGAGGTACCGACTGACTGAGACCTTCACCACAGAGGAGCAGGGCCTGACAGATACGCTCACTGGGCAGGAGGTGAGCGACTGACTGAGACCTTCACCATGGAGGAGCAGGGCCTGACAGATACTCTCACTGAGCAGGAGGTGAGCGACTGACTGAGACCTTCACCATGGAGGAGCAGGGCCTGACAGATACGCTCACTGAGCAGGAGGTGAGCGACTGACTGAGACCTTCACCATGGAGGAGCAGGGCCTGACAGATAATCTCACTGAGCAGGAGGTGAGCGACTGACTGAGACCTTCACCATGGAGGAGCAGGGCCTGACAGATACGCTCACTGAGCAGGAGGTGAGCGACTGACTGAGACCTTCACCCTGGAGGAGCAGGGCCTGACAGATACGCTCACTAGGCAGGAGGTACCGACTGACTGAGACCTTCACCATGGAGGAGCAGGGCCTGACAGATACGCTCACTGAGCAGGAGGTGAGCGACTGACTGAGACCTTCACCATGGAGGAGCAGGGCCTGACAGATACGCTCACTGAGCAGGAGGTACCGACTGACTGAGACCTTCACCACAGAGGAGCAGGGCCTGACAGATACGCTCACTGTGCAGGAGGTGAGCGACTGACTGAGACCTTCACCATGGAGGAGCAGGGCCTGACAGATACGCTCACTGAGCAGGAGGTGAGCGACTGACTGAGACCTTCACCACGGAGGAGCAGGGCCTGACAGATACGCTCACTGAGCAGGAGGTGAGCGACTGACTGAGACCTTCACCACAGAGGAGCAGGGCCTGACAGATACTCTCACTGAGCAGGAGGTGAGCGACTGACTGAGACTTTCACCATGGAGGAGCAGGGCCTGACAGATACGCTCACTGAGCAGGAGGTGAGCGACTGACTGAGACCTTCACCACAGAGGAGCAGGGCCTGACAGATACGCTCACTGAGCAGGAGGTACCGACTGACTGAGACCTTCACCATGGAGGAGCAGGGCCTGACAGATAATCTCACTGAGCAGGAGGTGAGCGACTGACTGAGACCTTCACCATGGAGGAGCAGGGCCTGACAGATACGCTCACTGAGCAGGAGGTGAGCGACTGACTGAGACCTTCACCCTGGAGGAGCAGGGCCTGACAGATACGCTCACTAGGCAGGAGGTACCGACTGACTGAGACCTTCACCATGGAGGAGCAGGGCCTGACAGATACGCTCACTGAGCAGGAGGTGAGCGACTGACTGAGACCTTCACCATGGAGGAGCAGGGCCTGACAGATACGCTCACTGAGCAGGAGGTACCGACTGACTGAGACCTTCACCACAGAGGAGCAGGGCCTGACAGATACGCTCACTGTGCAGGAGGTGAGCGACTGACTGAGACCTTCACCATGGAGGAGCAGGGCCTGACAGATACGCTCACTGAGCAGGAGGTGAGCGACTGACTGAGACCTTCACCACGGAGGAGCAGGGCCTGACAGATACGCTCACTGAGCAGGAGGTGAGCGACTGACTGAGACCTTCACCACAGAGGAGCAGGGCCTGACAGATACTCTCACTGAGCAGGAGGTGAGCGACTGACTGAGACTTTCACCATGGAGGAGCAGGGCCTGACAGATACGCTCACTGAGCAGGAGGTGAGCGACTGACTGAGACCTTCACCACAGAGGAGCAGGGCCTGACAGATACGCTCACTGAGCAGGAGGTACCGACTGACTGAGACCTTCACCGTGGAGGAGCAGGGCCTGACAGATACGCTCATTTCTCACTGTTTATTTTCTGCTTTCAGACTCATAGCCTGCTGCAGGAGTTTATCGAGTACATCAAGGTGAGCCTGTCCTCTCTCCTCGGCTCTAAACAGCAGGATCTAGTGACCAGCGTTCCCTCTTTTGCCTTTTCTCCCCACTGGCCACGCAGTTCTAGGGCCCCCTGTGCCAGCCCATTCAGTGTCCGCCTCAGGGCTGGCCCTTTGGCCTGTATCGGTGATGGCCACTCTCATTCTTCCTCTCTCTTCCGTGTTCCCAGAATGCAAAGGTGGTTTTGTTGGAAGACCTGGCCTCTCATTTTGGGATGCGCACACAGGTCAGTGTGAGATGAGGAGAAGAGGCATGGTGGGTGGGTGAAGGGTGAAACTGAAAAATTAAAGAGGAGGCTCAGATTGGAATGTTAGCCACTGACCTTTGACCCCTGCTGTGCCTAGGATGCCATCTCCAGGCTACAGGACCTCATTGCAGACGGCTCTCTAACAGGTAAGCTTTGTTTCATTTTGGTGGTGTTTTTTTTTATATATACCTGCTTCTTAAGGTGAATCAGGTTGAGCAGTGATGAGCTCACAGGCAGACTGGGGAGTCGGGGAGAGCAGTGATGAGCTCACGGGCAGTGCAGGGGCAGACTGGGGAGTCAGGGAGAGCAGTGGTGAGCTCACAGGCAGTGCAGGGGCAGACTGGGGAGTCGGGGAGAGCAGTGATGAGCTCACAGGCGGGCCTGGTGCAGGAGCAGACTGGGGAGTCAGGGAGATCAGTGATGAGCTCACAGGCAGTGCAGGGGCAGACTGGGGAGTCGGGGAGAGCAGTGATGAGCTCACAGGCAGTGCAGGGGCAGACTGGGGAGTCGGGGAGAGCAATGATGAGCTCACAGGCAGTGCAGGGGCAGACTGGGGAGTCAGGGAGATCAGTGATGAGCTCACAGGCAGTGCAGGGGCAGACTGGGGAGTCGGGGAGAGCAGTGATGAGCTCACAGGCAGTGCAGGGGCAGACTGGGGAGTCGGGGAGAGCAATGATGAGCTCACAGGCAATGCAGGGGCAGACTGGGGAGTCGGGGAGATCAGTGATGAGCTCACAGGCAGTGCAGGGGCAGACTGGGGAGTCAGGGAGATCAGTGAGGAGCTCACAGGCAGTGCAGGGGCAGACTGGGGAGTCGGGGAGAGCAGTGATGAGCTCACAGGCAGGCCTGGTGCAGGGGCAGACTGGGGAGTCAGGGAGAGCAGTGGTGAGCTCACAGGCAGTGCAGGGGCAGACTGGGGAGTCGGGGAGAGCAGTGATGAGCTCACAGGCAGGCCTGGTGCAGGGGCAGACTGGGGAGTCAGGGAGAGCAGTGGTGAGCTCACAGGCAGTGCAGGGGCAGACTGGGGAGTCGGGGAGAGCAGTGATGAGCTCACAGGCAGGCCTGGTGCAGGGGCAGACTGGGGAGTCAGGGAGAGCAGTGGTGAGCTCACAGGCAGTGCAGGGGCAGACTGGGGAGTCGGGGAGAGCAGTGATGAGCTCACAGGCAGTGCAGGGGCAGACTGGGGAGTCGGGGAGAGCAGTGATGAGCTTACAGGCGGGCCTGGTGCAGGGGCAGACTGGGGAGTCGGGGAGAGCAGTGGTGAGCTCATAGGCAGTGCAGGGGCAGACTGGGGAGTCGGGGAGAGCAGTGATGAGCTCACAGGCGGGCCTGGTGCAGGGGCAGACTGGGGAGTCGGGGAGAGCAGTGGTGAGCTCACAGGCAGTGCAGGGGCAGACTGGGGAGTCGGGGAGATCAGTGAGGAGCTCACAGGCGGGCCTGGTGCAGGGGCAGACTGGGGAGTCGGGGAGAGCAGTGGTGAGCTCACAGGCAGGCCTGGTGCAGGAGAGACTGGGGAGTCAGGTACATAATCCAGGGTCGTTGTCCAACGACGCAGGAGTCAGAGCCAGAAAAACACGGTAGCGAAGTACAAGGAGGATCCAAAGTCAAACAAGCATGGTCCAAGCAAAGTCGTGGTCAGGACGAGCCTCTGGATGAGCATCCAGGGAGAAACATGAGTGAGACACCAGAGCACCTCCGGAGAAGACTCTACAGCAGAGCACTGAGCATTGTCCAATAGACCTCAAATATTTGGCATCACCTGATGCAGGCCTCGATGAAAATTGCCTGCAGGTGATGCAGGCTTCCTATCACAGTGTGTTTCCATGGCAGCTGGCCCTGAGTGACAGGTGACAGGTGAGTCAGGGTGAGGCTCCAGCCATAAAGAGTCTGATGCTGCTGTTTTATCTTGCATCCTTTGGCTGAGGTTTGTGAGCAGCAGGTGTATTAGCTCCGGTGTGCATGTGCACTGCGGTCCTCGAATATGTGCCTGCTCACCTGTGCGGCTGTTTGAGCGCTGCCCCGGCTGCAGTAACGAGGATCACACGTGATTTCTGTGCTCTCTCCCCCTCTCTCAGGGGTGATAGATGACCGAGGGAAGTTCATCTACATCACGCCAGCAGAGCTGTCGGCAGTGGCTCGGTTCATCAAGCAGCGCGGGCGTGTGTCCATCGCGGAGCTTGCCCAGGCCAGCAACTCGCTCATCAGGCTCGCGCCCGAGACCCCCCTCACAGCCTGAGGCCCCCTGTCAGAGCCAGCGGCGGACCCCACCAGGTGCTGGTGGCTCTGCACCTGCTTCCTTGTTCTTTGCGAATGTGTGTTTCAATAAATGCAGAATATTTATCTTTTCTCAGACTGGACTCCTCTGTCTGTGTGATTGGGCTGCTGGGTGAGATTTAGAGGATTAGGATATAATGCACAGTGGTGTTGTAGGGGTTTGGGGTACCAGGTCTAGTAGTTTAGGGGGTTGAGGTACAGGGTGAAGTGCTGTGGGGGTTTGGGGTACAGGGTGAAGTGCTGTGGGGATTTGGGGTACAGGGTGTAATACTATAAGGGGTTTGGGGTACAGGGTGTAGTAGTTTAGGGGTTTGGGGTACAAGGTATAGTGCTGTGGGGGTTTGGGGTACAGGGTGTGGTACTATAAGGGGTTTGGGGTACAAGGTGGAGTGCTGTAGGGGGTTGGGGTACAGGGTGTAGTACTATAAGGGGGTTGGGGTACAGGGTGTGGTGCTGTGGGGGTTTGGGGTACAGGATGTAGTAGTTTAGGGGGTTGGGGTACAAGGTGGAGTCCTGTAGGGGTTTGGGGTACAGGGTGTAGTAGTTTAGGGGGTTGGGGTACAGGGTGTAGTGCTGTGGGGGTTTGGGGTACAGGATGTAGTAGTTAGGGGGTTGGGGTACAAGGTGGAGTGCTGTAGGGGTTTGGGGTACAGGATGTAGTAGTTTAGGGGGTTGGGGTACAAGGTGGAGTGCTGTAGGGGTTTGGGGTACAGGGTGTAGTAGTTTAGGGGGTTGGGGTACAGGGTGTAGTACTATAAGGGGGTTGGGGTACAGGGTGTGGTAGTTTAGGGGTTGGGGTACAGGGTGTAGTACTATAAGGGGGTTGGGGTACAGGGTGTAGTAGTTTAAGGGGTTGGGGTACAGGGTGTAGTGCTGTGGGGGTTGGGGTACAGGGTGTAGTAGTTTAGGGGGTTGGGGTACAGGGTGTAGTGCTGTGGGGGTTGGAGTACAGGGTGTAGAGGGTATACGCAATATGAATATATGTTGTAAGTGTGATACAGGGTGTCAAGGTTTGGCGTACATGTTTGTTCCCACTGCAGCTCAAGTTTCCTTAAAACACCAGTCCAGTTATACACTACAAACCCGGACCCCTCAAACCACCACTCCTGTAATCTGAGAGCGGGCTCCATTCGGACCTCAACACCGCAGAAGAGTCCCCGAGCCTCTTACTATCCAAGCGACTGCAGTTAAGGCAACAGCGGCTGGCCCAGAAGACCCTGTTTCGGGTGGATCACGCCTGTGCGCGCCTGCTGAAGGGGTAATACAGGAGGCTACAGACCTGCAGAAACACGCGTGACCTAAAATGACGCTGTAAAGTGACGACGAGAAGTGATTGAACTCTTTTTCCATATATGCTCTTCCGAGAACTATCTAATTAAAGCGTTACAGATATTTTCACAGAAGGAAGAGCCCAGACAGCTGTCTGTCCAGTAGCGACACCGTCTCCTCTTCCGAGGACAGCCAGCCCAAGAACACACTCGCAGCCAGGCAACTGCAGCCATGTGGCCGCCATGTTGGCTCAAGAAACAGCATTACAGTCGCTGGAAAGTGTCAGGCCCGGCCGGTCCGGGTCTGACTGCAGGGGAGCCCGGCGGGAGCCCCCCCCATACGTCCCGAACCTCGTGCTGGCTGTAATCAAATCAGGACACGAGCTCTTTAAGTGCTTGCAGCCCGTCTGCCTCGCGGTGTTTATATCCGCTGATCCCGGAAGTCCAGCAACTCTCCGGCAGCGGACTGGGCTGCGGGTTTCGCTCGCACGGGTCCGGAAGGGACGGGTTCGCACTGGTTCGAGGGCCAGCCTGGTCGGGGTGCGGAGCTCGGCTTGCCGGTTCTGGCAGCGGGGAGACTGGTTTCTCGGGCGGTCTTGCGCCTCCGGGTAAGAGGAGGTGCTGACAGGTACCCCTGCGGGGAAGAAGTGGGACTGATGACGAGCGTGATCGCTCATTTCTCATTATTAAACGCGTTTCCTTGAAACGCCAGAAGCGTGCTTCCTGCTGGACGGGGTGTCGTTAGCTCGCAGCGTTACGGAAGGGCGACGGGACGGTTGCTGGAGACGGACGCACGCTTGACAGGTGGAGTCCCTGTGTTGACAACACACCTGTTGAGCGTTGAGTGTAATTAATCGTTCGTTGAGGTTCTACTAATTACTCAGAAATACCCTTTTGCAAGATTCAACATTCGTCCTGAACGGACAGCAACTGAGGAGTAATTGTGAATTCACAGATGTGACAGTGTATATACTGTAGTGTTCCGTCTGTGTGTGTGCGCTGCGCTCTGTAGGGAACAGGCTGTGTGTATGTGTGTGTGCGCTGCGCTCTGTAGGGAACAGGCTGTGTGTATGTGTGCTGTAGAGTATAGGCTGTGTGTATGTGTGTGCGCTGCGCTTTGTAGGGTACAGGCTGTGTGTGTGCGCGCTGCGCTCTGTAGGGTACAGGCTGTGTGTATGTGTGTGTGCGCTGCGCTCTGTAGGGAACAGGCTGTGTGTATGTGTGTGTGCGCTGCGCTCTGTAAGGAACAGGCTGTGTGTATGTGTGCTGTAGGGTACAGGCTGTGTGTATGTGTGTGCGCTGCGCTCTGTAGGGTACAGGCTGTGTGTGTGCGCGCTGCGCTCTGTAGGGTACAGGCTGTGTGTGTGCGCGCTGCGCTCTGTAGGGGACAGGCTGTGTGTGTGCCCTGCGCTCTGTAGGGGACAGGCTGTGTGTGTGTGCGTGTGCGTGTGCGTGCTGCCCTCTGTAGGGTACAGGCTGTGTGATCCAGTCTGTGTAATGAGGGTGCAGTGTAGTGTTGTGAGTGTCTAGTGGACAGGGCTGGCAGTGACATCATCATGAGTAGACAGTGCTGGGGGATGTGTTTTTTTCAGCTTGCTTGCTTTTTTTCCTCCTTGTTTATACTGCCCACTGTAATGTGACTGGCGTCTGGTTAATCATCTGTGCTGCCTGATATTTGTGAAAAGGGCAGAAAACATGATGACACCTTGTGGTCACTGAAGTGTTCGGCGTGTCTCGGGCTTCACTGAGAGAACTCCAGCGCTGTCTCTCCTGTCCTTAGCCGGCATGAGCTCTGTCCTGAGATACGCGTCTCTCGCTGTCCTTCTCTCAGCTGGCCCATCCTCACCCTTTCCTCCTGGGCAGCGATGGCTCTCAGCGTGACCCCGGCCGCCGTGTCCCAGTGCTTCGCTCTGGTCTCGCTCTGCACCTCCATCGCCGACCCCAACTGGATTGAGCTGTGGAACGCCAGCGCCCCCTACAGCTCCACCAGCCTCATCTACGGCGTGGCCTTCACCTTGCACGCGGCCCAGAACCTCACTGACACAGGTACGCGGCCCGGAGGGGTCTGTCTGTGCTGACTGTGCTCAGGGTCGGGGCTGGAGCCGTTCCAGCAGGGGTGCTGGTTCTGTCCTGGCGCACAAGCAGCCTGCACAACATCTTGCCACCCGGTGTGCCCCGGCTCAGCCACGGCACTTCACAGCTGTCCAGAGGACACAAATTCCTACTTTTCTCAGCGCCGGCTCAGTGAAACATCAGCTGCAAGAGTCCGCAGAGTGTTTTTCCACTCTGAATAAAATCCCCTTGAGTGGCAAACGGAGGGCTAGAAAGAGGCTTCTGCCCTCTGCCCTCTGCCCTCTGCCCTCTGCCCTCTGCCCTCTGCCCTCTGCCCTCTGTGAGCCGGATCACCACAAGGTGGCAGCAGTGAGATGTGGGGCACTGCCTCGCTGTCTCCCTGCACGGCCAGTCTGAGCCGCAGGTGTCCCCGACCCTGAGAACAGGCTCCTCGGGGTACAGGGTCCTGGGCTCAGAGCCCCAGTGCAGCTGTTTCCCAGCTTCCCCATGACAGGAAGAGATGAAGGCAGTCAGCATTTGTGCACTGGTGACTCGTGATTTTATTTTAAACTAAGGATTGCAGAAAGGCCCTGTTCCTGCTTTGAAGTGGCACACAGGGGTCACACACAGCAGTGCCCCTCAACTAAGAGCATCCTAGTCGTGCCTTAGTGTCAAGCAGATTGAGTGTGTGTGCTGTCTGTCCTTGTCCCCTGTCCCTCCGTGTGTCTGTTTACTGTCCCTCTGTGCATCTGTGTCTGTGTGTTGGTGTGTCCGCTGTCCCCCCGAGTGTGTCTCTTTACTGTCTCTGTGAGCGTGTGTCGGTGTGTCCACTGTCCCTCTGTGTCGGTGTGTCCGCTGTCCCCCTGAGTGTCTCTCTTTCCTGTCTCTGTGAGCGTGTGTCTGTGTCCACTGTCCCCCTGAGTGTCTCTCTTTCCTGTCTCTCTGAGCATCTGTGTCTGTGTGTCCGCTGTCCCTCTCTGTGTGTCTGTGTGGTAACAGTGCTCTGTGGTGGACAGGTCCTCTGGGAGGGCCCCAGGGCCCGGGGATGAGACTGCTCTACTCCCTGGCCGCTCTGTGTTACTGCGCTGTGCTCCTGTCCAGCATCTCCTTCCTCTTCGACTTCCTGGGTGCCAGCAGGACCCGAGCGGGGCTGTCCGCAGTGCTGCACGTCTCCACAGGTACTGAGCGGGGGACGAGCTGGAGGCTGTTCCTCCAGCATGTGACGGACACACCCAGGAGACTGAGGACTGAGGACCGGGGACTGTGTGGGTGTTAGTGGGTACAGCTGCCACTGCAGAGCTAGAGAGCTGGGCTTCAGACACAAGGGGCCAGCGCTCTGCTCCTCCTCATCAGGCTAGCTCTCAGTGCCCATTAGAGCTGCGTGCTCGTTCAAAACGCCCCAGGAGAAACGTTTTTCGTGCAGGGATCGGAGCTTTGCGTTTTCCCCGGCAATCACATCATTCGAAGAGGGCCTGCGGTTGACGGGAGTATTGGACAAGAAGAGGCTGTAACAATGCTCACGCCCAGACTGCAGGTTAATAACCCAGGCAGGGCGCCCCCAGTGGGAGACCCTGAGTCACTGCCCCGGCGAGACAGGAGGAACCCCAGCCCGGGGCTCTTCCAGGACCAAGCGGGCGCTGCTGTCCGGTCTCAGAAAGGCAGACCACTAATCCCTTCCAGCTCTGTCTCATCCCTCCGCTAAGGAGAAAATGGACAAAGCATCAGGGGAGAAGAGATTGTTCTATTTCAGGAATCTGTTGCCAGAGGGACAGAGTAAATTTATCTCAGAAGCCAAATAACAAAAGGCTAGGAGATTATGGCCTGAATGGTTAATTTGATCATTTTAAGAAACTTCACAGAAAGAGTAATATCACCTTGCAGTGTTTGTCCAAGGGGCCAAGAGTGAAAAGAGTGGAGTGACTGGTATTTTAAGAAGGCTCCCTGTCAGAACCTGAGTTGAATTTGCTTTACAACTGTAGCTGTGGAATAGAGAGTGTTGTTCAGACAAACAGCAGCCTGACTTGTTCTCATTAAAAACGATTAAAATCAAGAAGCTTTATTGGCATCACCAGTGAATTTCAGTGTTGCCAAAGCATTTACAATTAACATCTACAGACATTTACAATTGGTGGTGCTCTAGCAGTGCTGTCCTGAGGCTAGTTGTGTGTTGTGCTGTGATGTGGTGGAGTCTGGGTTGTGGTTCTCTAGCAGTGCTGTCCTGAGGCTGGTTGTGTGTTGTGCTGTGATGTGGTGGAGTCTGAGTTGTGGTGCTCTAGCAGTGCTGTCCTGAGGCTGGTTGTGCGTTGTGTGTATTGTGCTGTGATGTGGTGGAGTCTGGGTTGTGGTGCTCTAGCAGTGCTGTCCTGAGGCTGGCTGTGTGTTGTGTGTGTTGTGCTGTGATGTGGTGGAGTCTGGGTTGTGGTGCTCTAGCAGTGCTGTCCTGAGTGTTGTGTGCTGTGCTGTGATGTGGTTGAGTCTGGGTTGTGGTGCTCTAGCAGTGCTGTCCTGAGGCTGGTTGTGTGTTGTGTGTGTTGTGTTTTTTACCTAGACTTCTACATAGGGGTTTTGGTCGCTGTTTTTTAGGTTTAACCGATACTTTATTACTCTCCTCTCTGTGTTTATTAGTTCTCTCTCTCTCAATTCAATTCTAGGTGCTTTATTAGCATGACCCATGGGTACAATCAGTGTTGCCAAAGCAAAAAAATTAAATTACAATTAACAAGAAACAAGACTAAAAAATAAAATCTATTGACATTTACAACAAAGACATATCATAAAATATTGACCTATTCTGTAAGCGTGCACTGAGACTCGTCCTCTCTGTCTGTCTCAGCGGTGCTGTGCCTGGGCTGCCTGTGCGTCGCCGGAGCCTGTCTGTGCGTCGTCACTCGGATGCTGCCGGTTCGAGGACCGTGGGGCGGCCCCGCGCTGGGGGAGAGCTTCTTCATCGCCGCGCTGGCGCTGCTGTTCTGCGTGCTGGCCGCGGGCGGCAGCGTGTGGCAGTGCCAGCGGCAGGGGGCGCTGCTGAGCGGGTACACGCCCATCGACGGTGGGGTCAGTGACCTGGACGCCCCGCCCTTGCTCACGGAGGGGGAGGACAGTGGGGGTGTCTTCCCAGACTGGTCTGCGTAGAAGGAGAGGCAGTCGGGCGTCGGACAGCGCCTGGCCAGAGGGCACCCAGCCTCCCAGCCTCCCAGCACAGCACCTGAGCCTCTGAGGGTGCCTGCTGCTGGCTTCCTCATGGCAGTCCGGCCTGCAGAGCTCTAGACGCCTCTCGCCTTCGCTGTGTCGCAGCGCACGGACGGCAGTGCTCTGTTCCTCCGGCTGTGTGAGGTGTGTAACGAGTCAGTTTTAGTGGTGCGCAGGCAGGCCCCAGCGGGAGCCAGAAGACAGACAGGCTGCCCAGTGTCCCCAGGGGCCACGACCCGCTTCCCAGGCAAGAGCGCTCCCCCTGCTGTCTGTCTGTACAGCGGCTGGCAGGGGGAGAAGCCAGCACCGGACTGGGGTGCTGCAGCGTGGGGTGTCGGGACTATTCTGGCTCTGCGGCCGACACCCTTTCTCTCCTCTCCTTCTGAGCAGAAGGGTCTCCTCTCCCTTGTTCTGACCCTGATCTCCACACCCCCTCGGGATGGTGGTGAGTGTTTCTGCCCTGGCCCTGCCACCCAGAACTTTCTGGGAGCTCTGAGCAGCGGGCAGGCGGTCAGTCAGGCAAACGGAGGCTGGGGGGCTGTGATGTTAAAGGTGACCCCTGTCTGGGACACAAACGGGCTTCCTCTGTGGAGGGGACTGGACAGGCCGCTGGCCATGGCCTGTTACCCTGTTACCCTGATCCTGCCTGAGCTCTGCTGCAGAAAACGGGATTTTATACACACGTGCTGCTTTTACAGTAGCTTATCTTTTTTACAGTGTTTTTATGTTGAGCTGTATTTTAATCGACAGCAGGTTTTCTAGTGTGAACTTCTGAGTGGAGAGAGCAGCCACTTCCGGGTAACACAGATGCCTGTAACTCTCTCAGTAAAATGTATCTTTGCTTTCCTCTTCACTGTTGATGTACTGTAGTTAAGCAGGTGTTGCACAGAGCTGCCCAACACATTCAGGTTAATCTGATCGAGAGCAGAGACGCCTGTGTTTCATGCTGTAAAAGTTACAGCCCCTCTCCAGCCCAGCCCTGCCCTGCCCTGCAGCTCTGGGCAAAGTCGGCCCAGCTTGTGTACCTGACAGCACAGGATCCTTCCTGGACTGGACTGCAGTCTCCCATCAGGTGTCCAGCAGGGTAGTGGTCAGCTCCCAGGGGGCTGGTGTCCAGCAGGGAGGAGGGTCAGCTCCCAGGGGGCTGGTGTCCAGCAGGGAGGAGGGTCAGCTCCCAGGGGGCTGGTGTCCAGCAGGGAGGAGGTCAGCTCCCAGGGGGCTGGTGTCCAGCAGGGAGGAGGTCAGCTCCCAGGGGGCTGGTGTCCAGCAGGGAGGGTCAGTTCCTGGCGATGCACGTGCCCAGCTGGAACAGTCAGGGTAAAGTGCCGTGTTGAAGGGTAGGACAGCTCTGCCCCTGTTTCCGATGTGTTTAGCCCTGGGGCAGGGCAGTGGGCTCCTGGAGCAGCGGGTCGGTACCCAGAGGGCAGCGAGGTGTACCTGGTGCTGCATCTCGGCTCCCTGCCATCTCTTCACTTGGATCTTTGCTTCCTCTTTTCACTCAGAATTCAGGTTCAGAAAATTGCCTCTCTGGTGTGATGTTATTGTAGCAGTTTTACAACAGTGCCTATAGTGAACTCCACAGCACAACAAAGACACCTCCTGGGCTACATTCCGTGATCACACCCATTCCTGCTCAGACAGCTGGTATATTTCAGCCCTGTCATTCACAACACTGTGCCAGTGCTTGGCCCGCGCTACTGA
This sequence comes from Atractosteus spatula, assembly GCF_055471065.1. Taxonomy (NCBI): domain Eukaryota; kingdom Metazoa; phylum Chordata; class Actinopteri; order Semionotiformes; family Lepisosteidae; genus Atractosteus; species Atractosteus spatula. The sequence continues at coordinate 1,381,568 of NC_142708.1, forward strand.
CCCGACTGTGATCTCTGCTCTGTGGGGCGGCTCTGGGCCACTGCTACTGACCTGACTGTGATCCTCGGCTCTGGGCCAGGGCTACTGACCCGACCGTGATCCTCGGCTCTGGGCCAGCACTACTGACCCGACCGTGATCCTCGGCTCTGGGCCAGCACTACTGACCCGACTGTGATCCTCGGCTCTGGGCCAGCACTACTGACCCGACCGTGATCCTCGGCTCTGGGCCAGTGCTACTGACCCGACTGTGATCCTCGGCTCTGGGCCAGCACTACTGACCCGACTGTGATCCTCGGCTCTGTGGGGCGGCTCTGGGCCAGCACTACTGACCCGACTGTGATCCTCGGCTCTGGGCCAGCACTACTGACCCGAACGTGATCCTCGGCTCTGGGCCAGGGCTACTGACCCGACTGTGATCCTCGGCTCTGGGCCAGGGCTACTGACCCGACTGTGATCTCTGCTCTGTGGGGCGGCTCTGGGCCAGCGCTACTGACCCGACCGTGATCCTCGGCTCTGGGCCAGCGCTACTGACCCGACTGTGATCTCTGCTCTGTGGGGCGGCTCTGGGCCAGCGCTACTGACCCGACCGTGATCCTCGGCTCTGGGCCAGCACTACTGACCCGACTGTGATCTCTGCTCTGTGGGGCGGCTCTGGGCCAGCGCTACTGACCCGACCGTGATCCTCGGCTCTGGGCCAGCACTACTGACCCGAACGTGATCCTCGGCTCTGGGCCAGCGCTACTGACCCGACTGTGATCCTCGGCTCTGGGCCAGGGCTACTGACCCGACTGTGATCCTCGGCTCTGGGCCAGCGCTACTGACCCGACTGTGATCCTCGGCTCTGTGGGGCGGCTCTGGGCCAGCGCTACTGACCCGACTGTGATCCTCGGCTCTGGGCCAGCGCTACTGACCCGACCGTGATCCTCGGCTCTGGGCCAGCGCTACTGACCCGACCGTGATCCTCGGCTCTGGGCCAGCACTACTGACCCGACCGTGATCCTCGGCTCTGGGCCAGCGCTACTGACCCGACCGTGATCCTCGGCTCTGTGGGGCGGCTCTGGGCCAGCGCTACTGACCCGAACGTGATCCTCGGCTCTGGGCCAGGGCTACTGACCCGACTGTGATCCTCGGCTCTGGGCCAGCGCTACTGACCCGACTGTGATCCTCGGCTCTGTGGGGCGGCTCTGGGCCAGGGCTACTGACCCGACTGTGATCCTCGGCTCTGGGCCAGCACTACTGACCCGAACGTGATCCTCGGCTCTGGGCCAGCACTACTGACCCGAACGTGATCCTTGGCTCTGTGGGGCGGCTCTGGGCCAGCGCTACTGACCCGACCGTGATCCTTGGCTCTGTGGGGCGGCTCTGGGCCAGCGCTACTGACCCGACCGTGATCCTCGGCTCTGGGCCAGCGCTACTGACCCGACCGTGATCCTCGGCTCTGGGCCAGCACTACTGACCCGACCGTGATCCTCGGCTCTGGGCCAGGGCTACTGACCCGACCGTGATCCTCGGCTCTGGGCCAGCGCTACTGACCCGACCGTGATCCTCGGCTCTGGGCCAGCGCTACTGACCCGACCGTGATCCTCGGCTCTGGGCCAGGGCTACTGACCCGACCGTGATCCTCGGCTCTGGGCCAGCGCTACTGACCCGACCGTGATCCTCGGCTCTGGGCCAGCGCTACTGACCCGACCGTGATCCTCGGCTCTGGGCCAGTGCTACTGACCCGACTGTGATCTCTGCTCTGTGGGGCGGCTCTGGGCCACTGCTACTGACCCGACTGTGATCCTCGGCTCTGGGCCAGCACTACTGACCCGACCGTGATCCTCGGCTTTGGGCCAGCTCGGCAGTGAGACCACACTCGTGCTCGTCTCTTTGCAGAGTTGTGAACGTCCGTCTTCATGTTGATTCTGTCTCTTCTGTCCACACTGCAGAAGGCTGCTGTTGTGCTGGGTGAGAGTAGAACTGAGTTTTTCCACTGCACTTAATCACCCTGTGCCTTCCTTCTGCTAAACAGCCTTATATCCGGGTGTGCATGAAGTCTTCAGGCTCCAAGTGATGTTGTGGTATTAGTTCTGTCAAACTCATAATCGAGATGATTTATCCTACCCAGCTCTGAAACTGCCAGCGGGGTGACTGCTGACACCCCGTCTGTCAAGGCCTGGTCCCAGTCTCTGTAACGCTGGGTGACTGTGAACGGAAGCACAGGGGACAGGTCACGACCTGAGCTCGTTCTGCCCATCGAGCTCATTTCATTTCCCACATCTATACTGAGCATCAAAGGAAATGCAGGACATTATTTGTTCATGTGTTTGTAGGAACATAATGCTTATAGATTTTGGATATTGATTAAATATTGTTGCTGTTGTTGATTATGATTAATTGGTCAGTAACGAGCAGACAGTTGTGACATTGTTGCATTAGTGCTGAACCACGAGCCGGGTGAGAGGGGTCTGGCTCAGGAGTGCAGGCTCAAGTCTACGCCCTCCGTCTCTGCACACAGCAGGAGAGGCAGAGCAGACAGACTCCCTCTCGCCTTCTATCACAAACCGGAGGCACAGCCCCCTGCCCCAGCAGGGCTGATCCCTCGCCGCAAGCCGCACGAGCCCGCCACAGGGGGCGCTGTGCTGCTGAGAGTCGAGTTATAGCTGTAACACACACTGCCCTCTCCGCCATGCCAGTTATTAGCTCAGGTGGTGCTGCTGCTGGTCTGTGACGTGACCCCATGACCACAGGGCTCGATGCAGAGCTGTGTGACGTGGCCTGGACTCGAACCCGTGACCATAGAGCTCCAGCTGCAGTTCCTGGGAGGCCCAGCATGCCTCTCCAGCGATGAACAGAGGCCTTGAAGGGGGTGTGGAGAGGGGTGTCCTCAGCTCTTCCTCATGGGAGCTGAAGGCACCCTGACTGCACGGCGCCACCCTGGGGCCTCAGCTGGCATGACAGCTCTCCAGCAGGACAGCAGCAGGACATGGTGCCGGAGGTGGAGAGAAACCCCACTCCCCAGACGTGAGCCCACTGAACACACGCGGGAGGAGTTGACATGACCAGTGAGCGGGCGCAGGCCTGTCCGGGCTGCACTAGAGGAGCAGGACAGAGGCCCCCAGGACAGCCTGCAAGAGTCACAGGTGTGCAGCTCGGATTGTTCCCGGCAGTGGCCACACACACTGATGACCAACCCTGCTGACCACACTGGTTACCTGTCTACTCTAAAAGATGTCAGTGTAACTGCCTCAACCAAATGTCAGACTAATTTTCCCAATAGGTTTGTGAATTTGTTGCAGTTTTGATGCTCAGTGTGTACTGGGAAATGTGGAACAGGCTTGCTGATTGCACAATGCCCAGTCCTGCCCGACCAGGAGAGCCCTGCTACCTCAGACCCTTCCACCCAGCCCTGGGAGGCACGTGTTACTGATGCTTCTGTCGGTTTTAGATTTGAACAGTTTGTTTCATGGAAATCTTTCTGTTGAGAAAATAAAACTGAAAGCAAAGCTCTCACTGTTCAAGGCTTCCCATTTTCCTGATGGAACAGTCTTCCGAGCCAGGACCCAGGAGCCAGGACCCAGGGGTCATAGTCCCGACAGGATCCTGCACAGCTCCTTCAGGAATGCTGCAGGTCTTCCCTGGGAGTCCTGCTGGAGGCCTGTGGACTGAAAGACTTGGGATTATTATTTGGGGAATGCTGAGGGATATGTGTGTGTGGAGGTTCCAGTACACCCTGGGCGGAGTAGACCAGCTTCAGACTTGCTCTCTCCCTGCTGCAGTGGATAAATCTTGACAGTGGAGGTGCACTCTCTTTGGAAGGGAGCAGGGTGAAGTGATGGGAAAGGTTACTTTAGAGCGGCAGAAGAGAAAGCACAGGGAGGCTGGGTTAATCTGACCCTCCCGCTGTGGAGTGAGAGAGAAGGGCAGTGCTCTCGTCCTCCGTTATCACCTGACTGGTTCCCAGGCTCCCATTGGCTGGAGCTGTCACCATAGTAACCTTGACAAGTTGATGTCACGAGGAAATTTGTGAATGGAGAGAGGAGAGAAAGGGGGGCCTCAGGGGAGCGTGTGAGTGTGTGTGTGAGTTTCTTGCCATTCAAACATGCATGCTCTGAACACAGGGACACTGTAATCCTCATAGATTTCCCAGCCACACACGAGGGAGTTGTGCAGGTGGGTGATCTCCTCATGCATCCTGTCAGTTAAAATCAACTTAAAAATAGGGTACTTAAAATTAGAAAACCTGTCAACTGTCTCCGGTCCTGTCTGCTCTACCCACTGGCCCACACTGCCTCCCTCTCTCTCTGGGCTCTACCCACTGGCCCACACTGCCTCCCTCTCTCGGCTCTACCCACTGGCCCAAAATGCCTCCCTCTCTCTCTGGGCTCTACCCACTGGCCCACACTGCCTCCCTCTGTCTGGGCTCTAACCACTGGCCCACACTGCCTCCCTCTCTCTGGGCTCTAATCACTGGCCCACACTGCCTCCCTCTCTCGGCTCTACCCACTGGCCCAAAATGCCTCCCTCTCTCTCTGGGCTCTACCCACTGGCCCACACTGCTTCCCTCTGTCTGGGCTCTAACCACTGGCCCACACTGCCTCCCTCTCTCGGCTCTACCCACTGGCCCAAAATGCCTCCCTCTCTCTCTGGGCTCTACCCACTGGCCCACACTGCCTCCCTCTCTCTGGGCTCTACCCACTGGCCCACACTGCTTCCCTCTGTCTGGGCTCTAACCACTGGCCCACACTGCCTCCCTCTCTCTGGGCTCTACCCACTGGCCCACACTGCCTCCCTCTCTCTGGGCTCTAACCACTGGCCCACACTGCCTCCCTCTCTCTGGGCTCTACCCACTGGCCCACACTGCCTCCCTCTCTCTGGGCTCTAACCACTGGCCCACACTGCCTCCCTCTCTCTGGGCTCTACCCACTGGCCCACACTGCCTCCCTCTCTCTGGGCTCTACCCACTGGCCCACACTGCCTCCCTCTCTCTGGGCTCTACCCACTGGCCCACACTGTCTTCCTCTGTCTTAGTCCCTGTTCATTACTTCATACAGTGAAAGGTCCTAATTCTGCTCCTCCCTTTCAGCTGACATTCAGCCATTACTGCTCCTGTGAGCAAGACAGTGAGGGTTCTTTACTGTGTGTGTGAGGGGGTGTGAGAGGTTGTGTGTGACAGTGTGTGTATGAGTGTGTGTGTGAGTATATGACAGTATGTGTGTAAGGGCATGTCTGACTGTGTGTGAGGGTGTGTGAGTCTATGACAGTATGTGTGTGAGGGTGTGTGTGAGTCTATGACAGTATGTGTGTGAGGGCGTGTGTGAGTCTATGACAGTATGTGTGTGAGGGTGTGTGTGAGGGTATGACAGTACGTGTGTGAGGGTGTGTGTGAGTCTATGACGGTATGTGTGTGAGGGTGTGTGTGAGTCTATGACAGTATGTGTGTGAGGGCTTGTGTGAGTGTGTGTGTGAGTGCCCTGCTGCTGCAGGGTGTACCACAGTTGATTAAGTGAGTGTTGTTGCACAGGTGACCAGATGTATGTGCTGAATATGTCCCTTTCTCCCACCTGCTGTGCTCTGTGGAAACAGCACTGCAGTGCTGTGTTTATTGTGCTGTGTTCAGTAGTGCAGTACAGTGAGAGTGTCTGTCCCAGCACATTCCCAGGAAAAACCTGCTTAGTCATTTACCATGGTGATATTATGGAAACTGTAGTTCTGTAATGATATAATAATTCTGAAATACAGTTTTAAACGAGCAACACAGTGAATATCAAGGACTGTAATAGTGTAAGATCTAGAAGCAGTGTGTAAAATGTGGTTAACATGAGTAATATGATTCATGTTGTAGTTAGTACAGCCCTAACTGTCCATCCATTGTCCGAAATCTCCTGTGGCCCAGGGCAGTCCGAGACCCTGACCGAGAGCACACACAGGGCCAGCGGAGGTGTGCTGGAAGTCACAATGAAACAGGAGTCCCTGCAGAAACCTACACGAATCAGGGCAGAGCGTGCAGACTCCACACAGTCCACAGTCCATGACTCAAACCCAGGACACACGAGCTGTGAAGTATCAGCTGTGAATACATATTTGATCTATTATTACACCTATTACCCTGTATCTACTTGGATATAAGGACACTGCACGGGCTCGAAGCAAGAGAAGACCATGGATCTGCTGTCCACTGTCCAGGTGGACTCCCAAGCCTGATCGGGCTTTCTGTGAAGGGTCACAGGGAGTCCACTGCTCAGCACTCCTGGGAGTGAGGAGCTGCGCGTCCAGCCACTCTTCCTCCTGGCGTCCAGATCTGTCCTCCGGTTCCGGTTGGTGAGCTCGAGGATATGCTCTGGTTCTGGTCTCTGCGATGGATGAGATCCTGGGACCAATTAGTGTTGATTACCAAACACGTCTGAGGGGCTGTTTGCACCCTATCTTGTTTGCACCTTGTCTTCTTACCCTTCTGTGGGGACGTGATCACAGACCTTGCAGAGCAAATACACCTCATCATGTCCTTGGCCAGTACCGTACTCGCTGTGTCCACTGCCCCCATCAGAAAGGCAGGATCACTCCTTGTCTGGTCCCATGCTGTCTGCCTCCCGTAATATTGATCCACTCAGTGATTCCAGGGCAGCTGGGTCTATCATTAACCTGATTAGGTTTTTCCACATTCTTGTAGACAGACGTCAGTGCTGTATGTTCAGTTTTCCTGTCAGCCCTGTGAATAGGGTCTCTTGGCCTGTGTGTGGTACTTCTCCGTTCTGCGGGCCCTGCGGTATCCTCTGTAAGCACACAGACAGGGGCCAAGGGCTGGAGCCCACAGGGGCGGCTCCTCAGCTACAGCTGTTCTGGAGTCAGTCCTTAAGGAGATGGGATCTCAGTTTGGCTCTTCCTTAATTGATAATAACTATAATTGCTTGCATTTGTACAGCAGGTTTATCCCAAAGGATTCCCAGTTCTCACAAAGCACCTTTCCATGTAGACACACAGTCTTGTCTTAATATATGAACAATATAACACAATATAATGTCAAACTACAGAATTTTTTTTTGTCTAGCAACCCTTTCAAAGCAGTGGTGTTGCAGTCTGCTGTACAAAATGAGATAAAAGCTGACTGCGGAGAGTGGACTGACGTAGGATAACAGATGTGGAGCCGGAGCCAAGTGGACAGTCGCACTTCAAGGGCTCCGCAGGGCACGTTCATTGTATGGAGCAACTAAATCTAAATCAATCTGCTGGAGAGTGACTGAAGAGATCAATTAAATTCAAAATTAGGGGGAAGGAGATTCTGCTGACTGTGCAGCAAGTCCAGAAAAAAAGATGCATTTAGATACATTTGAATACTAGAGTGGAAAGCAGTGGAATATGCAGGTATAAGGGATACTTGTGGGTCAGAAAAAATGAAAATATTTACAATACCTTAGCTAAAGTGTTCAGGCCCTGCCTATGGTGTCCCATTTTGTGAAATTAGAAAAGTTACGGCTACACATTTTTTCAAACTTAATATTTTATTCAAAACCTGAATGCTCAAATGAAGACAACTGGTAAGATAAGTTACACTAAATCTAAAATCAAAAGGGAAAAGGTGAATACTGTATGGTGAGTGTTCTGCCTTTGAGCTCAGTCCTTGCTGGAGGACCTCTGGCAGTAATTAGGTTTTTGACAGCTCACAAGCCTTCGTGGCCGAGTCTCTACCAGACTTCTGTCCATTTTCTTGGCAGATGTGCTCAAGTCTCTCAAGGCTCTTGGGCATGACTTCGTGGACAGCGCACTTTTCCAGTGTCAGCAGGATCCACGCCCGGGCTCTGACTGGGGTCCTGAAGGACGTGAGCTCTCCTGCTCTTCGGGCACCCCAGCGTAGCTCTGGACCGCTTTAATGCTGAAAGGTAATCCATGAGAGATTTAAGGTGTTTTTTTTTCAGTTCAACACAGGCCATCTTTGTGGACTGACGGGAGATTGTTAGCTCATGGATCTCTCCTCCCCCCTCACCAGCTGAGCTCTGCAGCTCTTCCTGTGGCCACTGGCCTCACAGTCGATCCCTCTCCAGTGTTCTGAAGAGTGGGCTCCGCTTGGAAAGAGCTTGGGATGAAGCGTGTTGCGGGAATGTGAGGAAACATTAACGAATTATTTCAAATCTGATGGAGGTGGACCTCTTGATCTCAGCACACACAGCAGTGTAGCAGACACCAGGTGGTGCTAGTCACTCGCAGCACTACGATGACATCACACTGCCATCCTGTCCTCTGGGGCTCTGGCACACTCTGGACCGGGCTGATCCGCAGCTGAAGAGGCTTGAACAGGGCTGCTATTTTGCTTTTGGTGGATGAAAGCTGGATAATAACATCAGGATTGTCTTCAGTATTTTACATCATAATAAGAGCCCTGTGTTTTTAAATTGAGCCCTTCCAAGTCCAGAGGAGTTGGTAGCTTCCACACAGCATCTCCCAACCTGTGACTATAACAAATTGCAATCCTGAATCACGTGAAGGGCATCACCAGGCACAAGACGGAGCAGACCGGAACCATCCCAGCGGTGGCTGTGTAACACGAGGGGCCGAGCGCCCGCGCCCGCGGACAGGACGGGTCCGGGGTCCGGGGTCCGGGGTCCGGGCCGGGTGCTCTTGTTAACGCGTCCTGCGCAGGCGCGCTGCGGGTGTTGTGCCGAGCGGAGCTGCGGCGTGCGGGGGGCGGGGCGGAGGTGGGCGTGTGAGCCAGCTGATCGTGTGCAGAGTCGCGGCGGTGTGCGGGACTGGCAGCCTGGCTCATCTCCAGCGTCACCTCGACAGGCGATGTGCGAGCCGCGCACGGCAGTGTAGCCCGCTCGTCTGCAGAAGGTCCCGGCACGACGGGAGCAGCGCCCAGCGCCCAGGCAGGGAGCCCGGCAGGCGCAGGAGAGGAGTCCGGGCGGCCGGAGCCACAGAACGCTGATTGCGGCGCTGCCAACAGTAAGTGGGGCTGCTCGCAGGTAGCAGCACCCGGAGGACGGAGTGCGCCTCATTTGCATTACAAACGAGTCCGAGCACGGCGCGGCTGTGCGCTTTCCTCCCTGCGATCCCGCCGAGCGCGGCGCCTGAGCGCTGCCCCGGCTGTGCGCATCCCGCAGGCAGGAGGAGAGGGGAGGCTGTGGCTGTCGGTGCCGGAGACGGGGGACGGGGGACGGTGCGGCTGCTCTCTCTCTGCAGCGGCGGGGCTGGCGAGAGCCGACACGCGTTATGTAATGCAAGTGGGAAGACAGGATCTCGCCTCTCCACGGAGCGCGGGTGCGAGGCGAAGGTCTGTCGCAGATGTTGTGGATATTGTCCTCCTGGAGGAACTCGGATGCGCGGCTGTGTGTAATCGCGGCTGTAACCTTGACTGTGTCTGCGGGTGGTGTGACGAGCTGTCGGCTGTTGCGGACGGGGCTGGGCGCCGGTGCCCCGGCAGGAGGGAGCACACACCCCTGCCGGCCGGGTCTCCGTGGCGCCGCCGAGAGGGCAGGGAGCGCCGGTGTGTCCGTAGTGTCTTGCCTCCTTGGGGCAGAGCGCGGCGGTCCTGCGTGGATGCGAGCGTGTGTGTGTGGATGCGCGTGTGCGCGCGGCCGCCTGGGGGCGATGATGTAATCCTGTTTGTGTGTAAGTGTGCCAGCTGTGTGTGTGGGGGGGTGCGAGCACGTGCCGTGGGGCCGTGTGAGCGCGGAGGGTGGCGTGATGCCCCGGCGCTCGGCGCTGCGCTCCTCCTCGGGTGAGCTGGCCGTGCGGTACTCAGCCGCCTGCTCTGCTCTTCTCTGACCGGTCCGGCCCGGTCCGGTTCGGTGCGGTGCTGCGCTGTGAGTTTGGAGGGAAGGGGAGTCAGGCAGCTCACCTTACTGCCCATCAGAAAATACTGCGCCCCCCACCTCGCTGTCACCTGAGAGAGGGAAATCGATCCTTGCTCCTCCTCTGGCTGTGACCCCAGTCAAAGGCTCCCAGGACAGCAGCCCAGCTCCTGGGCAGAGCGAGAGGAGCCACCTGACCCGCCTGGCACCTGCAGCTGTTGGTGATTAATCTCAGGATCTCATCTAGCTGTGTCTTAAGACACGCCAGGGATTCGGCTTCAACAACATGGCTGGGTGGCTTGTTCCACACTCCCAACACCCTGTGTGTAAAGAAGTACTCCAGTCGTGTCTTGAGGGAAACCAGAGTATCGGCTTCAGCATCATGGCTGTGTACCTGTTCCACACACCCACAACTCGTAGTGCGCAGGGCCTCCTGTTCTCGGTTTTCCCTGTGTTTCAGCGTGGTTTCCCCTCTAACCCTCTGGCTCGTGTTTCTCCCTAGATGATGAAGACGTCTCCTGGTTTGACTCTGGGGTTCGTGAATACTTGAATCTTAGTCCAACCCGTTCGAGGCAGGAAAGGTTCGGTCCTGTAGTGGATCTGCTTGTTCCTGTCTGGACTGAGCTGTGTCCAGTGTACAGGTTTAGCATGAGGTCTCTCCAGTTCGACTCCATGCTGTTATCTGTGTGCCCTGACAGTCTGCTTGCACTTTTATTGCCTCCCCACAGTGCCCTGAGGATGTCAGTGCTGTGGGGTTTCAGAAGTAACCCTGTCAGTGTGAGGAGCTCAGGAGAGACCAGGGCAGTGTGTAACTGGCTCTTCCACTCTCTCACAATGGAGGGGACTTGATCCTGCCTGCCCCAGGCCCTGGGGGGTCCAGTCCAGTCCGGCCTGGTCCAGAGTCTGTCTTGGCCACAAGCAGGCAGTGGCCAGCTTGCCAGTGGACAGACAGACACTGATCGGGAGCTCTGAGCCTGCTGGTCAGCAGACCCGTCAGTCTAAGGGCTTGATTGGGGTCAGTTAGGAGCTGAGGTCATAGGTCAGAGGAAGGTTCTGGAGCGCCTGCTGTGGCTGAAAGCCTCTGTCTGCTGGCGAGATCCCTGCTTGAGAAGGGTCTCGCATTTTACTCTCCTGGCAGCAGGGTGGTTCAGCTTAGAGCAGAGATGTGTGGGTCCACTGCTGATCAAGGAGCTTGCCCTGTGGTCAATCAGTGAAGCAGTTTGCTGCAGGCAGGCTCCAGGTGTCGTGGGTTCGAGCCTGGGTCACCTCCCCAGCCGACAGTGACCAGGGTGTTTTTTCAGCGCCAGCTCAGCTCCTGGTCAAACAGCGCCTCCTTCTAGCTGGGGGTGGCAGTAGTGAGCGATAAGTCTTTCCTCCTGTCAGCACTGAAGCTCGTCACGTCACTTCGCTTGTGCCGGTAGTGTGTCCAGAGCAGCTCGTTGTGGTTTAACACGAACTACAGAGATGTGCAGTGCAGTAGCTGATTAGGTCTGTGTGTATTAAAACACTCAGTGCAGATGGACAGTTTGGTGAGTTAGTCTTGCAGAAAAAAACGTTTCTAATTACGGTTTTTACAATGTTGTCCTGTTTCGCATGCAGTACTCCGTTTTATCGTATTGACAATGCCCGTTGCCTGGAATACTGATCAGAAGCGATCCGAAGGGAGTCCATGGAATGAACAATTCCTGTCAGCTGTTCCAGACACCCACAACTTTCTCAAGTGTGTTAACACTTCTTGTACCTTGTCTTCTGTAACACGGGGACATGTTATTAATATCTTCTGTTGCGAATACAATATTCACGTAGAATGTTTGCTTTTTGTTTCTAATCTACCATTATCGATCCCTCATTATCTCATTAAATAACACACCTCTTCCTGTTCTTCCACTGCTGGTGCACCGAAGCAGCTCTGCCTCATTTTCTGCCTCTGCTGCAGTGCTCTTTTCTGTCTCCTGCTTGGCGACTCTAATGTCCTTTTTCAGATGCAGCTCATCCTGGGACTCTTAAAACAGTCTAAAATAGAAGTGCTGTCTTCCCTCTGAGCTGTTTTCTTCATGTTTTCATCAGTGTTTATCCTTTATGTTCCCTGACATGGACATGACTGTTCAGGGATGAATTTGTTTTGAACCTTCAACGTGGTTTTTGAAGTATAACCGTTCTCTTCTGTTCCCAGCTCCCTGCCTGTAAGCCCTCCCATTCCTTCACTGTGGGCTGTTCCTAAACTATACACCCTCATTGTAATCCCAGGTTCTTGGGAAGTAAAGTGTGTGTCAACAGTAGCTCTACAGCGGCTCAGTCACACACTGTAGTTCTGTTAATGCTGTTCTGGTTGTTTGAAAGGATTAGGTCAGGGTTTTCAGACTTCCGTTCCTGGAGGGTCTAGTCTGTTCTGGGTTTTGTTCCAACCTGAATTGTCAGTTAAACAATGAACCTAATTATGTTTTCTGAATATATTTTACAGTTGATAACTTTGACTTTGTTAAAGGTATAGTAATCTACAAAACACTTTGGAGCCAGGCTAGAAGTTAATTAAAATGAAACCAAGAGCTCAGGGGAGCCATACCCAGAAGACACCGGGCTCTCTGTAACCCGGGCTCAACTCCTGTGGACTAGGGCTTCCAGTACGGGGGTCTTCACAGACTAGGCTCTGACATGATTGTCAGCTGTTTCAGTTATAATCTGCTTCTGCATTGGAAGCACTTCTTTACCCAGAGGGTGGTGGGAGACTAGAACTAGCTGTCCAGCTGTGTTGTTGAAGCCGATGCCCTGGTTCCTGTCAAGAAACAGCTACTAGCTTCTGAACAGGCTGGACTCCTCTGCAGGGATTCCTGTCGTCTATAACCTGTCTTATGTTCTTAAACCCCCATCACAGTGTCTGTAATAAAATGGGGGGAAGTTTAAATCTCCCAGGAATATAACATTGTCTTGACTGCACACCGCCCTGATCTCAGCAGGCAGAAGATGCACTAGCTGCTCTGTAGTTACACCAGTTGCTTGCAGCTCCTGTGTTCCAGTTGATCCCAGTGCAGCTCTTGCAGCTCCTGTGTTCCAGTTGATCCCAGTGCAGTGTTCCCTCGCCCATTCAAGGGAGGATCTTTTCTGTTGAAGTCTGCATGACAAGTACTTCCTTAAGTACTTAAGTCAGAGCATGAAGGAGGCTTGCACAGGTCTTGTTATCTTCACCCGGTGTGTGTGGAATATCCAGCTCAGAGGTCAGAGGTCAAGGATTGGACTCCAAGTCTTCAGGATGTCGGTCCAGGAAGTTGTCCCACTTTGGCCCAGTATGGGTCCAGCAGAGGCCAGAATCTGCTGGAGGTCCCCAGCTGAGCGTGGGAGTCGTGTTGAGTCTTGAGCAGACTCGGGTTCCGTCAGAGAGCTAGTGCAAGATCCTTTGATTGTGTTGATCAGCAAAGCGCTGAGCGCTGGGGCCTGTTATGCGTGCTGTGTGCTCTCCTGTCTGTGTGCCGTGGAGAAGTGTTTACAGATCTGTGGTGGAAATATCAGCCTCGTCTCATGCTGTTTCTCAGATCAGAGAGCGGGAACCGTATCAGGACCTGAAGCCGCCCTCTCTCACCGGCTGGGACAGAGGAACTGGGGTTTCGTTCCTGGGGCTGAACTGGGGTGTTATACTGCTCGTGAGCTGTGTGTGTGCCGGTCGGGAGCCAGTGCTGTACTGGGTCAGTTTGTACATGCGTGCTGCGAGCTTCTGCCAAGCAGAGTGGAGTTTGGACGGAGGTGTGTGCTGTAAACAGCTCTGAGCACTGTGTGCGATTCTCCTGGTCAATGATCAGCCATGCTGGGTCCAAGTGCCAGGGGGAGAGTCGCTGTTTCTGCTCTGTAAGGAGCACACAGCTGTCAGAAGCTCTTCAGTGCACCTGTTTGGGGTCTTGGTGAGTTTCAGAGTGAAGGCTGAGGCTGGGCTCGGGTTTGGGCTCAGCGTTGAGCCAGGGGTAGCGTTAGATGAGCAGCTAAGATCATGTAAGCATTACAAAGCCCAGAGCCACGAAATCCCACCAGGCTCTCCTCTGCTTGTTCTATTTCATTGCTAACCTGATCCCTGAGACACCAGAACCCCTAAGAGCTTATGGGCAAACCTCAGTCTTCTCAGGACAGGCTAGTGAAAGGTCACGCAGGGGTCAGAGGTGGTGGAATACACTGGTGCTCATGGCAGTAATGACTCCAAGAGCCTCTGGTTCTACAGCTTTCGAGAGGTGTCCGCCCCTGGTGTGATCGGTTGCCTCTCCTCTCGAGCCCGGCTCCTTTCCTGTGATGAGGAGACCCGAGATGCTTGCAGGTCTTGCGTGCAGAACCTCCCACCTTCAAACCTTTCTTCTTCACTGCAGCTTGACTGTTGGGGCTGCACAGATATTGGGGTTCCTCTGCAGTTACAGGTACTCCTGGGGAGGTCAGAAGTGCACAAGGGGTGTGCTGCTCGCTGTCCAGCCTGGAGCCGCCGGACAGTTAGGAGTGAGTGTGCAGGGTCCTGTTTCTCCTGCCAGCTCCTCTCCGTGCTGCGTGACTGCAGGCCACAAGGCGTCTGACCAGCTCCTTGCACCGCTGAGCCCTGCAGGGTCAGGCACATGTCCTGCACAGACATACAGTAAACAAGGTCAGACACAACACCAAGCACAAAACAGAGCAGGCTGCGGAATCTTCTTATCCCACGACAAGCCTTGTACAGCGTGCAGGGCCTGACACAGACATTCATGCGGGAGGCAGGTTTTTGTACCAAAGGGAACATGGATGGTTCTGCTGTGTTTTGTTGGGGTGATGTTTGGGCAGGGGTGCTCTTACAGTCGCCTTCAGAATTTTATTCTAGCCAGCTGGGGGCCAGCTGCCAGGCCCTGCACCCTCCCTTTCTAGCTGTGAACGACACAGAGAGGCTTACAGAGCTGGTTACAGGCTGTGCATTGCTGCCCACATGGCTCAGTGTGTGTGCTGGGCGCACAGAGCAGCGAAGGGTTAACGGTGTGGGCCAGGTGCACTGAACAACAGAGGGACGCGCCCAATCAGAGCACAGCAGTGTCTGCCCTGGCGCTGTGCGCTGGAGGCAGCGGGGGAACGCGAGACGAGGCAGCAGAGTAGCAGAGGGTAGCGGAGGAGGGGAAGTGAGGGCACAGAGGAGGGCAGGAGGGCTGCACAGAAACAGGGAGGGACTGCCTGTTGTCAGAGATACCTTTGTTTGCAAGTCGTCTCCAGATTTCCCGGAAAGGCGCGCGGCTGTGGTCCCGACAGGCTGTTCTCTGTGCGCTGGAGTCGCAGGTGTGGAAGGTGAGAGCAGCTCCGCTCCGCCTCTGCGCTCAGGTACAGTAAACACCTGTCTCGCTGGGCTTCGGGTTCCGATACCGGTCTTTGTCCTTTGCACTTTCACTTTCTTTAACTGGCTCCAGCCGCCAGTCCGCGGCCACAGTCAATGAAAAGGCCGGAGCGTTTCAGATTCCTGGGCCATCGAGAGGCGGTGTCTTCGGCTCGGTTCCTGGGTTCGTGGGGGCAGCTACGGGTTCCCACGGTGCGGTTTGAGCACTGCGGGCGACAGAGTGGGGAGACTGAGGGTCAGGCTGGATCAACTGGTGCAGGAGGAGGAGCTCAGCGCGTTGATCCAGTTTAATCTGGGCTGGGATCTTTAATGCGCAATAAGTGTGGAGGCTGTTGTGCCCCCTGACCCAAGTGAGGCGCTGTGAGTGGATCCCTGTGTCCTGCTGTCCCCAGTCAGAGCTATGGGTTCACCAGAGTGGGCACCGATTTACCACGGGGCTCTGACTGGCACAGGCTGGGCTGGTCCCTGAGTCCAGGAAGCACGTAGCCTTTTTCACTAGGAAATAGCAATGTGGTTTTCTGTGGTTGCTCTTGTTGTCTGTACTAACAAAAGCACAACCTGTGTAACCTTATTTGCTTAGAGAGCATTTTACTGTATGTAAAGGTGGAAATCCAGCAAAAGAGCTGAGAGAGAGGGAGGCAGTGTGGGCCAGTGGGTAGAGCCCAGAGAGAGGGAGGCAGTGTGGGCCAGTGGGTAGAGCCGAGAGAGAGGGAGGCAGTGTGGGCCAGTGGGTAGAGCCCAGAGAGAGGGAGGCAGTGTGGGCCAGTGGGTAGAGCCCAGAGAGAGGGAGGCAGTGTGGGCCAGTGGGTAGAGCCCAGAGAGAGAGGGAGGCAGTGTGGGCCAGTGGGTAGAGTCCAGAGAGAGGGAGGCAGTGTGGGCCAGTGGGTAGAGCCCAGAGAGAGGGAGGCAGTGTGGGCCAGTGGGTAGAGCCCAGAGAGAGGGAGGCAGTGTGGGCCAGTGGTTAGAGCCCAGAGAGAGGGAGGCAGTGTGGGCCAGTGGGTAGAGCCCAGAGAGAGAGGGAGGCAGTGTGGGCCAGTGGGTAGAGCCCAGAGAGAGGGAGGCAGTGTTGGATAGTGTGTACATGAGACACTTTCCTGAGAATTTGCTTTATCTTGATATTTTCAGACATTGCTTTACTTTTCTGTGTGTGTGTCACTTTTGTCTGGACCCCTGTGCAGCGATCACTTCCCAGCAGGCTCTGCGCTTCATCTCTCTGCACCAGGGCTTCCTTGTGCTCCCAAACTCCGTCTCTCTCCTGGGCTCCAGTTTAGGAGGGTTAGTTTCCTCCTAGTGACTCTATAACTGACAGCTGCTGCGTGTGCTTTAGCCAGTGTGTCTGGCGGACACGCAGACCCCTGTGTGGGCAGTGCACTGGGAGGCCTGCGAGGGGCGCAGTATGAATTCTCGGTGTTGAGACAGAGCCCTGGTGTGTTTGCGACAGAGGTGCAGGGCCTGACAGAGACGCTCGTGTGTCCTCCCTCTGCAGTGTGTCCGCCTGCCGGCTGGCCCTCCACCCCCGCGTGTTGCCATGGCGAAGTTGGACACTCTGCCGGCGCTGAGTGACCCCGCGACCTCCCCCAGCCGGCAGGGCAGCATGGGCAGCGTGGGCAGCGGGGTGGCAGGGGAGCAGGAGTTCGCCATGAAGAGCGTGGGCACCCGCACGCAGCCCGGCGCCGCCCGGCCCGGCCCGCGCCGCTGCACCACCGAGGACCGGGCCTTCAGCGCCGAGCGCGCCCCCGTCTCCAACGCCCTGTACCTGAGCGGGCAGCGCGGCGCCAGCCTGGACCTGTGCGGCAACAACGTGGCGGCTGTCGGCGAGAAGGGCACGGGCAGCCTGCCGCCGCCCCAGTACCGAGAGCCCCCCGGCGCCGCCCCGCTGGACAACCACAACCCCCCCAAGCTCCTGCCGGTGTCGGGCAAGCTGGAGCAGGTACGTGCCGCGGCCTGTCCGAGCGGGCGCGCATGGCGGCGCCAGGCGCGCGGCTCGCGGCTCACGGCTGCGTCTCTCCCTCCCCAGAGCAGCGACGGCCTCGTCCGGCCCTCCGCCTTCAAGCCCGTGGTGCCCAAGAGCTTCCACTCCATGCAGAACCTGGTGTGCCCCCCGCAGAGCGGCGGCGGCCGTGGCGCTGGCGCGGGCGCGGCGGCGGGGCAGCAGGACAGCCCGGGGGCGGGCAGCGGGGGCGGGGGCGCCCGGGACAGGCCTGGCGGCGGCCGGGGGGGTGCTGGCGGGGGGCTGTCGGACTCCGGCAGGAACTCCCTGACCAGCCTGCCGACCTACACGGGCTCGGGCAGCGGCTACGGCCCCCCCCACCCCCTGGGGCCGCTCAGCGCCTCCACCAGCCACATCAACCGGCTGGGCACCGCCGGCGGCTACGACAAGCCAGGCTGCCAGAACGGGCTGAGCGCCTCCGACAGCGGCCGCTCCTCCTCCGGCAAGAGCTCCTCCTCCTGCCAGCGGCTCAGCCACCTGAGCGACGCCCCGCCCCTGCGCCCCTCCCCCTCCTCCGATGACATCATCCAGGACCTGGAGGACCGCCTCTGGGAGAAGGAGCAGGAGGTGAGAGACTCGGGGAGGGAGGGTGGACAGAGGGGATTGAGGGAGGGCTCTTATAGGAAAGAGAGGATCAGGAGGAGGGCTCTTATTGGACAGAGTGGATCAGGAAGGAGGCTCTTATTGGACAGAGGGGATTGAGGGAGGGCTCTTATTGGACAGAGTGGATCAGGAAGGAGGCTCTTATTGGACAGAGGGGATTGAGGGAGGGCTCTTATTGGACAGAATGGATCAGGAGGAGGGCTCGTATTGGACAGAGTGGATCAGGAAGGAGGCTCTTATTGGGCAGAGTGGATCAAGAAGGAGGCTCTTATTGGACAGAGGGGATTGAGGGAGGGCTCTTATTGGACAGAGTGGATCAGGAAGGAGGCTCTTATTGGACAGAGGGGATTGAGGGAGGGCTCTTATTGGACAGGGTGGATCAGGAAGGAGGCTCTTATTGGACAAAGGGGATTAGGAAGTAGGCTCTTATTGGGCAAGAGCTACAGCTACAGCTGAGCTCCAGCTCCAGTTGAACATAGTAACTGGGAGCATGACGTCAGGGCATGACTGGAAGGACAGGTGCGGGGCAGGGTAGGGCTCCGGCGCCCTCCTGCTTCCTGTCATCACGGCCCCTGCTGCTCTGCAGGTGCTGCACATGCGCCGCAACCTGGACCAGAGCGAGGCCGCCATCGTGCAGGTGTTCGAGGAGAAGCAGCGCGTGTGGGAGCGCGAGATGGAGGAGCTGCGGCAGAACTACGCCAACAAGCTGCAGCAGGTGTCCCGCAAGGCGCAGCGCACCCAGCAGACCCTGCAGCTGCAGATCAGCCGGCTGCAGCAGGACAAGCGCAGGCTGCAGGAGGAGCTGGCGGCCCTGCTGGCCCAGAGGGAGGAGCTGGAGAGGAAGTGCCTGGACTACAAGAAGGAGCAGGCCGACATCCTGCCTCGCCTGGAGGAGACCAAGTGGGAGGTGAGGGGGGGAGATCAGGACAGACCAAGTGGGAGATGAGGGGGGGAGATCAGGACAGACCAAGTGGGAGGTGAGGGGAGTATTAGTGGCGTCGGGGCGCTGTGTGGCAGCAGGAGTGAGGAATCCCTGCTGTTTGACACTGCTGCTCTCTGCTCTTCGGTGAGCTGCGGCCCAATTCAGGTGATGATACTGGCCCAGTGGTGCTGTGCTGTGAAAAGCTAGGCAGCTCAAAGTATTTGCAGAATTCTGAATGAACTGGTTTTGCTGGGCAACTGTCCCATTTATTGGAGTCAGACCTTTCACCTGTATACAGGATGATACCTTAGATGACAATGCTTACATTTAAACGATAACTTTTAGGAGATTTTAGGTGAAGTCCCACAATGGCATGGAATCCCCTGTGTGTCCTTTCTTTCAGCCAGCTTGTGGCCGAGTTCAAGCTCCCTGGCGCAGTCTGTGCCTGGAGGCAGTCTGTGCTCGGGGTGAACTGCATCGTGTGGGTCTGGGCCTCCACTGTCCCCCAGAACACCACTGCTCTGGTTTTGACACACGGTCCCAGTTAGTTTTCATCTGCCCCATTCTGTATCAGCTGACCGTGGCTCAACAGGCTCTGTTGGACAGAGCTCTGTGGACCGATTGGAGCTGTGGAGCTCTGTGGGCTCTGTAGACTGATTCTTTCACACGGCAGCCACCAGCAGGAGGCGCTGTGGTGGAAGAGACCGGGGGAGGGGGGCTGGTGTGATCTCTGTGTGTGGCCTTGCCCGCGTTCTGCTGGGGGCTCACCTCTCTGCAGCAGGGCGTGGCGTTTGCCCAGGCGGAGGTCTGGGGGCTCACCTGTCTCCCCTCCCCGCCCCAGGTGTGCCAGAAGGTGGGGGAGATCTCCCTGCTGAAGCAGCAGCTGCGGGAGTCGCAGGCGGAGGTGGCGCAGCGCGCGGGCGAGATGGTGGCGCTGCGGGGGCAGCTCAAGGAGCTGAGCGGGCAGCTGCGGGAGCGAGAGGAGGCGGTGCTGGGGCTCAAGGACTCCTACAGCAGCAAGAGCCTGGCGCTGGAGCGCTGCGAGGGGGAGCTGCAGAGGACGCTGGCCGAGGTGAGCTGAACGGGTCGGAGTAACACAGTGGGACACAGGCGGCGCTCCCTGTTCCACCTCTGTGTGAGTCTCCGGTCACGCTGGCTTCTGCTGCAGCAGCACCCTGCGCCGAGACGCCCCCATCCATCAAGTAGAGAGCACTTTGACCTCCTCCGTGGGGGCTGTGTACTCACAGGGTACGATGTCACTGGCAGGGATGCTTGTTCAAAACAAGCATGCGGGCTTTCTCTGTGAAATAGGGACCCTTGTGATCTCCCAGGAGCCGGCAGCGGGATGAGAGAGCGATGACATGGTGGAGGAGCCTGTGCCTGTTCTCATTCGTCTTGCGGGACAGGGGTCATCCCTGTGAGTCGAGACGTACGGACACCGCTGGCGATTCCAAATGATAAAAACATACAGTATAGAGGTGGTCCCAGTACAGCCCCCTGTGGTACTCCACTAATTACATCACTGGTATAATTAAGAAGAGCATTGGTCCCAGTACAGCCCCCTGTGGTACTCCACTAATTATGCCCTTGATTGGGATCTTTTTTACTCAGTGTACTAAGATACACATTTGCACAATGTAGCTTGTTCAAAGATTTTTTTAACAAATGATGTAAACAAAATCTATATTTTTTAAATCCACACGATCTCCCAGGATCCTATTCTTATGCAAATGATCTTTTATGGTTACCATAACTTTACATGTGGTATAAATAAGACTTATTGGCTTATCATCAGTTAGTTCAGATTAGTTTCTCTTTATAAGGATGGGCAGTATATTAGCTATTCTTTCAGTCAGATGACATTATATGTCTTCAATGACATCCATCCCCCTCCTGTCCTTGCCTGCGTCTCCTGAGCTCTGTCTCACTCCTGTGCAGTCTGCGCTCCTGGAAGTGCTGGTCTCCAGCTGTGCAGTGCAAAGTGCACTCGAAAGCAATATCATATCCTGATCACAGTTCCCTAGAGGTTCTCTTGCCTCTGTGTTCCTCACCCTGAGTTGCCTGTTTGAATAGACGAGAGAGGTCAAGACAGACTCTAGAAGGGTCTTCCCAATCCGTGTGAGGAAAACTAAAATCCTCCATGAGCACCACCTTCTTCACACACACGGTCCTAATGCCATTCTACAACTTTGACACCATCGACTCAGCTGACCCAGGTGTTCTGTCTCCTGCCCCTCATGCTGTGTCCCTCAAATGTTTTCTGTGCGGTCCGACCCAAACGGACTCCAAGCTCCTGGATTCCTGCAGGTTCGGTCCAGCGCTGAGAGCTCTTTTCTGCCAGCAGCTTTACTCCTCCCATCTCTTCCATCTCAATCAAAGCTGACTCTGCAGTCTGTTTGCCCCGTGTGGGGAACGGGACAGCGCGCTGTTCCGCACTGACCCCGCGCTCCCTCGCCCCCACAGGTCTCTCTGCTGCGGGACAAGCTGGGCGTGTTCGAAGCAGAGGTGCTGGGACTGAAGCAAGCGCTGGGGGAGCTGGGGGGCGCCGGGCGGGCGGCTGTGCCCTCCTCTCCGAGCCCCCCGGACGGGCCGCCGCCCCCCCAGGCGGACGCCCTGCTGAGCCTGCAGAGCGACGAGGCGAAGGCGCAGCGGCAGGCCGAGGCGGGGGGGCTGCGGCGGCAGCTGGAGAGGCTGCAGGGCGAGCTGAGGCTGGAGAGGCAGCAGAGGGAGAGGCAGGCGCTCAGCTTCGCCAAGGAGCGGCACACCTGGCAGGGCGAGAAGGAGCGCGTGCTCAAGTACCAGGCCCAGCTGCAGCTCAACTACGTGGAGATGTACCAGAAGAACCAGGCCCTGGAGCAGCAGGTGGGCCAGCTCAGCTCCAAGATCAGCCTCCCCTCCCCGCCCACCAGCCTCCCGCTGCCCCCCCCGCCCCCCCCCGAGGACAAGAAGCCCCCCCCGCCCCAGCTCACCCCGCCCTGGGGCGGGCCGTCCCGTCTCGAGCGGATCGAGTCGACGGAGATCTAGCCGGCCTGTCCCGGGACAGGGCACCGCTGGCGAGGCAGCCGCCGGGCTGCGGGGAGCGCAGAGAGGCTGGGCCGCGCGGACTGCGCCCATCCGGGGACAGAGGAACTGGCACCGACGCTCTGCTGGCACACTGGAGCTCATCCATTTACTCACGCTGAGCCCACTGCTGGCACCTGGACTGACAGGCTGACTGGAGCTGCTGCTGACGGCGTGCAAACTGGGAGCCTGACACACTGACATGGGAGCTGCAGCTGTCCAGCCTCACTCCTGCGGTCTACCGGCCTGGGAGAGAGCTCCCTGTCCCGCTCGAGGCAGATCAGTTTTGGGGGAGCTGTTTGTATTCCTCCTTCTAAATCTCTCATCTAAGGATAATTAGGGCTACAGTTTTGAAATTAACCTGAGCTGCAGCACTGAACCCTGGTGCTGATCCACTGCAGGCAGCGGGTCACTCCAGGAGCACCGAGGCCTGGCGCCGATCCACTGCAGGCAGCGGGTCAGTCCAGGAGCACCGAGGCCTGGCGCCGATCCACTGCAGGCAGCGGGTCACTCCAGGAGCACCGAGGCCTGGCGCCGATCCACTGCAGGCAGCGGGTCACTCCAGGAGCACCGAGGCCTGGCGCCGATCCACTGCAGGCAGCGGGTCAGTCCAGGAGCACCGAGGCCTGGCGCCGATCCACTGCAGGCAGCGGGCCACTCCAGGAGCACTGAGGCCTGGCGCCGATCCACTGCAGGCAGCGGGTCAGTCCAGGAGCACTGAGGCCTGGCGCCGATCCACTGCAGGCAGCGGGTCAGTCCAGGAGCACTGAGGCCTGGCGCCGATCCACTGCAGGCAGCAGTTCACTCCAGGAGCACTGAGGCCTGGCGTCGATCCACTGCAGGCAGCGGGTCAGTCCAGGAGCACTGAGGCCTGGCGCCGATCCCCAGATCATCACTGAGATGTTCTCGTACTATGGAACACAGGTATTTCCTCAGGGATGCCTCTCAGATATTCCAGCATTAACAGTGAGGTGTTCCAGTAGAAAATACTGACTGCAGTTGCAGGGCAGGAAACTATTTGAGTCTGGAGAGTTTAGATTATTACAGAGTAGGACACTGAAGTGTTCCAGAAGGGAAAACAGATATTCAGTACAGATCATCGCAGTATGCAGAGCTGAGATATTCTTGTGCGAACCTGAGAAATATTTGAACATGCAGATATTTTGCAGGAGAATAGAGAGGTATTCCAGTAGATAATTTCCAGATGGAGGTGTTCTGTATCCCTGTATTACAGAACGCAGAATGACTGTGTTCCAGAGCACATCTCATTAAAATGATCTGGAACAGAACACATGACCACGTTGAAATGATCCAACTTGATAAGTCAGCTGAAAATGAATTGCATGAGGTCAGCAGTGTGGGGAGGTGGCCAGGGCTCTGGCTTCAGTGGCTTTGAAGACAAATATCAAAGAAATAATAATCCTGGGGTGATATGAGAGTAGACTCACGTCGTGCTCTGAGGAGCTCAGCTGTGTTGTGTCCTGCTGCAGTTCGCCCTGGACTCCCTCCCCTGCCCACCTCGTCCACCCCAAGCTCGTTACACACACAGACCCCCTCGCCGCTGGCACAAGAAGAAAAACCTCTTTCCAAGTAGCTGCCATTAAAGAAAGTAAAGTAAAAGTCCCTGAGCCACCCTTTACATGAACATTGTTTGCTTCAGCTGCCAGGGTGCAAGACCACAGAGGCACACAGTGCCTGGACTGAGAGGGGCAGCATGCTGCACCAGCCCCCTCTGCTGGTAGGTCCGTGTCAGTGCACACCTGCTAGCGCCAGCCCCCAGGAGCAGACAGGACCTGGACCGAGGAGAGCAAAGAGACGCCTGTGCTGTGGGATTTGGCTCCTCTCTGATAAGTGTGGACTTCAGTGCCAGCAGCGCGCTGCTGGAGAAGACGGAGAGCTGGTCACCCCAGCTTGTTTGGAGCAGCTGGCTGACCAGCCGAGGGCTCACCTGCGCGGACCTGGACTGTTGGTGACCATGGGAGCCAAGCCGCAGGAGCTGCGATGAGGCTGCGCTCCTTTCAGATAGAGCATTTTACTTGAAAACCACCTTGAAATTCTCTGTTTCGAACAATCAGAAAAGGTTTAAGCAAAAACTGGATCTTCTGGTGAAATTCTAAGAAATGGGGAATGAGAAGATTGTATATGGATTCAATTGGACAAGAAGGGTAAGCTGGTTCAATACAGTGAAATAATTCATTGAGTGAAAGAAAGCAATTAGGGGCTTAAAGATGAATTAAAAAAGCTGTGAGCCTGGAGACCTGTGGACAGCTGTGGCGGACAGGAGAGGGAACGACCCCTGAGCCCCAAGACAGCAGAGATGGGGTCCCTGTCTCTCAGCCCCTGACCCCCCAGAAACTCGCCACCCCACGCAGCACGTGAGCGGAGGGCACAGCAGAAGGAGTCGAACTCATGCCATCAAGACAAACTGGAAGATAATCGATGTCAGAATCAAGATGCAGGACAACTTCCCGCTCTGAAAGCCACAGCAGCAGAGGCCCAGTGGTCGACCCCTCTGGCCTGAGCAGCTGTGTGCCTGTGTGCTTGGTGGGGCAGCAGACAGCAGACAGACAGACGAGCAGATTTTAACACAGGGGGCGAGAAGTCCCAGCAGTCACCGTCCCGAAGAGCCCGCCCCATTAAAATGACCCTAACCCTAACACCAAGCCCAAAATGGAAGAGAAACAACTTCAGCCTACCTTAACCTTGTGCATTACGCAGGGCCTGACATATATGCCTGCTACTGGACAATTGTGCTTAATTAAACTGCTCATACTAATATGGCGGGGTTTTGAGTAACCTGAACATGATGTCACCTTAGGAAATCTTGGGCTCCTGAAAATGTCCGTGAATCTGGGAATGTGGGAATCCTGATGGTTTGAGCCCTTCCTGGACCCGGGGCAGGTGTCCGGGGTGGAGTGGCTTTTCCCCCGAGAAGGAGGGGTGGGCAGAGGGCTGGGGGGGAGAGTGGAACAGCACCGAGTCGGGAAGGAGGAAGAGGAGGGGACTGACAGAGGTGGAGAAAGCAGGAGAGAGACAGAGAGGTGCACCAGAGAGGCAGTATTGCTTCACAGGGCCCAGGACTGCACAGAGCCCCACAGGGCTCCTCGGGGCTGGTCAGGAACCCACAGGGCTCAGTGTGGTTCGCAGGACGCTATAGTGTCCACAGAGCTCCACAGAGTCCATAGGTGTTTATAGGATCCACAGGGAGATATAGGCTACACAGGGATCTGTATAGTGCACAGATCGATAGAGGCCACACAGGGCCCAAGGGATACACAGGGCACTACAGGCTACAGCAGGGGTCCAAGGAGAACCACAGGGTTCCACAGCAATCCACAATGTCCATAGGTCTGTATAGGGTCCACAGGGCTCAACAGAGTCTATAGGTCTCTATAGGGTCCACAAAGCTCCACCGAGGCTATAGGTCTCTATAGGGTCCACAGGGCTCTATAGGGTCCACAGAGCTCCACAGAGGCTATAGGTCTCTATAGGGTCCACAGAGCTCCACAGAGGCTATAGGTCTCTCCGTAGGGTCTGCTGAGTGGGAGGAGCTGAAGCTGCACTCCACCAGTGTCTTTCTCCTCTTTAGACTTGCTGCTATGTACTTCTAGTAGAACCTGAGAGAAAAGTGTACTTGGATGTAAATATCATTGTTATCGATGTGTACATATATCTATAATGGTATTCCAAGATATTGCGTGTGAATAATTTAAGAGGATTATTGTGAATTTATTAAACAGACACTTCAGCTTTTATTTTTTAAAATATATAAATATATATCTTTACTTTGGGTCTACTACATGGTACAGAAGAAATGAACATATCCAAACTCTGTTCATGTGTTTCCTTTTTATTATTGTTGTTATTGTAATGTCTGAAGAAAACAAAATGCTTCAATGTTTTTTTACAATTCTTTTTATTTACGTTAAGAACTGTAATTGCTTGATTGAAAGCATACTCTAGCAACAATAAACCAATAAATACATGAAAAAATACATCTGAGCATGCTACTCTTTCTAGAATAATCTCTCAATCTCTCCATGGTTACTGGGTCAAAGGGCACGCACTGCTGACCACAGGTAAAGGTCCAGGACAGATGTGCTTGTAGCTCCAGGACGTTAACCCCACAGTATTCAATTTCTCGTATGAGGAATTTGTCTTTTCACAGACCCCAGCTTGCTCTCCATGAGACACACAGACAAGGAGAGAAGCTGGGGGTCAGAACGCAGGATCAGTCATTGTACAACACCCCTGGAGCAGCTGGGGTAGATCATCAGAGTAGGATTCCTCTGCCAGCCATGGGATTTGAACCAGCAACCTTCCAGCCACAGGCGCAGATCCTGAGCCACAGAGCCACCACTCCACCAGCACCAGACAGGAGCAGAGGTGACACCATGGTTATTATGTGCGGAAGACAAACCCAGAATGAAGGGCAGTAGTGGAGAAGATCTTATAACTGAAGACCTGTTCCTCTCGACACATTAGTAAATACAAAGCTACTGCAGACATGCTCATAAATCCAAGCTTCAGTGCCAGCCTTGTGATTAATGTGCTTTAACTCCTTTCCATGGGCCCCAGTTACCTCCCGCCTGTGCGGAGCCTGTGGTGCAGTTTGTGTGTGTGTGTGTGTTGTCAGTCTGCAGGCTTTCCTGACTGGGGAGGTCGTCCACATGCCTCAGCTACTGGAATCAAGCAGGAGCAATCCCCCATCCTGGGCTTCGGTCTGCCGTTAAACAGCCTGGAGATGGAGATGCAGAATGAGAGATCAGCACTCTTCCTTGTTAGAGCTTCACAATGGTCACAACTGACAGTAGACCGCGTGGCTCAGCTACTGTAGGTCACTTGGTCGTTAGTACCCAGGCGATCAGAGGATCCCAGCCAGCGGTGTCTTGAAGCAATCAGCAGCATGGCAGCTTGTTCCACACTCCCACAGCCCCTGTAATGCCTGGGTTCCTTCAGCGTGTGACCATCCTGAGCAGTGTCACATCCTGAGCGTGAGGACTGCGCAGTGCGCTGCAGTCTTGCGGGCAGAGTGCAGCTGTCCCTCCTGCTGGACTCCTGCTCTGGACCTGAGCACCTCTAACTCAGAACCAGAACTGAAACCCATAGGAGATGTCAAACACTTCCAATCCTGCATTCACAAAAGCTCACTCAAAAGCAGCGAGCCAGTGCAATAACAGAGACCCCATTGTAGGCCAAAGCCTGCACTTCGGTCTCGCTCACTTCTTGCTGGTTCTACAGCAGCTTCTCCCACCAGGGCCCGGCTCCGGATCTGGGCTGAGGATCTCCGACTGTGCAGCTCTCAGTGTGCAGACTGGAATAATGACGGTTTGTCTGAACTCAGTTATTTCCATCTAAGTATTGCAGAAGATGTCAAGGACAATACTTCCCAAGCAGCACTGTAGTCTTACCCTGGCAGGATTAATCAAGTGACCCCTGTCACTGGCACAGCCTTCCTCCAAGGAAATTGCCCCAGATATTTCTCCCATCTCCAAACTGGCACATTAAAGAGGAACTGCAGACCCTAGTTCTCAGACCGGTTATTAAATCTCAGTAACAAAATTAATTAATTGATGTTATAGAAACATTTTACAAACTTTGAATTAAGCACAAAATCATGAACTTTTTGAAAATACTGTAAGTCACCATGTTGTTGCAAACTCAATTTTGAGTTCCCACGAATTGCAACAAGATGCAGCCCTTCATGCTCACTAGTCACTGTGATGACTCATGTACTGTGATGTACGACCGAAAAAGTACAGGTTGTGCAGCAGATATTTCACCGCAGAAATGTTCCAACGTGATCTGCAGGCAGAGTTAACAAGTACAACCGTCTGCAAGTTGAGAGCAATATATCTATTGGACTAAAAGAGCTGTATTCACCTGCTTGTTTACAGTGTGATGGGGCCACAGACGACACCGGACGTTCTGAACCACAGAACATGGCGCTGCGCATACCTGGAAATGTCCTCTGTTTTGTGATGTAAACTTGAGGTTTACACATTTTACTGTTATTGCAGTTTGAAATGCACACATCAGTGCTGATTCTTTCTAACCCTGAAGTATAAAAATAGCATTGCAGTTCCCCATGTTCCGCAAACCCAAAATATTGAATGTTTTAATCAATATTAAGGCAGTGGTTAGAATTGCTGCCTGAGGCCCTGAGTTTAACTCCAGACCTCAGCTGGGAGTTGGGACTGAGATTGTACAGTATGATCTCTCCAGGTTTGTGTGGGTTTCCTCCCACAGTCCAGAGACGCATTGGTAGCTTAACTAGTTTCAGTGAAAACTGGCCCTGGTGTGAGTGTGTGTGTCCTGTGATGGACAGGCCCTGGTGTGAGTGTGTGTGTGTGTGTGTGTGTGTGTGTGTGTGTGTGTGTGTGTGTGTCTGTGTGTCCTGTGATGGATGGGCCCTGGTGGGTGTGTGTGTGTGTGTGTGTGTGTCCATACTGTGATGGATTGGCCCGGAGTGGAGTGTCCAGAAAATCACTATAAAAGCACTATATGTAAGGAATTATTATTATTATTGTTAATTTATGTGGTTACACAGACCTATTAAAAAT
Source organism: Atractosteus spatula (assembly GCF_055471065.1). Classification (NCBI taxonomy): domain Eukaryota; kingdom Metazoa; phylum Chordata; class Actinopteri; order Semionotiformes; family Lepisosteidae; genus Atractosteus; species Atractosteus spatula. The sequence goes on from NC_142708.1 coordinate 1,409,790, forward strand.
TGAAAAAATACAGATAAGACTAATCACTTGCATTTCTCATACACGTGGAGCATATTGAGGTAACCAGTAAAAAATCCAAACACTAATGTCATAATGGCTTTATAAAAGCAGGGACAGATTTCCTTCTAGCGACAGAAGTCAGGAAAGATGTGAAATATTATTCCGCTTGTCTGGCGTGAATTCCGGAGACATCTAGTGTCGGCAGTGTGATACTAACTGCGCATGCTTTCCTTTGTTTTGAAAAACGCGTTACAGCCAGTCCTCGCGTTCTGTTTGTCCCTCCGGGGGTCCCGTACGTCATCGAGTTCGTGACCTTTGTGCGGCGGCCGGTGAGGCTTCGGCGAACTTGCGGATCCTGGATCTGGAGGGGACTACGGGACTTGGCCCAGTTGCAGCGTGTCCGGAGAGCAGGTGGGTTACCTTGGGGGGGCTGCGGTACTGGGGGCTCTGGGAGGTGCGTGTTTACTGCTCGGGGGAAGAGCCGGTCAGCCCAGCTCGGGTGCGACATCTGCTGTTTGACTTTTTCCGCTGCCCCAGGCAGAGCAGCAGCGAGTCGTCGCCAGGTCCGCTGCTGGAAGCCGTGGACCGCCCACGGGCGAAGGAGTCAACAGAGAGGGTGGCAGAGTTTAGTTTAGGGATCACACGCTGTGGCATGAGCGCCGGGGTCGGACAGGGAGACCGCTGTGACTTTGGGAAGGTCGGCATCTCTGCGCTAGCCGCTCCTTCAAAGCATGCAGGAGCCAGAATTAACCCAACAAACTTACACAAGGCTGTGAGGCTTTCTGAAATCGCAGGTGCGGGGCGGGGCGGTCAGGTCATGAGCTCCTGAAGCAGTGGTTTGCGGCGCCCTGGGCAGCGTGAGGAGGGAGAGGCGGTGACCGGCGAAACAGCAGGGCGCAAATCACGGTGTGGAGCCCGTGTCGCCCTGTCTGTCACAGAGCTGGTCTCATTAAATACGTCCTTCCCTTCTTCTCGCCCCGTTACCTGTAGAAGACATCGAGCGCAATCTCGTGTATTTCTAAGAAAATAGCGAGGCTAGTAGTTTAATTGACTATTCGGGTTGGACATAGAACCAAAAGTCTCTCCAGTCTGGAACACCTGCTGATAACAGCTATACAGACCCACAGCACCATAGTTCCCATGAGTTTAACATCTTAATAATGCGGCCATACTTATCGCAAGCTACCCAGCCTGGCTACTTTCAAGAAACAGCTGGAGGAGATCCCTGGATCGGTCTGTAGCCAGCTACTCTACGAGCGAGATCCCCTTGTTTGTAATGTCATTTTCTTGAGGAGCACAGTGGATTGGATTCAGTCAGCACACTTGTACTGAAAGGCAGGGACTGTTTTCTTGCAGCGATTGTATTCGGACTCATCAGTGGGCTTTTAGAACCTTTCTTGCGTGTATTTTTTTTTACATTTACTGCCTTATAACCTGATCCTAGAAGCTGGGGCAGGCTGGGCCTGGTTAGTACTGGGATAAAAGACCTTCAAGGAAAACTTGGCTGTTACTGTAATGGTGTTGGTGGACCAGTAGGTAGGTGGAATTTCCAGTCCAGTTCAATAGGGAGTGTTATTCATGGTGCCCGGGCTGAACTCCACTCAGGTTTTGTACAGTCTGGTCTCCCTTGACCTACCCATTAATATACCTGGTGCAGCAGTTTCTCTCTCCTCCCCACAAACTGTGTTCTGAGGCTGCTGGTGCAGAATGGCCTCTGTGTGTCTCCCAGGTGGGGCTGCTGGTGCAGAATGATCCCTGTGTGTCTCCCAGGTGGGGCTGCTGGTGCAGAATGATCCCTGTGTGTCTCCCAGGTGGGGCTGCTGGTGCAGAATGGCCTCTGTGTGTCTCCCAGGTGGGGCTGCTGGTGCAGAATGGCCTCCGTGTGTCTCCCAGGTGGGGCTGCTGGTGCAGAATGGCCTCTGTGTGTCTCCCAGGTGGGGCTGCTGGTGCAGAATGATCCCTGTGTGTCTCCCAGGTGGGGCTGCTGGTGCAGAATGGCCGCTGTGTGTCTCCCAGGTGGGGCTGCTGGTGCAGAATGATCCCTGTGTGTCTCCCAGGTGGGGCTGCTGGTGCAGGATGATCCCTGTGTGTCTCCCAGGTGGGGCTGCTGGTGCAGGATGATCCCTGTGTGTCTCCCAGGTGGGGCTGCTCTTCAGACAGATGAAGTTGGTTCATTCTCTATGTGAAGCATTTCAGGATTCTTCAAGTTGAAAAATGTAACATTTTTTCTTTTATTTATAATAGTAGAGCAGTTTGTATTTTAATTTAGTTTCCTGAATGCGCAGGAGTCCGAATGCCCCGCTGAGGCTCCTCTGTTCTCGTGGGGACTTGGGGTGTCCTGGTGTCCCCCTGTCAGAGCTCGGCAATCTCAGCTGCTGTGGACGGGTGTGTGGCCGAGCTTTGCGCCTCACGGCGGCCTGTGTGTGTGTGTGTGTGTGTGTGTGTGTGTGTGTGTGTGTGTGTGTGCAGTGTTGTGCTGGGGCAGTCTGGCGTCTCACGGTGGCCTGTGTGTGTGTTGCAGTGCTGTGCTGGGGGAGTGTGGTGCCTCACGGTGGTGTGTGTGTGTGTTGCCGTGTTGTGCTGGGGGAGTGTGGCGCCTCACGGTGGCGTGTGTGTGTCTTGCAGTGCAGCGGTTGGATGACGTGGTATGTGCTGTGCCGGAGGCTGGCTGTCCAGCGCCGCCCTCGCCTGCCCGTGGTGTTGTGGACGCGTGAAGACGGGGACACGGGCCCTGGCCACCGGAGGAGAAGGAGTGCTCCCAGAGAGCGAGAGGAGGAAGATGAGGAGGAGGGAGAGCCGGTGGGCAGACCCTCAGCTTGGCTGGAGTACAGGGTGCCCTACTGCCCCTCCGCCTACCACCTGCCCTCGCCTGGCAGAGTGCCCTCCCCTGCCGCAGGGGAGCCGGCGGAGGAGCCGGACCCCCAGGGCACCTGGCAGGGGGGGAACCCCTACAGCGTCAGCTGCTCGCGCCGCCTGTCCAGCTCCCAGAACACCCTGCTGGACCTGGCCTTCAGCCAGGCACAGGCCGGCCTCGGGCCACAGCAGAGCGCCCCCCCGCAGGCGCCGGAGCCGGACTACGACAGTCTGGAGGACCCCCGTGCCTTCCAGAGCACGCGGCCGGAGTACCAGCAGCTGTGCCACGACCTGGCCGAGCGTCCGCCCCCGCTGGCGGAGCAGCGTGCCTTCCTGCTGCTGCACCGCGTGGCGGTGCTGAAGGGCGGCCTGCAGCCGGACGGCGTCGCCGCGCTGCTGGCGGAGCTGGGCCGGCTGCCCCCGGTGCTGCAGGCGCCCGTGCGTGGGGACCCGCGCTTCTCCATGCTGTGCCGCCTGGCTGCCGAGAGCCTGCCGCGCTTCAGCGACGCCCAGCTGCTGGACGTGCTGCGGGCCTTCGTGCGGCTCGGCCTGCCGCCCGGCCACAGCATGCTGGCGCTGTATGAGGCCGAGTGCTGCCGTCGCGCCTGCCAGCTGCGCCGCGCCGACCTGCTGCTGGCCGCCGACCTGTGGCGCTGCCTGGGCCGCTCGGTGCCGCAGTTCCTGGAGCAGGTGTGCAGCCGCGTGGGGCAGTGCCTGGCGGAGCTCGGCCCACACGAGCTGGTGCAGCTGCTCTACCTGATCGGGGAGGGCCGGCGCGCGCCCGCGGACCTGCTGCCCCGCCTGGAGGGGGCACTGCTGCACTGCGTGGAGCAGCTGGGCCCCGAGGAGGTGGGCGCCGTGAGCCTGGGGCTCTTCAAGTCACAGAGCGCGCTGTCGCAGGGGGCGGTGTGCCGGCTGGCGGACCGGGCGCTGGAGCTGCTGCCGGACATGAGCAACGCCGCGCTGGTGAGCGTGCTCAAGCTGCTGCGCTTCAGCCACCTGTACCACAAGGGGCTGCTGTCTGCGCTGGCGGCCGAGGTGCCGCGCAGGGCGCCCGCGCTGGGGGCCCCCGCGCTCATGCACGTGGCGCTGGCCTGCTCCTCTCTGCGCTTCGTGGACGAGCGGGTGCTGGAGGCCGTGGCGGCGGAGGTGCCGGCGCTGGCCCCGCACTGCCGCAGCAAGGACGCTGCCAAGCTCCTCTGGGCCTTCTGCTCCCTGGGCTACCAGCCCAGCAACGCACCGGCCTTCCTGTGCAGCCTGACGCAGCAGCTGCGCGCTCGGGCGCTGGAGTTCGAGCGCTACCCCGAGCACCTGCTCACGAGCCTGCTGGCCCTGGCCTTCGTGGGCCGGTTCCCCCGCGACCTGCTGGGCCTGGCGCTGAGCCCGCGGCTCGTGCGGCGGGCGGCCGAGGTGCCGCACCTGGAGCTGCACAACGACCTTCTCACGCTGGACGGCACCGTGGGCCTGGAGCTGCCGGACTGGGACGGGCCCCGGCTGCCCGCGGACCTGCGCCAGGAGGCGGTCCGGCGGCTGTGGGACTTCGCCCAGCAAAACCTGCTGCAGAGGCCCGAGCTGCTGGAGGCTGAGGCGCTCATCGGGGAGCTGCTGCAGGGGGCGCACTTCGTCAGGAAGCGCATGATCCTGCCACACACGCGCTCCGTCGACCTGGAGGTGCACCTGGACTCTGCCGGTCGGCCCGCTCCCCTGGGCACGCCGCCCCTGCCGCAGGACCCCAGCCCGGCCAACAGGAGGCGCCCCCTGCCCCGGGGCTGGGAGGAGGACTCGGCGGGGGTCCCCATCACAGACGGGCTGCTGGCCCAGCTGTTTGGCACGAGTCCCACAGGGGCGCAGGAGCGCCAGGCCCCGGACCGCAGCTGGCTCCCCAGCGGGGCGGTCCTCACCGACGGGCTGCTGGGGGCCCCGACAGGCGCGCCCCTGCCCCCCCCTGCCCAGCCAGCCCCCCCGGGGGCGCCGTGCAAGCTGGCGGTGCAGGTGTCCAGCCGCAACCACTACTGCTACAGGTCGCGGCTCCTGCTGGGCCTGCACGCCATGAAGAGGCGGCAGCTGGCGCTGGCCGGGTACCGCGCGGTGGAGCTTCCGCCCTGGGAGTGGCTCCCCCTGCTGCGCCGCTCGCGCACCGAGAAGCTGGCCTATCTGCACTGCAAGGTGTTCGGCGCTCTGGACTGAGCAGGCCTGGACACGGCCAGGCTCCGGACTGAGCAGGGCCGGGCTCCGGACTGAGCAGGCCTGGACACGGCCAGGCTCCGGACTGAGCAGGGCCGGGCTCCGGACTGAGCAGGCCTGGACACTGCCGGGCTCCGGACTGAGCAGGGCTGGACACTGCCGGGCTCTGGCCGCTGCGCGGGAGGTGGTTCTGGGGTGGTGCGTCGTTTGGAAGGAGATCTCGGCGACGGCCTGTCTGCCCCTTGGAGTGCTGGTGTGCTTGGTGTCTGCGTAGCACTGCTCCGTCTCGCGCGTCCCCCTGCCTGCCGGACGCTGTGGAGTCTGCAGCTGGACTTTCCCTCCTGCCCCTCGCCCACAGGGGGCTCCTCGGGACTGACCGCTGCTCACGGGCAGCTGGGCTCCTCCCTGCCTCGGGTCTGTCTGCTCAGACGGTGATGCTGCTGTTGACACATCAATAAATCAGAGAAACCCGCTGCTGTGGTTCGTTTTCATTTCTGTGCCCTGGGGAGGGGCGGGGTTGTGTCGGACTGAGCGCTCAGGGCTAGAGGGTTTCTTTGTGTGCTTGCGTTGGTCTCTGCCTCTGTCCTCTGTCAGTACCTCGTGTGTCCTGGAGGTGGCAGTGTGGGCCAGAGCTCTGAGCCACTGCAGAGTGTCTAGAATGAAGACAGATTTGTGCAGGTGAAAATGCCATTAAAGCCCAGATAAATAATTTTCAATTTGATGCTACTGGTCTCTACATTATACCCTAAAGCATAAGAACACTGGCTGCATTTATTGCTCTACACACAGGAATGAGTTTTCACTGAAATTGGTATTTTCACTTCTGAAAGCAAATTTTTCCAGAAGGATTTTTTCCCCCAGCCAGCGGGTCTGGACTTTAATACCTGATTTAATTCCTGGCCAGTTCCCATCTGTGTCCCAGGCAGGCAGTGTACTTGCAACGGATCTTGTAGGATTACTGAATTTCCTAATACTGCTCCAGCATCTAGCTGCCCTGTCCTCTGCTTCAATCGAGTACCTTTTGGAATGTCTTGTGCCGTTGTCTGCGATCAGAACGCGTTGTGGTCTCGAGTGCAGAGCGTGCTGATGGATTGATGCCTGCTGTGATGCCTTCTGTTGCCTGCAGGGTGTGCACATGTTCTTCCTGTTGGAGCTGCTCTCGGCAGCCCTCAGGGCCAAGGCCTGAGCCCAGCAGGGCGGAGCAGTGAGGGGGCCAGCGTGGATCTCATGCAGACTGAGCCTTGAGGTGCAGGCAGTCAGTGGAGATGAGCATCGCTCTGCTTCACACCTCTGGATTGATAGTGCAGTACCGCTTGGACTGACTCCTGTTCTAGTGTGACTGCTCTCCTTTTCCAGGAGAGTCTTCCAGACAGTACAGATCCATTGGCCCTATTAAGGTGCCTGTTCGAGCCAATGCTCTGGTGCACTAGTTTGTAGAATGAAGCCGGAAAGGCCTGTAGCTCTGGAGGGTCGAGGCTGAGGATGCCGTGTCAATCCAGTGTGTCTGTGTGTTGTGTAATTAACCTCTCACTCTGCCCTTCACCTGAGACTGGAGGCTGGAGGTGTGAAAGTTCCTTTTCGTTTTGGTGCTTCTGTTTCACAGCACGAAGCCCGACTCCGAGGGGCAAGGCCGTGTGCTCACGGTGCCATAGCATGTTTGTTTGCCTTTTCATCTGGGAAAACCCATTTCCTGACACCTCCAGAAAATGAAGGGTCAATACATCTGTAGTCTTGAGTCACGGGTGAAGGGGCTGTACCCTGAGGCTGAGCAGGGAGTTAGTGCAGGCTTGGTTCTGCAGATGTGCAGCTCAGAAACCGGGGTTCTCGTGAATTTCTGTCTCCCCACAACTGATCCACAGCACACAACTGTGAATGATCTAGGTGGATTTATTAAGATGGACTCCTCTCTTATGCAGGTTTCTAGAGACGGGGAGGTTATGGTGATCAACTTCTGCCTACCTCACTTCAAGACCACTATCCACTGTAACCAGGTACGGCTCTCTGCTCGCACACTGTCCACTGCGACCAGGTACGGCTCTCTGCTCGCACACAGTCCACTGCGACCAGGTACGGCTCTCTGCTCGCACACTGTCCACTGCGACCAGGTACGGCTCTCTGCTCGCACACAGTCCACTGCGACCAGGTACGGCTCTCTGCTCGCACACTGTCCACTGCGACCAGGTACGGCTCTCTGCTCGCACACTGTCCACTGCGACCAGGTACGGCTCTCTGCTCGCACACTGTCCACTGCGACCAGGTACGGCTCTCTGCTCGCACACTGTCCACTGTGACCAGGTACGGCTCTCTGCTCGCACACTGTCCACCAGATACTCTAGGTTTTCAGCGCTTTGTAGCAAGAAAGGAATTGGAAAACCAGGCTACAGTAACAGAGATGAACTACAGCTGGGTGACCAGAGAAACTTGAACATGCTCCTTTACTGTGGCATGTGTGGATTCGGGTGGCTGCAGTGGTTAGCACTGCTGCTTCACGGTGCTGGGGCCCTGAATGTACAGACCTGAGGTTCTCTGTGTGGTGTTTGCATGTTCTACCCATGTTCATGTTTCTTTCCTCCAGCTGCTCTGGTTTGTGACTGGCAGGTTAATTGGCTTCTAGGACAATTGCCCCTGGTGTGAGTGTGTCTGTGTCTGCGTGTGCAGTCCAGGGTGTGCCCTGCCTTGCGCCAGCTGCCCTGTGACCCTGTACGGGATGAAGCAGGTACAAGGTGGATGTGTGGAGGATGCCACCATTGTGATGATGCTGTTTTCACTTCCCCTCTCCTTTCTTGTCTTCCTTCTGTGTCCACTCTCTGCTTGTCGACTTTCTGCTGTCCCCTCCCTGTCCGATTCCTGCCTGTCTGCTCTCTGTCTGTCCACTCTCTGCCTGCTTGCTCTTTCTGTCCACTCTCTGCCTGTCCACTCTGTGTCCACTCTCTGCTGTCCCCTCTGTGTCCCTTCTCTGCTTGTTCACTCTCTGCTGTCCCCTCCCTGTCCGATTCCTGCCTGTCTGCTTTCTCTGTCCACTCTCTGCTGTCCCCTCCCTGTCTGATTCCTGCCTGTCTGCTCTCTGCCTGTCCACTCTGTGTCCACTCCCTGTCCGATTCCTGCTTGTCTGCTCTCTGCCTGTCCACTCTGTGTCCACTCCCTGTCCCTTCTCTGCTGTCCCCTCCCTGTCCGATTCCTGCCTGTCTGCTCTCTCTGTGTCCAATCTCTGCTGTCCCCTCCCTGTCTGATTCCTGCTGGTCTGCTCTCTGCCTGTCCACTCTGTGTCCACTCCCTGCCCACTCTCTGCTGTCCACTCCGTGTCCCTTCTCTGCTTGTCCACTCTCTGCTGCTCCAGGTGTGTGCGGACGGCTATGACGTCTCCAACCTGCTGTCGGCGGAGCCCTCGGCGCGCGGGCGGGGCTTCAGGACGGAGTACTTCATCCGGCCGCCAGTCCACGTCACGCTGTGCTTCCCGCTGGCGCTGGAGATCTGCCGCGTGGACGTGGAGCTGTGGGCGGGGGGCATGGACGACGGGCAGGTCTCCCGCGGGCTGGAGCTGCTGGCCTCCCACGGCACCGCGGGCTTCCGGCAGGTGGGGCGCTGTGAGCTGAGGGGCCACACCGCCGCCTCCTTCGAGCGGCGGGGCTCCCGCGCGCAGCGCCCCCCCGCCGCCCCGGCGCCCGCGCAGCCGCAGGAGCTGTGGGCCGGCGGCCCGGCCTCGCGGCTGCGGGTTACGCTGCGCCACGCGGGCGGCGGCGGGGCGCTCGGGCTGCGGGCGCTGGCGGTCTGGGCCCAGCCGGCGAGCTGCTGTGCCCCCAGGGACGTCGAGAGGGTGCTCCGCGCCCACCGGGAGAGCCAGAGCCGACCCCCGCCCTGCCCTGCCCCCCCTCCTGCCCCGCCGCCCCCCTGCCCCCCCGCTGAGCCCCCCAGCGTGCCTGAGGACTTCCTGGACCCCCTGACCCAGGAGCTGATGCTGCTGCCCGTGCTGCTGCCCAGCGGCGCCGTGGTGGACGCTGGCACGCTGGAGGAGTACCAGAAGAGGGAGGCCGGCTGGGGCCGCCCCCCCAACGACCCCTTCACGGGGGTGCCCTTCTCCCGCCACTCCCAGCCACAGCCCCACGCCGCCCTCAAGGCGCGCATCGACCGCTTCCTGCTGCAGGGGGACGCCGGCGCGCCGGTGCTGGGCAGGGCGGTGCTGCGGGACAGCGCCCGGCCCTCCAGGATCAGCCCCGGGACCGCCGGGCAGAGCTCGCGCCCGCAGGGGCACACGCCCGACTCCATGCCCCCGGGGCAGAACCTCGCCTCTGAACAGGCTTCTCCTGGAGCCCGAGAGGGCACAGGGTGTCACCCTGGAGCCCGAGAGAGTGCGGCGTGTCACTCTGGAGCCCGAGAGGGCACAGAGTGTCACCCTGGAGCCCGAGAGAGTGCGGCGTGTCACTCTGGAGCCCGAGAGGGCACAGAGTGTCACCGGGGCAGGAAGGCCCCTGGATGTACCAGAGCAGAGGCTGGCTGTGCCTCACAAGCAGAGCCTCCAGCCAAGAGACAGAGGACTGAGGCAGCCTCCACTGCCTCCCTGGGAGCCAGCTCAGGTGTGTCGGGTGTGTGTGGGATCTGTGCACTGCTGAGCATGACAGCTGTTCTGCCGGGTTGGGTAGCAGTGGTTATTGACATTGACGTTGAAATGTCTTTGATTTGAATTAAAGCTCCAGTACTGTTCTACAGCTCCAGCTTTGACCTCTGTGCCCTGTTCACCCAGCAGCTCTGCTGTTTCGTGAGCCCTGTGATTTTCTAGTGCTTTCTCAGTCCCCTGAAAAGCTGTCAGAGACCTGCCGTCTGAGCATGAGTGCCCCTGTCACGCAGGTCCAGTGCTCACAACCCTCAGCCCTAAATTTCAGTCCTCTCCATGAGTGCTGAGCCCAGCCCTGCAGCTCTGCCTGCTTTGATTTGGGCTTGGAGCTGTGCTGGTGTCGTGTGCCAGCATCTCTGGCTCCAGACTGCTCCTTTTTTTTCTGGGCTGTGACACTGTTGCTGGGATGGTGTATCAGAGAAGCGCCCTTTTCCGGACGTCTGTGCTCACAGAAGTGTGTGTGTGTGTCTCTTGCCTCTGCAGGCCCCGTCTCCCATGAGCAGCAGCTGTCCGAGAGTCTGGACAGGGCCTTGACCTCTGCCCTCAGAGGCTTCCCATCATTCACTGGGCAGAGAGGAGCTGGCGGGACAGAGCGAGAGGCCCCAGGGGCTCTCCCAGGTAGGAGTGGGCCCAGCCAGGCGTTTTGGGCAGTAGCAAGGCAGGTCACTCCCTGAGCTCTCCAGACGGGGTGCTGTCCTGAGTTCAGTGGGGTGTGGTGTAGTAGCTGAGAGTCGAGTATCCAGAAGTGCTCTTGGGCAGAAGCCTGTGGAAAGGTTGTTCCCGAGGTATGAATGTGAGGGGAAGCGGCTTTCCTAGAGCAATCACAATTGCCTGCAGAGACCAATGCTGATTGGCTCACCTGCATGTCATTTTCACACCTGCCCCGCCTCCCACTGTGGGGTCACATGCTCTGTCTTGATTATTTTGCGTAGAACTACACATTTAACCTTCTGTAATGTGTTTTAAAATGACTAGCCAGTCCTGTAGGTAATTTAGATGATCTTTCACTGATATTAACATCTTTCAAAAGCAGCTCAGAACACAGGAACGGTAACAGATGAGGACTGGCCCACCCGTTTGGTAGTTAGCAGTTAACTGATCTCAAGAGATAATTTGGGATTTTTCTGGAGAGAAGCCGGGGTATTATCTTCTGTTCCTCATGGGCCTGGTAGGGGCGTCCTTCCTGTCTGAGAGTGTCCAGGGACTGCTGACCTGTCGTGCTCGTGCTCGTGCTCAGCCCCAGGCGCAGGGAGTCCAAGGCTGTGGCCTTTGGCACAATGAGAGCCGGGCCAGCTGGCGCACAGCCGAGTGCTGACCTGCACAAACACATCATCAAGCGCTTGTTTGGAGCTCGGCCCCTCTTTTCATCAGCAACAAAGCCGCTGGCGGAACAGAGAGAAAGAGTTCTCCGTGCAGCTCAAGGTCAGCGCTCGGGGGCAGAGCTCTGCTGGAGGGGGTGCGCTGTGAGGCAGTAATGGAAAAACTGATAGAGTATTGTGAAAGACATTTTGTTCCGACTTCAAGGTGGAAGAAAATAAGGAGAAGTTGTTTGTTGCATTTTGTATGTGCAGGAGAGGTCCTTTGTGAGGCTGGAGGTTTTAGTCAGTGTTTTAATGTAACTTTATAATCTGCGACTTCTGTTACTGGACTGAATCCCGCTTCCAAGGGCTAATAATAATAATAATAATAATAATAATAATTGCTTACACTTATATAGCGCTTTTCTGGACACTCCACTCAAAGCGCTTTACAGGTAATGGGGATCCCCTCCACCACCACCAATGTGCAGCCCCACCTGGATGATGTGACGGCAGCCATAGTGAACCAGTCCGCTCCCCACACACCAGCCATCAGTGGGGAGGAGAGAAGTGGCTAACCTGCGAGGATTTGGGTTTGGGATTGGTTCGGGACTCCAGTCTGTATTCAACCCTGCCCTGCTCTTCCCTGTGCTTACAGGAGACTTCCTTCTATCCCAAGCGGACGTGCAGAGATAAACGTGCACGTGACCCCCCTGTGCATGGGGACCCCACTGCGCACTGGCAGAGAACAGATTCGGGTCTGCAGGGTTTTGAGGGAGTACAGTTCATTGTCTGTATCAGCAGTCAGGACCCCAGTGTGTCATAATCAAGCTGCTCCAGAAGTGACACTTGCAGAATGAGGTACAGCCCCCACTCACAGTGGGAATGGCGTGAGTGAGCACTCTGCTGATACAGAGAGAGTGGAGAGTAGTAAGAGAGGACCAGCACCAGCCAGCCTCTGGACAGCAGTGCTAAAACACCACAGATCAGAGTCAACCACACCTCAGCACAAGCCAGACAACACTACCTTACCCACTGGAACACTCACAAACACAACACACGGGAATGCTACAGGACCCTAAACAGATAAAACATACTATCAGACTAACACAGTATCACACAGCAAAGAGAAACAGACCCTGACAAAGTGACCACAGCCTGGCCATAGAAACTGGGCGACACAGGCAGACCTGGCTGCCCAGAGAGGACAGGCTGTGCTCCCACTGCCAGCGGGGAGAAATAGAGACAGAGGTGCACTTCCCACTGCACTGTGACAGATACTCTGGGATTAGAGAAACATTCTTCCCCAAAATAACAAATCTAATTCTAGAATTCCCTCACCTTCTGATATCGAAATTCAACCGAGCTGCAGCTCAGTGTGTGATCTCCTGTAACAGCCTGAGGAACAGACAGGGAGCCTCTCTAGTAATATTTTTTATTATAAATGCCTGATAATGTTTTTACTAATTGTTATTACTTTGGCAATAGTTCATGTGGCAATGTAGTTCATCGCTCATGTCAATGAAGCTCTTGAAATTTGAGTAGAGAGCGAGTGGCGAAAAATATAGAGTAGTGAGGGAGTACAGAGAGTGGTGAAGAAGTGGAGGGAGAGTAGCGAGGGAGTAGAGAGAGAGTAGTGAGGGAGTAGTGAAGAATGAGAAGCGACGATTAGTGAGAGAGCAGAGATTGAGTAGCGAGCACATAACAATGGAGTAGAGAGAGAGTAGCGAGGGAGTAGAGAGAGTAGCAAGGGAGTAGAGAGACAGTAGTGAGAGAGTAGCGAGGGAGTAGAGAATAGACTGAGTAGTGAGTGAGTAGAGAGAGTAGCGAGGGAGTAGAGAGCCGTGCAGTGACCTGTTTCTCCCTGCAGGTCAGAGCGCTGCCTCTGGGAGCTGCTGCTCGTGCTCCTGCAGTCTGTCTGCGTACTGCGGCTCCCCTGCTGCCTTCCAGCTGCCCTGCGCACACCTGCTCTGCCGCGCCTGCCTGGCACAGACACCCTCGCCCCCGGTCCTGCGCTGCCCTCGCTGCGGAGCCCCGGCCCCCAGGAGGGACATCACTCGTGTGCACTACTGATCAGAGGGCGGGACGTCATCAGGGGCCACCTGGGGCCCAAGCACCCACGCCCACTGTGGTGGAATTCCCCTCCTCTCTCTCAGGCACACAGGAGGGGCCACGGGAAAGCCCTTCAGCCCCTCTGCATCTGTCACACCAGCTTCTGCTCAATCCCAGAATCCTTCCAGCCACTTCCGGAGGATCCCATGAGCTTTCTCTTCGGGAACCTCTGGTCAGTTTGTCCAGAACCTCCTGAGCCTACTTGAAAGTTGCGTCAGAGTGGTGTATATTTTTGTACTGTAAATGAGGAGACTGCTTTATCTGTTGTTAGAAGTCTGTTCACCAAAGACTCCAATAAAATAATTTTCTTAAAAGATGTCAATAGACCGCCAGTGGGCACTGCCCAGTTCCGCACAGCGCCAGTGTGAGTGTGACCCTTCACTTCTGGGCAGGGAGACAGCAGAACCCGGTGTAAACATCCTGAACGAGCAAACTGATGTCCCTCCACACCCTGACTCCATCGTGAAGGCTCTTCACGTTTTCCCAGATCTCGCTCTGACTCTCACGTGGATCTGCGCTCCGGCAGCAGGTGCAGAACTCCGCACGCCTCTGCTTCCTGGTTTTTAAATTGTCACCTGACCAGCGATCTTCCTCTAACGGGTCTGATGGTGAAGGGCAGGAGATTATTCCCCACAGCCTTCTGGGAAATGTGGTTGAGGCAAGGATCTCCATCTGGCCTCCTCCTACCACTCTGCCAAAAACATAAATAGAGGAGAGGGACCTGAATCACAGAAGAGCTGTTCTTCATGTTTCTCCCCTCAGTCGAGCCAAGTCTGTTTAAATCCAGCTAACCTCACCTGACCTTCCCCTGACTTCCTGTACCTCACCTGGACCCTCACCTGACTTCCTGTACCTCACCTGGACCCTCACCTGACTTACCTCACCTGGACCCTCACCTGACTTCCTGTACCTCACCTGGACCCTCACCTGACTTACCTCACCTGACCTTCCCCTGACTTCCTGTACCTCACCTGACCTTCCCCTGACTTCCTGTACCTCACCTGGACCCTCACCTGACTTCCTGTACCTCACCTGACCTTCCCCTGACTTCCTGTACCTCACCTGGACCCTCACCTGACTTCCTGTACCTCACCTGACCTTCCCCTGACTTCCTGTACCTCACCTGGACCCTCACCTGACTTCCTGTACCTCACCTGGACCCTCACCTGACTTCCTGTACCTCACCTGACCTTCCCCTGACTTCCTGTACCTCACCTGGACCCTCACCTGACTTACCTCACCTGGAAAAGTCTCTGCCTCCTGAAAGGTTACAAGCCTGTAAGTGCCTCAGAATTAAATCTGTTCTGCAATATTACTTATTCCTTTATCTCTGGTGGGTGAGTTTAACTTATTTCAGGGGGAGAGGCTTCACGGCTGCTGTCTGGTGATGGTAATGTCTCGACTCTGTGGCAGATTAAATTGCCGTGGTTTCATTGCCCTTCAGTTCTCAGGCTTGTTCTGTCTCAGAGGACAGAGAGATCCGGTGTGAGTCATTGCGCTGCAGTTGTGCCGAAGTTCCCCTTTACTCTTAGCATTGTGTTGATTGTTCAGTTGTACATAAAAGCTTTATTAATCATTTGATTCTCCTTTTTGCAACATCTTCCTGTTGCTTTGCAGTGCTCTGCTGTGAAGTTGGAGAGGGTGGTTCTGTGCAGTCGGGTCTGTCACAGTTCTGTCATGTTTTGGCCATATTTACTCTTCTGAATGATCTGAATTATAGGATTTATTTAAACTATTTTTGCTTGTTTTCAGTATCTTTAGTTGTCATCCAGTCGAAGGCTCTGTGACTCTGGTGACAGCTACCTGACCTCCCTTCTCAAGTCTGTTCCCCTCTGGTGGTCATCTGTAATGCCCAGGGGGTGAAGTGGGCAGGGGGCAGTGTTGTCTGTTTCCCTCTGGTGGTCATCTGTGATGCCCAGGGGGTGAGGTGGGCAGAAGGCGGTATTGGCCAATGCTGTTCAAGAGCGGATGAAAAGTACTGACAGTCCCATCTCCCGGCTTCTCATTTGTGGTGCTATCTGAGCACAAACAGTGGTGCAGTGTTCAGAGCTGTGCAGCCATTCAGGAGAGCATACAGAAGCTTCACCACAGACAAGAACAAGCACGTACCGCACAGTATCTGGCATGTTGGCTGTGTGTACCACGCAGGGCCCGACACAGATGCTGCAGGCAGAAGTATACGTCAGCGGTGTCTGTTTGTGGGGGGCTGCCTATAGACCTGTACAGAACCGGCTCAGAAGGAACCAGAGCTCTCCGTGTTCTTCTCCGTGTTCTTCTTAACCTCAGGGGTGTTGCCATTTTAAACACATTAGAAAAGAAAACAATTTAAAATTCAAATTGCAGTTTAAATGAGCATTTATGCCACGTTCCCTCATTAGCATCTCATAATGTTTATTGGGTGCATCTGGAAACTGTCTGCATCACAAACATCTATTAGGTGCTCATCAGAGTAATTAGCAGAGGGAAACGCTAATCTGGCATTAAGGATCATAGCAACACAAGGTCAGCGGTCTATACAGTGGGGTCAGAGTCAGTGGGGGTACATACATCAAGAATGAAATTAACTCCCTCCTCTCCCTTCAGCCCTTTCTTAACCCAAACTGGCTGCTACTATCAGGCTTGTTTTGACAGGTGGTAGTTATTAAGGCAATTATGCAAGGTAGTTGTTTTCTGAAGAGCCAGATTGGCTTGGATGAGATGCTTTTTTGCTATGAAGTCCTGAGGAGTCTCACCTATGGAGCTCACAGCCCCTGGCCTCTGTGTTCTGAAGGGGTTGTGGGAATGCAGCACACAGCCATATCAGACTGCCCCTCCAAACAAAGGTCACATCTGATTGCAGAAGGCCAGCTGGTGGTTCCCTGGTCATCAGTAAAGCCCTGTGGCAGCTCAGTCAGCTGGTTTCCCTGTTTCTGACACTGTACAGTAGGTTTGACAGGTCGCCCCATAATAATGTGTGTGAAGTGTCTGTCTCTTGTTGGCCTGGGGATATTATTAGGTGATGCCCCGCTTGAAGCTTGCAGTGCCTCTGACGTACTGGTCACAAGAGGCTGGGTGCTCCTGTACTGATGTGTGGAACCTGCAGTCCAGCTGCTGAAGGTCACTGTGGCGATTCTTGCTGGTGGGATCTCGCTGTGTGCTGTGGGTGTATCCTGTGCTTCCTGATGCAACGGGGGGTCCCTGTGGTGGATAAAGATGGGGCTCTGGGTCTTCACCCAGCTGCTCTCTTGCTATGCCTCATTGACCGTCAGACGCTGGCGAAAAGCATCTGCTGCTCAGCGGTCATTCCCAGGGTCCTCCTCACGTGTAGCACGTGTGTCTACAGTCCATCCCGGGATGGTGGATAATCCCACCTGGCGCTCGTTCGTCCACGTGGGTCGCCTGATTGTCCTCGATAGTGAGGCTCAGGGGGGTCCCACTCCGCACTGTCACACAGACAGCCACCATGACACCCCCTTAGCCAGGCAAGCCCCCTGAGACCTGTGTGGGTCCCCTCTGGACTCTCCAGGCTGGCGGAGAGAGACAGGGACTGCGAGTGTCAGGCCAGGTAAGTGCTCACAGTCTGCAGGGGCGCTGTCTCCTCATGAAGATATCAGCTTGTATGAAAGAGTTTGCACACAATATGCTACCTCATCCTGCAGGAGTATCTCAGCCTCAGATAATTTCAAATTGTTTTCATCATCTGTTATTTATGGAATAAAAAGAGAATGAGAGACTAAAAGAGTGCAGAAAATGACTGTTTTCAGAAGGCACGCTTGTTGAGATATGGAGTAAAAATGCAAAACCTATTACATTTATTCTAAAAATTTAATGATCAAATGAGTCTGGTACATTTTCAGTGCCGGGCCTTCTTAAAGCATGAATGTTGCGGCATCTGCCTGATGGCCCACAGAGTTTTGATACCCAGGATGCCAGCTGGAGACGTCCTGGGTCTGGTGGCAGATTTTGGAAGCTCTGGCGCCAGTGCAGGAAGATGAATGTGGGAATGTGTGACTTTGAGTGAGCAGGTAAAGGCTGGACTTTAATGACAAGTCCAGAGTGGTACAGAAACGAAGAATT
Organism: Atractosteus spatula; assembly: GCF_055471065.1. Classification (NCBI taxonomy): domain Eukaryota; kingdom Metazoa; phylum Chordata; class Actinopteri; order Semionotiformes; family Lepisosteidae; genus Atractosteus; species Atractosteus spatula. The sequence goes on from NC_142708.1 coordinate 1,426,902, forward strand.
TCATTATGTCCAGAACGCTGTTCGTCAGGGAAGGGGGGCGATGTGAGCTGGGCCTGGGGAGCCATCCGGTTGCTCTCCAGTCATTGACCCCAGAGCCCAGAAGGGCACCCACAGCCTGACTGCACACAGTGGCAGTGTCCGTCTGGAGACCAGCCTCTGTTCTGAGTCCAGAGTCCAGCGGTGCTGCTCACCTCACTGGGATCTGAGTGCGCTGGACTGACCTCACGCCCCTGACCACTGCTCATGTCCAGTCCGCAGCGCGCGCGGCCAGCGATGCACTGCGGTAGGTCTGCGCACAACTCCTGCCGGTCACACGAGTGCACTCTGACATGCAGTGGCAACTTGAGCTGGTTTGCTTTTGGTCCTGTTGGTGTATCTGTCTCTTCAAACATACGGTTGTCATTGTTTTTTTACAAGAGTGGGGAGCTGCATCAGCATGCGCAGGCTGCAAAGAAACAGGTAAAGGTTTAATCCATGCTGAAAGGAAAAGAAAAGTTTCAGCTGTGGAGCTTCTTCAGGTGCATTTTTATTGCATCTGTTAGACGCAGCTAAGCTGCCAGATGGGGTGTTTGTGCCTACTCTGTATTGTGCTAGATGTTGCGCCCAGGACTCCTGACTTCTGTGACTGGGACCAGTGCCTGCAGGGTGCCTGCCATGTGCCAGAGGGGTCCTGGCTCTGATTTATGCTGTTTACAGCAAGGAAATGTTTATTTTTCTTTGACATTTTTTTTCATCTTCATAAATTCTGCCGATGCCACCGGAGTCGTTTCTCCACTGCTGTGCATTTCCATCAGGGGGTTAGATGCCATTCATACATATTCAACCCAATTAGTCCTCCTGGGCGTAAATAAAGGAAAGAGGCTGCAGACCATGTTCGGAGTCATGCCCGTTGTCAGGATTCGGCATTCCGGATGCAAGTCCTCCGAGCACAATCTCGCCCCTCCCGGGCTCAGGCGTCCAGCGGACACGTGCGATTGGCTGACACTCAGAAGCAGAAAAGACAGCGTTTACACTGGTTTTTGTTTCACACCACTCTTATCTTTGTACTTTGCTCTCTTACCTAGCTTGTGAGAGGCGGGGGAGATCTACAGCATCCGATCCACACGTGTGACTGTGCAGGAGAGGTCCAAGGTCACCCTTTCATACTGTCACAATCACTGGAATCTGGGGGGCGTTATTGACCGCTGAGGGCACAGGTTCCTCAACAGGGGTCACTGCTATTCAATACTCTGGGCTCTAACCACTGGCCCACACTGCCTCCCTCTCTCTGGGATCTACCCACTGGCCCACACTGCCTCCCTCTCTCTGGGCTCTACCCACTGGCCCACACTGCCTCCCTCTCTCTCTGGGCTCTACCCACTGGCCCACACTGCCTCCCTCTGTCTGGGCTCTACCCACTGGCCCACACTGCCTCCCTCTCTCTGGGCTCTACCCACTGGCCCACGCTGCCTCTCACCTCTGTCACTGTCTCTCTTCTCTTCATGTCCTCACTCATCTCCCAGCCCCCAGTCTCTCTCTGATCAGTATGCACTCAGGCCTGCCAGAGTTCCGCCCCGGAGCAGGTCAGGAAATGAGAGAGTAATAGGCTGAGGCAGAGTGCTTAAGTAACTTAGGCAATTTCTCTTTTAATTTGAAAGATGGAAAATATTGATTATGGATTATTTTTTATATTGTGCCCTTGATCCAGAATGCAGAAGATTTGGATTTGGATTTAGTGGCGCTTGTGCCTCCTCTCCATGGTACCTGTATCTCCTCTCCATGGTACCCGTGTCTCCCCGCTCCACAGCGCCTGTGTCTCCTCTCCATGGTACCTGTGTCTCCCCGCTCCACAGCGCCTGTGCCTCCTCTCCATGGTACCTATGTCTGACATGATGTGCTCTGGTGCTCAGCAGCGTGAGCTTGACCAGTACCTGGATGGGAGCACCGGAGCAGTGGGAACGAGGGGAGTGTCCTGGGCAGCTGCAGTCCAGCCCTCCTGTCTGCCCTGAGTCTTCTGCAGCCCATGGGTCCTGCTCTCTGCGAGAAGCTCCCTGGATTGTTAATGACCACAGAGAGTCAGGACCTCGGTTTCAGGTCTCATCAGAAGGACGACGCCTTGTTACAGTCTAGTGTCCCAGTCACTATACTGGGGCATTAGGACCCATACAGTCCTCAGGGTGAGCACTCCCTACTGGTCCCACTAACACCAACAACAGCCTTAGTTTTTCCCAGGAGTCTCCCATCCAGGTACTGGTCAAGCTCACGCTTCTGAGCACCAGTGAGCTGCCAGCTGGGAGCTGCAGGGTGACATGGCTGCTGGTACTACCTCCATTTACTCTCCAGAACTGGAGAGACGTAGAGCACATGCATGTCTCTTTTAAAGTCAACATTAAAAACTTGGATAAAGGGGGAAAATGGAGCGACTCTTTGAAAATGTTTCTTATTGGGTCTCTTCTGCGGTGTTCACAGGTGTTACCGTGCTCACAGCGCTCTGAGATGTGCCAACAGTTCTACCTGTAGGCCGGGGACATTTAACAGAAGGTGCTGCTTCCCTTGTTGGGAAGATGGACCTTGAAGACTAACCTACGGCCTGAATTTACGGGGCTTGACACGAGCGAAAGAAAACGTTTTGTCAGCCTCTCCACATCTTGTCCTCTCTGCATTCAGCGACTGATGTCCTCTCTATTGTTCTGAGGTGAAGAGACAGAAAGGGCTCTCCATTGTGCGCGACTGCATCTTCGCTCCGCTGGCTCAGGTGAAGCTCTTTCTCGCGTGTCCTTCAGGCCCTGAATGAGCCGCTTTGTGCGGGCTGCTGTTATTGTCTGTGATTAATAAACACAACACAACCGTCCCCAGTAATTGTTCTTACCGGGGCATTAGACGGTACGTGACTGAGCCATGACTCACCTATATTAGGGACACGAAGGTGAGCCGTCGGGGGGGGGGGGGGGCAGAGCAAAGTTTTTTTTTAAAAAAAAAGACGAAGATGGAAAAAAAGAGAGGTGACGCTGGGAGAAGAATAAATCTCCGCCCGTATAAATAGGGGAGCTCGACGGGACGAGCAGCAAGGAGTGGAGAGCGGCTCTGAGCACAACGCGAAGCCTCCCGTCCGCCATGCCCGAATCCGCGCTGCCGCTGTGCCTGCTGGGGCTGCTGGCCCTGTCCTCCGCCTGCTACATCCAGAACTGCCCCCGAGGGGGCAAGCGCTCGTACCCCGACACCGGCCTCAGACAGGTAAGCGCGCCGGCGGGTGCCTCGGTCAACGTACATTCACGCCTCTGCCAGATCTCTCCTCGCTGAGCGTCTGACGGCTCCTCCTTCCGCACCGCGTCTGTCTAGAACCGCAGATGCTTTCCAACCGGAACCCGGGGCTCCGGTTCCTTGGGCTAAAACTTTAAAACCAGGTTTTTCGTTGAGCTCGTCTCGGAGCTCCCGTGTGTGAGTGTCCCGGAGCCAGCCGTGTGTGTGAGCTCTCTGTGTTCTGTCTCTTGGAAAGGCGCTTCAGGGACCGTCCTCACCGCGCATCTGTAACGCGAGTGGTTTATTTCAGCCGAATGGAGTTGGGAGAGTTTATTTCACGTTAGAAAGCGGCGCAGTGCAAGACGAAAGGCCGGACTGGGCCCGGCGAGAGTCCGGGGATGAGGCGGTACCGGTCGAGAGTCGCCGCATCTACACTTGAACACCATCCCTTGTGTCGAGCCCGGGGAGCGCTGCAGTCAGCGATTTCACGACTTCACTGCCATCGATTAAAGCCGGTGTTGTGTCGGGTGTAGTGATCTGGTGATCATTCGGGAGCGAGATGAGCGCGCTCGTCAGCTCAGAGTCCCCTTAACTGAGCAAGCCCCCTGCCTGAAGGATCAGTAATTTACAGGTGTGTCCCCAATTATTTAGAAAGAAGTTGCCTTTAAGAGTAACTTGATTGCGGTTCTCCGACACCTGTACTATGCACTTTGACCTCTCAGCGGTGCGATGCCTGTACTGTATTTGGATCATAACTTTACAAAACCCGTCCATCCATTATCAGAAAGTCGCTCGTTCTTGGAAAGTGTCTCAGACACATGGACCCTCTTCGGGCATCAGAGAACTTCATCGCGGGACAGCGTGGGGACACTTCGGAAACCGACCTCCTCACTCTCCGCGTCTCTGGAAAGTGGGAGGAAGCTGGAGCGCCACTCAAACACAGAGAGAGCATGCAGACTCCACACAGAAGGCAGCTAGAGTCGAGCCCAGCACCCGGCGCTGTGAGACAGCACAGTCCGCTGCCGCACCACCGCGCCGCTCCTCCCGACACTCGGTTTTCCAAAAACCTTCACTTCTAGTCTGTTTTCCCTTCTGTAAAGAGCTTTCGGATGGCGCTACACCCGGCTGCAGCGCCGGCAGACTGTGAAACGAAACGAGACGACAGCCAGAGTGCCCGCGACGCCCCGGGTTTCTGAGGGACACAGCGTCGCCGGCAGCGATGTAGCGCCCTGTCGCCCGGCGGGAGCTGAACCTTGCTCTCCGCTGCGCCATTAAAGAGGCTTCCTGAGCTCCAGGCTCCAAGCCTGGACTGTGCTCCGGAGAAGCTGTCATATGCAGGTTTATTCGGACAGCCCGAGTCCCTATGGAAGCCCGTTTCCGCCAGGGAGTAAAAAAAAACGCGCTATGGTATCTCAGAATTGCGACTTAGTAACTCAGAATTGCGACTTAAAACTCAGAATTATGACTTTATATCTCGTAATTGTGACTTTATATCTCACATTTGCGACTTTGAAATAGCCCACATTTCATTGTCTGTCCTCTTGTTATTGTAACGGATTCGGGTTCTAGGGCTTGTGCCCTCGCCGCTCCCACCCTACTTCGTGCCTCGCTGCATTGGCTCGGACCCGGGTCTTGCCAGCTGAGGTAAAGACCTTCTTTTTTAAGTAAAAAAGGACATACAATGGAAATATGTAAAAAGTATAAGTTTCAGATTTTATAATTGTGAATTCCTCTGGATGTGAAGTGTCTATTTCTGTAACTTATTTCATATTCTGTCTCCGTTTTTGTATTCTGGTGTTTAAACAAAAACTTTTTTTAAAAAGCCCACCGTCCACTATTCCATCCGGGTACTACGGAAGCCTCACTGGCGGAAATGGGATTCTATAAAAATTAGTGTAATTAATTTAATTTTTATCAGGGCACTGTACAAGACCAGTCCTCAGGCCTATAGATCCTATGATCCTGTACGATTCATGAATATAGTATAACGGAACGGCTGACATACAGGTTGTACGATCTGGTTGCAGTGTGGTGACGGCACCGCCCTCCTCTGCGCATAACAGGGATGCTGGCCGCCGGGGCTACAGAAAGTGATCTTTAGCTCAGCTGGCAAGACCCGGGTCCGAGCCAATGCAGCGAGGCACGAAGTAGGGTAGGAGAGGCGAGGGCACAAGCCCTAGAACCCGAATCCGTTACAATAACAAAAGGACAGACAATGAAATATGGGCTATTTCGAAGTCGCAATTACGAGATATAAAGTCGGAATTCTGAGTTACTAAGTCGCAATTCTGAGATACCATAGCGCGTTTTTTCTTACTCCCTGTCGGAAACGGGCTTCCATACCTTTCCCGCTGTACCGTGAGCAGCAGAGCCGGTCAGAAGACTCACATCGTGGCGTCGCTCTATGCCGAGTTGTGAGAGTGCTTGTCGCCGCCCTCCTGAAGACTGCTCGGAGAAATTAGAAGTCTTCTGAATCGGCGGGGTTGATTGAAAACGGTGGGCCGCTATTTCGGTTCTCACATTGAGCAGTTCATGCAAGACTGAGGCGGCGTGCCTGGATTTCACTATTTAAAGCACTCAAAATTAGCTTTGGCGACACCCGAACTTTTTAACTCCGACAGAAGTATGTCTCTTTCCTTTCGTGCTTCTGTCTTTGACCGTTCCTTCGCCTGTCACACTGCTCTCTTCAGACCCTGTCTCTCTCTCTCCTCAGTGTGTCTGTAGCCCCTCTCTCTGTCTCTCTTCAGACCCTGTCTCTCTCTCTCCTCAGTGTGTCTGTAGCCCCTCTGTCTGTCTCTCTTCAGACCCTGTCTCTCTCTCTCTCTCTCTCCACAGTGTGTCTGTAGCCCCTCTCTCTGTCTCTCTTCAGACCCTGTCTCTCTCTCTCTCCTCAGTGTGTCTGTAGCCCCTCTGTCTGTCTCTCTTCAGACCCTGTCTCTCTCTCTCCTCAGTGTGTCTGTAGCCCCTCTGTCTGTCTCTCTTCAGACCCTGTCTCTCTCTCTCCTCAGTGTGTCTGTAGCCCCTCTGTCTGTCTCTCTTCAGACCCTGTCTCTCTCTCTCTCCTCAGTGTGTCTGTAGCCCCTCTGTCTGTCTCTCTTCAGACCCTGTCTCTCTCTCTCCTCAGTGTGTCTGTAGTCCCTCTGTCTGTCTCTCTTCAGACCCTGTCTCTCTCTCTCTCTCCTCAGTGTGTCTGTAGCCCCTCTGTCTGTCTCTCTTCAGACCCTGTCTCTCTCTCTCTCTCCTCAGTGTGTCTGTAGCCCCTCTGTCTGTCTCTCTTCAGACCCTGTCTCTCTCTCTCTCCTCAGTGTGTCTGTAGCCCCTCTGTCTGTCTCTCTTCAGACCCTGTCTCTCTCTCTCTCCTCAGTGTGTCTGTAGCCCCTCTGTCTGTCTCTCTTCAGACCCTGTCTCTCTCTCTCTCCTCAGTGTGTCTGTAGCCCCTCTGTCTGTCTCTCTTCAGACCCTGTCAATTCAATTCAATTCAATTCAAGGTGCTTTATTAGCATGACCGATGGGTACAATCAGTGTTGCCAAAGCAAATGAAAGTAATGATATTTACATGAAACAAAACAAAAATAGAAGTAAAATAAAATCTACAGACATATTACAGACATTTACAACAAAGACATATTATACAATATTGACATATTCTGTAGGCGGCTGGAGCATTATTGGGAGACAGACTCACTGTTCCTCAGGCTGTGACAGGAGATCACATACTGGGCTGCCAGTTCAACTGAGTTCCCTCCTCCCTCTCCCAGTAGGATTGGGACCCGTTGTGATTCTGGCAGGTGTGGGAACTCTGGGATTAGATTTCTGAATTTAGGGAAGAATGTTTCTCTAATCCCAGAGTATCTGTCACAGTGCAGTAGGAAGTGCACCTCTGTCTCTATTTCTCCCCGCTGGCAGTGGGAGCACAGCCTGTCCTCTCTGGACAGCCAGGTCTGCCTGTGTCGCCCAGTTTCTATGGCCAGGTTGTGGTCACTGAGCCTGTACTTCGTCAGGGTCTGTTTCTGTTTGTTATTTTTTATTTTGGTCAAATATTCAGCTAGTGTGTATTGTCTGTTTAAGGTTCTGTAACATTCCAGTTTATGTTGTGTCTGTGTGTGTGTGTCCCAGTGTGTGAGATATTGCTGTTTGATCTGTGCTGTGATGTGGTTGAGTCTGGGTTGTGGTGCTCTAGCAGTGCTGTCCTGAGGCTGGTTAGTGTCGGTGTGGCTCAGGTCGGTGAGCCTCAGGACCAGCTGGCTCAGGGGGCTCTGTTTTGGGCTCAGCTCTTGGCTCAGCAGGGCTTTGTGGTGGTAGGAATTTTGGTCACTGTTTTTTAGGTGTAGCCAATACTTGAATATTCTTTTCTGTATGTTTATCAATAGTGGGTACTGGCCTAATTCGGCCCTGCACCCGTTGTTAGGAGTTCTTCTCTGCACACGGAGGATGTTTCTACAGATCTCCATGTGCAGAGTTTCTGTGGGGTGTTTGTCCCATTGGGTGTAATCCTGGTCTGTGAGGGGACCCCACACTTCACTGCCGTATAGGGCAATGGGTTGGATTACACTTTCAAATATTTGGAGCCAGATTCTTGTTGGTGGGTTGATGTTGAAGAGCCTCTTTCTTATTGCGTAGAAAGCCCTGAGTGCCTTCTCCCTCAGTGCCTTCACTGCCAGGTCAAAACTCCCGGAAGAGCTGATGGTGAGACCGAGATATGTGTAGCTGGATGTGTGCTCCAATGTGTTGTTGTTCAGTGTGAATTTGTACCTGTTTCCCTGAGGTCTGGCTTTCTTCTGGAAAACCATAACTCTGGTCTTGTCCAGATTGACTGTCAGTGCCCAGGTCTGACAGTGCTGCTCCAGCAGTGCCAGGTTCTGCTGCAGCCCCTGTTCTGTGGGCGACAGCAGGACCAGGTCATCTGCGTAGAGCAGGAACTTGATTTCTGTGTCGTGTAGTGTGAGACCAGGAGCTGCAGACTGCTCCAACATTCCTGCTAATTCGTTGATATAGATATTGAACAGTGTTGGGCTCAGGCTGCAGCCCTGTCTCACCCCGCGGCCTTGGGTGAAGAATTTAGTCCTTTTGTTTCCAATTTTCACTGCACATTTGCTCTCTGAATACATTGATTTAATTATGTCGTACACTTTGCCCCCTATGCCGCTTTGGAGTAGTTTATAAAACAATCTCTCATGCCAAATCGAGTCAAATGCTTTTTTGAAATCGACAAAGCAGGCAAAAATTTTTCCTTTGTGTTTTTGGTGGACGTGTTTGTCTATCAGTGTGTGCAGGGTGTAAATGTGATCAGATGTGCGGTGATCTGGCAAGAAGCCAATCTGACTTTTACTCAGGACATTGTGTTCGGTAAGGAAGGCCAGTATTCGTGTATTCAGGATACTGCAGAATACCTTCCCCAGGTTACTGTTCACACAGATGCCCCGGTAGTTGCTGGGATCGAGTTTATCCCTGTCTCTCTCTCTCTCTCCTCAGTGTGTCTGTAGCCCCTCTGTCTGTCTCTCTTCAGACCCTGTCTCTCTCTCTCTCTCCTCAGTGTGTCTGTAGCCCCTCTGTCTGTCTCTCTTCAGACCCTGTCTCTCTCTCTCTCTCCTCAGTGTGTCTGTAGCCCCTCTGTCTGTCTCTCTTCAGACCCTGTCTCTCTCTCTCTCCTCAGTGTGTCTGTAGCCCCTCTGTCTGTCTCTCTTCAGACCCTGTCTCTCTCTCTCCTCAGTGTGTCTGTAGCCCCTCTGTCTGTCTCTCTTCAGACCCTGTCTCTCTCTCTCTCCTCAGTGTGTCTGTAGCCCCTCTGTCTGTCTCTCTTCAGACCCTGTCTCTCTCTCTCTCTCTCTCTCTCTCCTCAGTGTGTCTGTAGCCCCTCTGTCTGTCTCTCTTCAGACCCTGTCTCTCTCTCTCTCTCCTCAGTGTGTCTGTAGCCCCTCTGTCTGTCTCTCTTCAGACCCTGTCTCTCTCTCTCTCTCTCCTCAGTGTGTCTGTAGCCCCTCTGTCTGTCTCTCTTCAGACCCTGTCTCTCTCTCTCTCTCCTCAGTGTGTCTGTAGCCCCTCTGTCTGTCTCTCTTCAGACCCTGTCTCTCTCTCTCTCTCCTCAGTGTGTCTGTAGCCCCTCTGTCTGTCTCTCTTCAGACCCTGTCTCTCAATTCAATTCAATTCAATTCAAGGTGCTTTATTAGCATGACCGATGGGTACAATCAGTGTTGCCAAAGCAAATGAAAGTAATTATATTTACATGAAACAAAACAAAAATAGAAGTAAAATAAAATCTACAGACATATTACAGACATTTACAACAAAGACATATTATACAATATTGACATATTCTGTAGGCGGCTGGAGCATTATTGGGAGACAGACTCACTGTTCCTCAGGCTGTGACAGGAGATCACATACTGGGCTGCCAGTTCAACTGAGTTCCCTCCTCCCTCTCCCAGTAGGATTGGGACCCGTTGTGATTCTGGCAGGTGTGGGAACTCTGGGATTAGATTTCTGAATTTAGGGAAGAATGTTTCTCTAATCCCAGAGTATCTGTCACAGTGCAGTAGGAAGTGCACCTCTGTCTCTATTTCTCCCCGCTGGCAGTGGGAGCACAGCCTGTCCTCTCTGGACAGCCAGGTCTGCCTGTGTCGCCCAGTTTCTATGGCCAGGTTGTGGTCACTGAGCCTGTACTTCGTCAGGGTCTGTTTCTGTTTGTTATTTTTTATTTTGGTCAAATATTCAGCTAGTGTGTATTGTCTGTTTAAGGTTCTGTAACATTCCAGTTTATGTTGTGTCTGTGTGTGTGTGTCCCAGTGTGTGAGATATTGCTGTTTGATCTGTGCTGTGATGTGGTTGAGTCTGGGTTGTGGTGCTCTAGCAGTGCTGTCCTGAGGCTGGTTAGTGTCGGTGTGGCTCAGGTCGGTGAGCCTCAGGACCAGCTGGCTCAGGGGGCTCTGTTTTGGGCTCAGCTCTTGGCTCAGCAGGGCTTTGTGGTGGTAGGAATTTTGGTCACTGTTTTTTAGGTGTAGCCAATACTTGAATATTCTTTTCTGTATGTTTATCAATAGTGGGTACTGGCCTAATTCGGCCCTGCACCCGTTGTTAGGAGTTCTTCTCTGCACACGGAGGATGTTTCTACAGATCTCCATGTGCAGAGTTTCTGTGGGGTGTTTGTCCCATTGGGTGTAATCCTGGTCTGTGAGGGGACCCCACACTTCACTGCCGTATAGGGCAATGGGTTGGATTACACTTTCAAGTATTTGGAGCCAGATTCTTGTTGGTGGGTTGATGTTGAAGAGCCTCCTTCTTATTGTGTAGAAAGCCCTGAGTGCCTTCTCCCTCAGTGCCTTCACTGCCAGGTCAAAACTCCCGGAAGAGCTGATGGTGAGACCGAGATATGTGTAGCTGGATGTGTGCTCCAATGTGTTGTTGTTCAGTGTGAATTTGTACCTGTTTCCCTGAGGTCTGGCTTTCTTCTGGAAAACCATAACTCTGGTCTTGTCCAGATTGACTGTCAGTGCCCAGGTCTGACAGTACTGCTCCAGCAGTGCCAGGTTCTGCTGCAGCCCCTGTTCTGTGGGCGACAGCAGGACCAGGTCATCTGCGTAGAGCAGGAACTTGATTTCTGTGTCGTGTAGTGTGAGACCAGGAGCTGCAGACTGCTCCAACATTCCTGCTAATTCGTTGATATAGATATTGAACAGTGTTGGGCTCAGGCTGCAGCCCTGTCTCACCCCGCGGCCTTGGGTGAAGAATTTAGTCCTTTTGTTTCCAATTTTCACTGCACATTTGCTCTCTGAATACATTGATTTAATTTTGTCGTACACTTTGCCCCCTATGCCGCTTTGGAGTAGTTTATAAAACAATCTCTCATGCCAAATCGAGTCAAATGCTTTTTTGAAATCGACAAAGCAGGCAAAAATTTTTCCTTTGTGTTTTTGGTGGACGTGTTTGTCTATCAGTGTGTGTAGGGTGTAAATGTGATCAGAAGAGAGAGAGTCTCTCTCTCTCTCTCCTCAGTGTGTCTGTAGCCCCTCTGTCTGTCTCTCTTCAGACCCTGTCTCTCTCTCTCTCTCCTCAGTGTGTCTGTAGCCCCTCTGTCTGTCTCTCTTCAGACCCTGTCTCTCTCTCTCCTCAGTGTGTCTGTAGCCCCTCTGTCTGTCTCTCTTCAGACCCTGTCTCTCTCTCTCTCTCCTCAGTGTGTCTGTAGCCCCTCTGTCTGTCTCTCTTCAGACCCTGTCTCTCTCTCTCTCCTCAGTGTGTCTGTAGCCCCTCTGTCTGTCTCTCTTCAGACCCTGTCTCTCTCTCTCTCTCTCCTCAGTGTGTCTGTAGCCCCTCTGTCTGTCTCTCTTCAGACCCTGTCTCTCAATTCAATTCAATTCAATTCAAGGTGCTTTATTAGCATGACCGATGGGTACAATCAGTGTTGCCAAAGCAAATGAAAGTAATGATATTTACATGAAACAAAACAAAAATAGAAGTAAAATAAAATCTACAGACATATTACAGACATTTACAACAAAGACATATTATACAATATTGACATATTCTGTAGGCGGCTGGAGCATTATTGGGAGACAGACTCACTGTTCCTCAGGCTGTGACAGGAGATCACATACTGGGCTGCCAGTTCAACTGAGTTCCCTCCTCCCTCTCCCAGTAGGATTGGGACCCGTTGTGATTCTGGCAGGTGTGGGAACTCTGGGATTAGATTTCTGAATTTAGGGAAGAATGTTTCTCTAATCCCAGAGTATCTGTCACAGTGCAGTAGGAAGTGCACCTCTGTCTCTATTTCTCCCCGCTGGCAGTGGGAGCACAGCCTGTCCTCTCTGGGCAGCCAGGTCTGCCTGTGTCGCCCAGTTTCTATGGCCAGGTTGTGGTCACTGAGCCTGTACTTCGTCAGGGTCTGTTTCTGTTTGTTATTTTTTATTTTGGTCAAATATTCAGCTAGTGTGTATTGTCTGTTTAAGGTTCTGTAACATTCCAGTTTATGTTGTGTCTGTGTGTGTGTGTCCCAGTGTGTGAGATATTGCTGTTTGATCTGTGCTGTGATGTGGTTGAGTCTGGGTTGTGGTGCTCTAGCAGTGCTGTCCTGAGGCTGGTTAGTGTCGGTGTGGCTCAGGTCGGTGAGCCTCAGTACCAGCTGGCTCAGGGGGCTCTGTTTTGGGCTCAGCTCTTGGCTCAGCAGGGCTTTGTGGTGGTAGGAATTTTGGTCACTGTTTTTTAGGTGTAGCCAATACTTGAATATTCTTTTCTGTATGTTTATCAATAGTGGGTACTGGCCTAATTCGGCCCTGCACCCGTTGTTAGGAGTTCTTCTCTGCACACGGAGGATGTTTCTACAGATCTCCATGTGCAGAGTTTCTGTGGGGTGTTTGTCCCATTGGGTGTAATCCTGGTCTGTGAGGGGACCCCACACTTCACTGCCATATAGGGCAATGGGTTGGATTACACTTTCATTGGATTACAGAGTCTCTCTCTCTCTCTCCTCAGTGTGTCTGTAGCCCCTCTGTCTGTCTCTCTTCAGACCCTGTCTCTCTCTCTCTCTCCTCAGTGTGTCTGTAGCCCCTCTGTCTGTCTCTCTTCAGACCCTGTCTCTCTCTCCTCAGTGTGTCTGTAGGCCCTCTGTCTGTCTCTCTTCAGACCCTGTCTCTCTCTCTCTCTCCTCAGTGTGCCTGTAGCCCCTCTGTCTGTCTCTCTTCAGACCCTGTCTCTCTCTCTCTCTCCTCAGTGTGTCTGTAGCCCCTCTGTCTGTCTCTCTTCAGACCCTGTCTCTCTCTCTCCTCAGTGTGTCTGTAGCCCCTCTGTCTGTCTCTCTTCAGACCCTGTCTCTCTCTCTCTCTCCTCAGTGTGTCTGTAGCCCCTCTGTCTGTCTCTCTTCAGACCCTGTCTCTCTCTCTCCTCAGTGTGTCTGTAGCCCCTCTGTCTGTCTCTCTTCAGACCCTGTCTCTCTCTCTCCTCAGTGTGTCTGTAGCCCCTCTGTCTGTCTCTCTTCAGACCCTGTCTCTCTCTCTCCTCAGTGTGTCTGTAGCCCCTCTGTCTGTCTCTCTTCAGACCCTGTCTCTCTCTCTCTCTCCTCAGTGTGTCTGTAGCCCCTCTGTCTGTCTCTCTTCAGACCCTGTCTCTCTCTCTCTCTCCTCAGTGTGTCTGTAGCCCCTCTGTCTGTCTCTCTTCAGACCCTGTCTCTCTCTCTCTCTCCTCAGTGTATGGCGTGTGGCCCCGGAGACAGGGGGCGCTGTGTTGGCCCCAGTATCTGCTGTGGGGAGGAGCTGGGCTGCTATGTGGGCACCCCTGAGACAGCGCGCTGCCTGGAGGAGAATTACCTGCCATCTCCCTGCGAGGCCGGGGGCAGAGCCTGTGGCGCTGAGGGGGGGCGCTGTGCTGCTCCAGGGGTCTGCTGTGATGAAGGTCAGACACTGCATGACATCACACTCAGAAGATAACACGCAGAAGGGCTTAGAATGAATTAGAATTGAATATAATGTTAGGGCGGTACAGTGGTACAGTGGTCAGCATTGCTGCCTCGCAGCGCTGGGGCCCTGGGTTCAGTTCCTGGGGTGCTGTCTGTGTGGAGTCTGCATGTTCTCCCTGTGTTTCCTTCTAATGCTCTGGTTTCCCCCCAGAGTCCAAAGACATGATAATGTCTATGTAGTGGTGTGCCACTCAGTGTTCCTGGGGGCCACAGCAGCTCCTGAGCCCTCGCTGACTATTCTCCACTTGTTGATCACCTGGCCAGAGTCTCGGCCTCAATGGGGTTCATAGGAGTGAATTTGTTCGTCTCCCGGCCGACAACAAAGGGCCGTGAGAATGTGCGAGTGTGGCAGGCGAGGCTGAGGGAGACTGAGATGGCAGTCTGCATTCTTCAGGAAGAGCCTGGGAGACACTAGCAAGTGAACAAGAGAGAGGGGCTGAGGGGCTGCTCCTGTTGAGTGACAGTCAGTCTGAGTGACTCCCAGTGTTGTGAGGGGCCTGTGTGTCTCCACAGAGAGCTGCTGGAGTGAGAGAGTCAGTCTGAGTGACCCCCAGTGTTGTGAGGGGTCTGTGTGTCTCCACAGAGAGCTGCTGGAGTGACAGTCAGTCTGAGTGACTCCCAGTGTTGTGAGGGGTCTGTGTGTCTCCACAGAGAGCTGCTGGAGTGACAGTCAGTCTGAGTGACTCCCAGTGTTGTGAGGGGTCTGTGTGTCTCCACAGAGAGCTGCTGGAGTGACAGTCAGTCTGAGTGACTCCCAGTGTTGTGAGGGGCCTGTGTGTCTCCCATGAGAGCTGCTGGAGTGACAGTCAGTCTGAGTGACTCCCAGTGTTGTGAGGGGCCTGTGTGTCTCCACAGAGAGCTGCTGGAGTGACAGTCAGTCTGAGTGACTCCCAGTGTTGTGAGGGGTCTGTGTGTCTCCACAGAGAGCTGCTGGAGTGACAGTCAGTCTGAGTGACTCCCAGTGTTGTGAGGGGTCTGTGTGTCTCCACAGAGAGCTGCTGGAGTGACAGTCAGTCTGAGTGACTCCCAGTGTTGTGAGGGGCCTGTGTGTCTCCACAGAGAGCTGCTGGAGTGACAGTCAGTCTGAGTGACTCCCAGTGTTGTGAGGGGCCTGTGTGTCTCCACAGAGAGCTGCTGGAGTGACAGTCAGTCTGAGTGACTCCCAGTGTTGTGAGGGGCCTGTGTGTCTCCCATGAGAGCTGCTGGAGTGACAGTCAGTCTGAGTGACTCCCAGTGTTGTGAGGGGCCTGTGTGTCTCCACAGAGAGCTGCTCGCTGGACCCCAGCTGCCTGGAGGACAGCAGTAAGAGGCGCGCCCCTGCGGACCAGAACCGGGCCCTGGTGGGCGGTGCGGCCGGCGATCTGCTCCTGCGGCTCATGCACTTGGCCCACCGCCAGGCTCAGGGGGCAGGCCAGACCCCGCAGTACTGAGGCCTGCCCGGACACACAGCCACGCACAGACTCAGGCCCCAGCCCCAGCCCCCCCTGGCCCCCGGCCCCTGGAGTGAGGAGAGGACGGGCCTGAGCCCACCTGCTGAAGAGCGCAGGACCTGGGGAGGGCGGGGAGGGGCTGGGGGGCTCTTTTCTTATGTAAAAAAGAAGCAATGAAAATGGAAATATTTCCTGTATGCTGACATTTGCAAGGAGTACCTTGTAATTTTTATTGCTTATATATATAAATTTGCATTATGTAACAAACAGCGGTGTGGGGGAAGTGTAAATATGTAGCAAATAAACCTTTTCTTGCACTGTTGTTGAGTGATGTGCCTGAGCTGTGTTCTCCAGATTAGTAGTTCCTGAACTGGCCTGCAGGACCCCTGTTTCTTCTGGCAATTAAGCAGTGCTAATTCCCGTCCTTAATTGATCTGACTGCTTGTTAAGACGGGTTGATTTTTCTGCCTTCGGTATTTGTTCTAAATATCTCACATTTCAGAGGTAGTTTCCTGCAACTACTCACTTATCAACAATTTGATTGCTTGTTTCTGCCTCATCAGCTCTTGGGAGGTGCTGCTTGTATGCTAAGCAGACACAGGTGGGAGTGACACCAGACACACCCACAACGGGAGTGACCACACACAGGACACGCCCACATGGGGGTGTGGGTGTGGTATTGTTTGTGATACGCCCACAATGGGTGTGATTTGTTGCTGGATACGCCCATAACGGGAGTAATACTGTATGGGACACGCCCACAATGAGAGTGGCCCTGTACCAGGCATGGTCACACTGGAATGACTCTATATTTGACGTGCTCACCATGGGACTAACACTGTATGGGACACTCCATCAGCGGAATGACACTGTATCGGACATGTCCACAAGGTCACAGTGGAAATGGCACTGTATACTTCAAATTACACTGTACCAGATACGCCCACAATGGGAGTGGGAGTGTTACTGCATCGGACACGCCCACAGTGGAATGACACTATATTTGACACACCCACAGTAGACGTAACACTGTATGGGACACTCTCACTGTGGGAGTGACTCCCACCAGACACACCCACAGTTTGTCCTCCTGCAGGTTAGTTTTTCACACATCACACTTCAACGAGGGCAACTCTGGAACACACTAATTAGCTTCTGGGAAAACTGGCACTGGTGAGAGTGTCTGTGTCTGTGTGCGCCTGTGGACTGGTGTCCCATCCAGGGAGTTTCCTGCCTTGCACTTGCTGTTTGCCAGGACAGGGTCCAGCTGCCCCACGACCCTGAATTTGATGAAGCTGGTAGAAAACGGAAGGATGAAATTTGTTAAGGTAAATGTTTACATGCCCGAACGTATACCCTTACCAATCAGGAGCATTTCATTCCTGCGGCTCAGAGAGGGAGATACAGTGTCAGTAGCATGGTCTACTTCACACCCACAATAATGCTGAAAACCATCAGCTCTGCCTCCTGATGTTACTACCCTGCTCTGTGCAGTTTGCCTGACTGCAGCCTGACAGCTCCATTACTGTCTCTGAAGCTCTCTCTGTGATTGCTAAGGGATGGACATCAGGTCCATTAAGTCTGATCATTGCCATTAGACTGTAAAAACATATCATATATAAATAGAATGTTAATATGTTACAATCCAAAGTTAAGCTGGAATTTAAATAAATAAATCACATAGCACACTATTAATAATTATTTAAAATATAAAATATAAAAAATACATTACTGCCCTGGGATCCATCCAGAGAAAAACAGATGCATTCTAGGACATCAGGGCTGACAGGCTGAAGGTGCTGGGTCTCTTTAGTCTTGAACGAACAAGACTAGGATGGAACCTGATACAAGCATTCAGAATCCTCAGAGACACCCAGCACACTTTTTCAGAACAGGCAGTGAAACATGAACCAGGGGACACGAGTGGAAACTACAGAATAGTGCATGTAAAACCAAGAACAGGAGGCACTACTGTACACAAAGGGTGGTGGGAGTGTGGAACAAGCTACAGTACCCAGCCATGCTGTTGAAAGTCAATACCCTGGCTTGGATGGGACACTGAGATCAATTAACTTCTAATTACCTAATGGCCAGATGGGCTGAATGGCTCATCTTGCTTTTAAACTTTCTTCAGTCACAGTCACGGGGACACTATACTGTAAACAGGCGCCGTCCTTCGGATGAGATGTAAAATCGAGGTCCTGACTCTCTGTGGTCATTAAAAATCCCAGGGCGTTTCTCGAGAAAAGTAGGGGTGTAACCCCGGCGTCCTGGCCAAATTTCCCATTGGCCCTTACCAATCATGGCCTCCTAATAATCCCCATCTATGAACTGGCTTCATTACTCTGCTCTCCTCCCCACTGATAGCTGATGTGTGGGGAGCAGACTGGTGCACTATGGCTGCCGTCACATCATCCAGGTGGGGCTGCACATTGGTGGTGGTGGAGGGGATCCCCATTACCTGTAAAGTGCTTTGAGTGGAGTGTCCAGAAAAGCGCTATATAAGTATAAGTAATTATTATTATTATTATTATTTTGATTCTCGATCCAGGGTGTTGCTGTTCTATAGTCTTGAAGGTCTGCGAGGCCCAGTCTTGTTGCAAGAGCAGGAAGCGGCACACACAGATGAGAAAGCAAAAAGAATTTCCACACTGGCCTAAAGGAACCAAAACATGCACTATATTAATTTATGATGTGGTTTATGCATTTTTCAGTTGAAACTTTTAGTACTGTAGTTTTTATTTAATTCCACAAGAGGGAGACATAGTCTCAGTTTTCAAACCATTAGACAAGAGTGGTTTTATTTTAATAACATGGTTATAGATGGAAACAGAGTGAGAGACACAACAACAGACGTACAGAGAAACAGGTACAGCTTCACACTGAACAATGGCATGGAACAACTACCAGCTCACAGACCTCGGACTGCCAATCAGTTAGTTCATCTGGCAGAAATTATTATTATTATAATAATTATATAATAGTGGGGCATTAGGACCCACACAGACCTCAGGGTGAGCGCCCCCTACGGGCCCCTCTAACACCTCTTCCAGCAGCAGCCCTAGCTTTCCCAGGAGTCTCCCCTCCAGGTACTGACCAGGCTCACACCTGCTGGGTTTGTGGGGTGCCAGCTGGGAGTTGCAGGGTAATATGGCAGATTTATGTAAAAACATTCCACATGTGCAGAGAAAAACAACAAATAAGTTTGAGCATGGCAAAATTAGGCCCATACCCACTGTGAAGTACGATGTAGGAAGTGTAGCTAAAATCCTTAAAGGCACTGACAAAGTCAAGCCAGCAGACCTCTTGATGAATAACCAGTGGAACATGAACCACAAGACAGAAGTGGAATCTACTGTGTCTATGTTTATTTCAACCCGAGATCAGAAGACATTTCTTTCCTCCGCTACGAAGCCCTCCTCAGCTTGGAGCTAAACAGAGAAAACAATCCTTCAGCCAGCTGGTCCTGAAGGTAACTGTTCTGAGCCACACTGACACCAGCCAGCCCCACAGATCAGAGTCACCCGCTCACAGCACAAGCCAACAACCCTGGACTATCAGATCAACACTGTCACACTGCTGAGTGTGTCAGACAGTCAGTCCAGAAGTGTGTCAGACTATCAGCTCAGCAGTGTGTCAGACTGTCAGTCCAGAAGTGTGTCAGACTATCAGCTCAGCAGTGTGTCAGACTGTCAGTCCAGAAATGTGTCAGACTATCAGCTCAGCAGTGTGTCAGACTGTCAGTCCAGAAATGTGTCAGACTATCAGCTCAGCAGTGTGTCAGACTGTCAGTCCAGAAGTGTGTCAGACTATCAGCTCAGCAGTGTGTCAGACTGTCAGTCCAGAAATGTGTCAGACTATCAGCTCAGCAGTGTGTCAGACAGTCAGTCCAGAAGTGTGTCAGACTATCAGCTCAGCAGTGTGTCAGACTGTCAGTCCAGAAATGTGTCAGACTATCAGCTCAGCAGTGTGTCAGACTGTCAGTCCAGAAGTGTGTCAGACTATCAGCTCAGCAGTGTGTCAGACAGTCAGTCCAGAAGTGTGTCAGACTATCAGCTCAGCAGTGTGTCAGACTGTCAGTCCAGAAGTGTGTCAGACTATCAGCTCAGCAGTGTGTCAGACAGTCAGTCCAGAAGTGTGTCAGACTATCAGCTCAGCAGTGTGTCAGACAGTCAGTCCAGAAGTGTGTCAGACTATCAGCTCAGCAGTGTGTCAGACTGTCAGTCCAGAAATGTGTCAGACTATCAGCTCAGCAGTGTGTCAGACTGTCAGTCCAGAAGTGTGTCAGACTATCAGCTCAGCAGTGTGTCAGACAGTCAGTCCAGAAGTGTGTCAGACTATCAGCTCAGCAGTGTGTCAGACAGTCAGTCCAGAAGTGTGTCAGACTATCAGCTCAGCAGTGTGTCAGACAGTCAGTCCAGAAGTGTGTCAGACTATCAGCTCAGCAGTGTGTCAGACTGTCAGTCCAGAAGTGTGTCAGACTATCAGCTCAGCAGTGTGTCAGACTGTCAGTCCAGAAGTGTGTCAGACTATCAGCTCAGCAGTGTGTCAGACTGTCACTCCAGAAATGTGTCAGACTATCAGCTCAGCAGTGTGTCAGACTGTCAGTCCAGAAGTGTGTCAGACTATCAGCTCAGCAGTGTGTCAGACAGTCAGTCCTGAAGTGTGTCAGACTATCAGCTCAGCAGTGTGTCAGACAGTCAGTCCAGAAGTGTGTCAGACTATCAGCTCAGCAGTGTGTCAGACTGTCAGTGCAGTATTGAGTCAGTTTGTGAGCTCAGCAGTGTGTCAGACTGTCAGTGCAGTATTGAGTCAGTTTGTGAGCTCAGCAGTGTGTCAGACTGTCAGTGCAGTATTGAGTCAGTTTGTGAGCTCAGCAGTGTGTCAGACTGTCAGTGCAGTATTGAGTCAGTTTGTGAGCTCAGCACTGTCAGACTGTCAGTGCAGTATTGTCACTGGTCATTGAAAAGTGGCTTCATCCATCTCACCATTGATCATGTGCCAGCAAGCTCAGGCTTGTGTTCTCTGTAGCTCTTGGGTGGGCTGCACTGATTTGAGGACTGAATCAGATTGCTGTGGACCTCTTTTTCATAGAAGATTGTTCAAGACTCATCCCCCTGTTCGTGGAAGTATCTCAGGCACCTCAAGGTGTCCTCAGAGAGCTGCCTGGATATCGAGATAGTGCCGTGCCAGTGTGTCTGAAGATGACTCACGGTGTCCTTTCATTACTCAGCATTGCAGGGGCAAACGGCCTATTGACTGCCGTGCTCCACCCCTCTGTGGCCGGCGTGCCAGGACTGTGAGCCTGTGTGCACTTATTCTTCTTTCTTGGCTTCTGTTTATTGATTGTGACCTCTGACCCCACAGGCCCAAGGGCTCAGAAGAGAGCAACAGCCTCTGATTTCAATTACAGCAGCAAATATTGATCTGTGGTAAATTAGAGCCCCTGTGTTCCTCTGCGCTCAGTTAGTCATTATAATTAGCACAGAGTCTCTCCCAGGAGACGTGGTTACACAGGTAAAAGAGATCGTTCCATCTTCGTCTCGATTTTAGAACCTCCTGCCTGTAATCTAGTTTTTAATTTAAAAATTTTTCAGAAACCAGGTATAGTCTTATATTTGAAGCTAACAGACAGATATTTTTACTGAAAGAGCCAAGCAGGTCTAGTGGTTGTGAGTTAAGAGTGGCTGGCAGGGCTGAGAGAGAGAGGGAGGCAGTGTGGGCCAGTGGGTAGAGCCCAGAGAGAGGGAGGCAGTGTGGGCCAGTGGGTAGAGCCCAGAGAGAGGGAGGCAGTGTGGGCCAGTGGGTAGAGCCCAGAGAGAGGGAGGCAGTGTGGGCCAGTGGGTAGAGCCCAGAGAGAGGGAGGCAGTGTGGGCCAGTGGGTAGAGACCAGAGAGAGGGAGGCAGTGTGGGCCAGTGGTTAGAGCCCAGAGAGAGGGAGGCAGTGTGGGCCAGTGGTTAGAGCCCAGAGAGAGGGAGGCAGTGTGCGCCAGTGGGTAGAGCCCAGAGAGAGGGAGGCAGTGTGGGCCAGTGGTTAGAACCCAGAGAGAGGGAGGCAGTGTGGGCCAGTGGGTAGAGCCCAGAGAGAGGGAGGCAGTGTGGGGCAGTGGGTAGAGCCCAGAGAGAGCTAAGGATCAGAGTTTCTGCAGGTGGATGGAAAGGAAAGGGTTAAGGCCAGAGGCAGTGATTCATCTCTGTGGGTCACTGGGTTGTCACAGAGAGATTTGCACAGAGACAGGGCTCAGTCCGCAGCTCATACGCTGTTAAACACTCCAGGAAATGCAATCAACATTTTAACATTGGCATTAGCCTCCAGCCCCTGGGGCCTGCTGAGCTCTGTTAGCGCTGTCAGGCTCTAATGAAAGACAGCGGTACATCTCCATTGCATGTTTGCTGAGGCTTGTTCAGCAATTTGTATTCATGTGGTGGAGAGCTTCCTGTCTTCAGCAGAGGCAGATGAGAGCTACTGGTCACAGGAGGAGCCAGTGTGACGCAGGGCTGCAAGTGCAAGACTCCCTTAATATCGGCATCGTGCCTCTGAAATGATGCAAGAACAAGAACAGGAAAACAGCAGTCCCAGCTTCTCCAGCTGTCTGCCTCCCAGTAGCTGTCTGCCTCCCAGCCCTCTCACCCAGTGAGGCTGTCAGGTGGGACCTGAATCTGGACCCTATTGGGCAATTGGGTGGCACAGTCACATAGTGGGTAGTGACGCTACTGCTCTGGCCGAAGTTCACGTCATCATTCTGTGGGGAGTCTGCATGTTCCCTGGGGTTTCTGTGAATTTTCCACAGACTTTCTCTCCAACCTCCCAGAGACAAGCTGGTTGGTTCCCTGGATACTCTAAATGGCCCGTTCTGTGAGGAATGGAGCTGGGCACCTCGCTTCGTTAATCCACAAGAGAGGTCACAATCATGACCACAACATGGCCAGGCAGCTTGTTCCACTCTCCCGCTCCCTTTGCATTAAGAAATGGCCCCAGTTCTCAGTTTTAAATTCATTTCTCTCTGCCACAAGTGGCTGCAGTGCTTCCCTGGCCAGTGCTCGGACTCAACTGTTTCTACGATACAACGGGGAAAATAAAACACATTTCACAAAATTGGAAGGGCCCTGTAGTAGTGACAGCGTTACAGATAAAACTCTGGGCGAGGAGGGTTCATGTTTATTGATTTTGAACGGCCAGGGCCCTGGTCAGTGTCAGCCTGTGTGCTGGGCTTGGAATGGGAGTACTGTGCAGACAGAGCAGGCACGCCCACACGGACAGCCCCGGCAGTGCCCAGCTCAGACTGCGTGACGCGGGCATCGCTGGGGCTCAGCACGAGCCGCCACACCTGCCTGAAGCTGCCGGCCAGGCCCCGACGCTGTGACAGCAGCCCACTCTTCGAGGAGATAAACAAACGTCTGTCAGGAACAGAAAAACGACAAAGGCCAGGCACAGATTTTGTGATGCTGAATTGCTGCTGCATTAAGTAAACGATGTCCTGTTTATGGTCACCGCACAGTGGGAAATCGCTGCCCCACTGCCATCCTCACTCTCCCTGCTGTCAGCTTGTGTGAGCCTGCCGGCTCTTACAGATACAGATGAGAGGAGGACATTAGGACTATCCAGCCCACTAGCCCACTTACTGCAGTAGTGAAGCAGCTAATTGATCCCAGGATCTCATCCAGCTGATTCTTGAAAGAAACCTGGGAATCAGCATCAACAATATGAAGGAACACAGGGTGTGTCTTCACCCAAAGAAGGCTCCACAGCCGAAACGTTGTGTTTTCTCTCTTCTCTTTTCAGCATGGAATAAACCTTTACTTGTTCCTTTGCAGACTACGCCTGCTGATGCAGCTCCTTCTTGAACAAGTTATACAATATGAAGGCATTTCTGAAGAAGATTGTTTTTAGTGTTTGCTGGTGGAGGGGTGCAGTAGAAAAGTGACAGACTCACAAGTCCCTTCTCTCTATATTCAGTCTGGTTCAGGATGTGATTGTTTGTCACAAGAGCAGGACAAGTGAGGGGTTTGGAAGCTAAGAGACAGTAGACGGGGGGATTGATTTGGGCAGTTGTGCAACATGTGGCACTGCATGTCTGCTCTGTGTCTCTGTGCTGTGTGTCTGCTCTGTGTGTCTGCTGTGTGTCTGTGCTGTGTGTCTGCTCTGTGTCTCTGTGCCTGTGTGTCTGCTCTGTGTGTCTGTGCTGTGTGTCTGCTCTGTGTCTGTGCTATGTCTGCTCTGTTTGTCTGCTGTGTGTGTCTGTGCTGTGTGTCTGCTCTGTGTGTCTGTGCTGTGTCTGCTCTGTGTGTCTCTTCTGTATCTCTGTGCTGCGTGTCTTCTCTGTGTGTCTGTGCTGTGTGTCTGCTCTGTGTCTGTGCTGTCTCTGCTCTGTGTGTCTGCTCTGTGTGTCTGTGCTGTGTGTCTGCTCTGTGTGTCTGCTCTGTGTGTCTGTGCTGTGTGTCGTCTCTGTGTGTCTGCTCTTTGTGTCTGCTCTTTGTGTCTGCTCTTTGTGTCTGTGCTGTGTGTCTGTGCTGTGTGTCTGCTCTGTGTCTCTGCTCTGTGTGTCTGCTGTTTGTCTGCTCTGTGTCTGCTCTGTGTATCTGCTGTGTGTAGTCTTTCACAAGCCTGTAATAGCCTGTGTGAGAGTGGCTCAGCAGGGCCTGTGTGTGAGAGTGTGCTTGAGTGGACCTGTAGAGGTCAGGGCTGTGTGTGGTGTGAGTGCAGGTACCCAGAAGGAGCTGTGTCTCTGGGGACAGGCGAGTCAGAGCTGCAGGTATTTGGACATGGAAATGAGGATTGATTGGTCTTCAGTCGCACTGAATTCCCAACAGAGGCTGCGGCCAGATGGGGGGTGGGGTGGGCGCGATAAATAGGCAGGGAAGGGGAGGCTGGCAGTCACTGAGACACAGACAGAGCCAGCAGAGCTACCGGGACCCTGACGGGCGGAGAGACTCCTGGACTGAGGAACATCGAGACAGACAGACGGACACACAGACAGCGCTACCAGAGACCAGCGTGACG
Source organism: Atractosteus spatula (assembly GCF_055471065.1). NCBI lineage: Eukaryota > Metazoa > Chordata > Actinopteri > Semionotiformes > Lepisosteidae > Atractosteus > Atractosteus spatula. The sequence goes on from NC_142708.1 coordinate 1,450,993, forward strand.
AGGCACAGGGGACAGCCGCCATCCTCCAGCCCACGACCCTCCACTCGCCCCCCCGCTTCTCCAGGTAGGAAAGAGAGGCTTTTACCCTGGGGCAGTCTCATCTCCTCATTCTTCAACTTTAAAACCTACTCTCATCCTCACCATCCAGCAGATCACATGTTGTCTGTGGTGTTCCTGTACTTGGGCTCTGGATAGTGAGAAACGATGATGATGATGACACTTCAGTGGCCGACAGTACTGGTATAGCACTTGTAACAGCAGCCTGGCGGGGTCAGAGATGAAGCCCATCAGAAACATGCTGCAGACCCGCACTGCCTGAGCTCAAAGTGTGAGTGGGACAAGCGTTCTCTTTTTCTGGGACAGCAGCCTGTCCCTTTGTCCCAGTGTCACTGTGAAAATTCCTACTGGAAAGTTCTATAATTTTTATCATCCTGATCTGTGAGAATTTGGGTTTTTCCTTTAGTTCAGTCAGGGCATCTTGCTTGATGTCTCCCAGTGTAACATCTGGAGTTGGGGCATCTTGTTCACAATCTCTCTGAGTAACATCTGGAGTCAGGGCATCTTGTTCACAATCTCTGAGTAACATCTGGAGTCAGGGCATCTTGTTCACAATCTCTCTGTGTAACATCTGGAGTCAGGGCATCTTGTTCACAATCTTTATGAGTAACATCTGGAGTTGGGGCATCTTGTTCACAATCTCTCTGTGTAACATCTGGAGTTGGGGCATCTTGTTCACAATCTCTCTGTGTAACATATGGAGTCAGGGCATCTTGTTCACAATCTCTCTGTGTAACATCTGGAGTCAATGTATCTTTCTTTTAGTCTCCCAGTTTAACATCTGGGGGTTTCATCTTGTGATTTAACACTGTCCCAGCACTCTGACACTGTCCCTGAACTCTGACACAGTCCCTGAACTCTGATGCAGTCAGTTGAGTGTTTTCAGCTGGAGGAAAGGAAACGTGACAATCTGATCATATGAAGTTGGACTCAGGAACCAGAAAGGGACGACAACACCTCTGAGGGGAGGGGGGTGCTCAGGCTGCCCTGTGGCAGGTGTGGTGGGACAGCCGCTACTTGAAGTAAACTCAGGTGGAATTAGCTACAGCTGCTCAGCCGCTGGTGAGCGGTATAAAGGAATGCTCACAGAGGGCACAGCAGAGCCCGCTCCGGGCCTCGGCACGGGAAGGACCGGAGGTTCCGTAAGCAGTTCTGACAGAGGGAGGAAGGAGAGAGGAAATCAGAAGGGATCAGACGGAGCTCGGGGACGCTCATGGTGTTGCCAAAGGCTGAACGCCCAGTTTTGAGGACAGTGAGGCTTCGGCATCGGCAGGTCACCTGGGATCCACCGGAGAGGGGTGACAAGACACAGAGCGGCTGGATTTTGCTCTTTCCTGTTCCTAAAGAGAGCAGAGACTAACCTGAGCTCCCCCTGTCTTCCTGCCTCCCTCTCGCTCCCCTGCTCTCTCTCCTCTGCTCTCCTCCCCAGTGACAGACATGCTGCTGCTGCTGGGCGTGCTGCTGGTCCTCGGGGCACAGCTCTCGGGCGCCCAGCACTGGTCACACGGCTGGTACCCCGGGGGCAAGAGGGAGCTGGACAGCCTGCAGAGCACAGAGGTGAGACTCAGAGGGAGTGACGGGGCACAGAGACAGGGGAGAGTGAGACACAGATGCCAGAGAGACAGGGGAGAGTGAGACACAGTGGGACTGACAGGACAGAGATGGGGCAGTTACTTTATCTGAGGAATCTGACCTAGCTGTATTCTTTAAAGATGTCTTCAACAATATGAAGCCCCACTGTTGCCATCAATTGGGCAGCTTGTTCCATACTCCCACAACCTTTTGTACAAAGCACTCTACTCTTCTGAGTTTTAAATGCACTTCCAGTTTGTGGAATGATGGCTTGCTAATTCAGCCATGGTAGTTTTGTTTTATTTAACAGCACGTCTAATGATCTAGAACAGACAATGTGCTTCTAGTATAAATCATGTTTCTAAGCTGACTACAGGCGATGCTGAAACTTTCCAGAGCAGGATTCTCCTGTCACCAGCCGCTGAGCAGATGCCTGTCTCAGGAGGTGGGACACAGTCTCCAGTTAAGCTCTTATTCCTGAGACATTCTGAGGAGGTGTGTCTCTAAAGTTCAAGACAGACAATAAAAACCAAGACAAACTGCTGATAAATTCAACAATTCAAAGAGGTGGAAGTAGATCCTTCTGTTCCATGTGCATCTGCAGGAGTGCGATGAGGAGAGTGCAGGGTGCAGAGCAGCTGTGCACTGCAGCCCCTGTCTCTGCCTCTCCTGTCCTCACTGCCTCTGCCTCCCTCAGATCTCAGAGGGCTTCCAGCTGTGTGAGGGAGGGCTGTGCAGCTACCAGAGACCCCTGAGGAAGAACCTACTGAGGAACCTGCTGGTGAGAAAGCCTGGCTTTCATCTGACACTCACCTGGAGAGAACCAGGCCGACCCCTGACACACACACACTGGGCTCCAGTGTGATAGTGCCTCACTGACCCCTGACACAGACACACTGGGCTCCAGTGTGATAGAGCCACACTGACCCCTGACACAGACACACTGGGCTCCAGTGTGATAGAGCCACACTGACCCCTGACACACACACACTGGGCTCCAGTGTGATAGAGCCACACTGACCCCTGACACACACACACTGGGCTCCAGTGTGATAGAGCCACACTGACCCCTGACACACACACACTCCTGCACAGCTCCACTAGAGGGACTGTAAATTGCTCTGAGACAATGTAACTCCGCAATTTCATTGTGTGCTTGACTGATGTTTGGCAGGTGGAAGCGCTGGCCAGAGAGTTCCAGAGGAAGAAGTGACTTCTCCCCTCTCACCACACAGACCTCCTCCCCCCTCAGAGATGGAGACAACATCTGTGCACCCCCACCCGCCCCTCTCTGCCCCTGCACTCCCCCACCTCTGATATCACTCTGTCCTCAACGCTCTCTCATGCTTGTGCTTCAGCAGGCGCCATCTTCTCCCTCCCATCTCTCCCTCCGTCATCTTCTGTCCCATGTTCTCCTCCTTCTCTTGTCACTGTGTTTCCCAGCTCTCTCTTCTGATACCTCTGAAGCCCAACTTCACCCACTCTCTCTCCTGCCCATCGTCCCTCTCGCTGAGCACAGCCACACTAACACATCGTCCCTCTCGCTGACCAGTCACACTAACACATCGTCCCTCTCACTGAGCACAGCCACACTAACACATCGTCCCTCTCACTGAGCACAGCCACACTAACACATCGTCCCTCTCGCTGACCACAGCCACACTAACACATCGTCCCTCTCGCTGACCAGCCACACTAACACATCGTCCCTCTCGCTGAGCACAGCCACACTAACACATCGTCCCTCTCGCTGACCAGTCACACTAACACATCGTCCCTCTCGCTGAGCACAGCCACACTAACACATCGTCCCTCTCGCTGAGCACAGCCACAGTAACACATCGTCCCTCTCGCTGAGCACAGCCACACTAACACATCGTCCCTCTCGCTGACCACAGCCACAGTAACACATCGTCCCTCTCGCTGAGCACAGCCACACTAACACATCGTCCCTCTCGCTGACCACAGCCACACTAACACACACTAACTTTTTGCTGACCAGACAGTATCTATAATACACTGTCCCTCTCGCTGGCCAGACAGTGTAACAAATTGTCCTTCTTTCTGACCAGACAGTACCTGTAACACATCGTCCCTCTTTCAATAAAAAGATTTATTTTACTACTTAGATCCTGTCTGCTGTTTGTCTCTGGTGTGTGAGAGTCTGAGTTTGTATAATTTGGGGTGTCTGTTTGAAATAATAATAGCAATACATTTTATTGTATATAGTGCCTTTAAAAGAAGCTTCTCAAAGTGCTTTACAGGCAAAGTAAAAAAATGAAAACAAAAGAAAACAGTTAACAGTTAAGACAGGAGATGCATGATAATCACAAGGGATTAGCAATGCCATAGGAGATGCAGGGAGCAGCCAGAGATTAGTTAGATAGCCTTTCTGCGGAGCAGGGTCTGAAAGAGCTCAGAAAGGTGGCTCTCTGATGTCTTGGGGTCTGTATGCTGTCAAGAGGGTCTGTGGCTCAGGAACTCATGGTTTCTGTCAGCGGGCTGAGGACGGACAGGGAACCTGCAGGGAGACTTTGTCACGATCGGCTCGTGGACAGCACTGCGCTTGTCCAGCTGGGATAGCGAAGTGTCCACACTCAGCGGGGGCTGACCAGGGCCCAGTAATGAAAACTAGTGTCCAGACAAAAAGCCCAGGTGATCAGCTGTAGTGTTGGTAAATTAAGGGGGGAAACCTTCTCCCCATCAGAGAGCCAGTACCTATTTCACAGTGTTGTGGCTGCTAGAGCTGCTGCCTCAGAGCTCCTGCGTCCCGGGTTCGATTCTGTCTGTGTTGTACAGCATGCGTGCTTCATGAGCGCTCTCTTGCTGCACCCAAAGCAGATTCCACAATGTTTTATTGTGTGGCTGTGAGGAATAAGGGTATTTGACCAAGGTCAAGTAACAGCAAAAAGAAACAGACCCTGATGAAGTACAGGCTCAGTGACCACAGCCTGGCCATAGAAACAGGGCGACACAGGCAGACCTGGCTGCCCAGAGAGGACAGGCTGTGCTCCCACTGCCAGCAGGGAGAAATAGAGACAGAGGTGCACTTCCTACTGCACTGGGACAGATACTCTGGGATTAGAGACACATTTTTCCTCAAATTTACACAGATAATCCCAGAATTCCCACACATGCCAGAATCACAACAGGTCCCAATCCTACTGGGAGAGGGAGGAGGGAACTCAGTTGCACTGGCAGCCCAGTATGTGATTACATGTCACAGCCTGAGGAACAGTGAGCCTGTCTCTCAATAATAATAAAACAGTGTGTGATCTCCTGTCCCAGCCTGAGGAACAGAGAGTGAGCCTGTCTCTCAATAATAATACAGTGTGTTATCTCCTGTCCCAGCCTGAGGAACAGACAGTGAGCCTGTCTCTCAATAATAATAATACAGTGTGTTATCTCCTGTCCCAGCCTGAGGAACAGACAGTGAGTCTGTCTCTCAATAATATAATACAGTGTGTGATCTCCCGTCCCAGCCTGAAGAACACTGAGTCTGTCTCTCAATAATGCTCCACACGTTTGTACAGAAATGTACTGTGATGTGTCTGTATTGTAAATGTCTTTAGACGTTGTGTTAATTGTATGTGCTTTGGCAACACTATAATTCAGTGCTCAATGCCAATAAAGCTTGTTGAATTGAACTGAGCTGAGCTGAATCAGGGTGCGCTGCACCCTCCAGCCAGCAGGGGGCACCGTGCTCGGCGGCAGCCAGCCAGGCGGTCGTGTCCCTGCAGGACAGAGCAGTAAAGATGGAGCCGGGGATCACCTTCATCCCGCAGCTGGCGGAGGCGCTGGCGCAGCAGAGTCACTCTCACTCGAGCTCCGTAGCGGGAGCCGAGGCCCATAAAAACACACAAAACACCAATATTGCCCAGAGCCGAGGTGAGTTCAGAGAGAACGTGAAAGTGGAGGAAATAAAGCTTTGATCAGTGGCGGCCCCACGGCCGCGGACCAGGCCGCCCGTGGGAGTGGGTGGAGAGACTCGCAGGGGAGTGTGGAGTCTTCTCCCTCGGGCGCCGCGGTTTCTCCACAGACACTGCAGAGGCCAGCCGGTCCCGTTTCTCTCCGAGCCCTGCGTAGATTGAGTGGGTCCGATTTCTCTTCATTTTTCCTTTAAAATGGAAAGAAATGTTTGTTGTTGCTGCTGCTGCTGCTTCTGTTGTCTGTCGCGCAAACCCACACAATCTGGACGCGGGGCTGCGGTCCGGGGGGGGGTTGGTTCAGTGTCTGTGGGTGAGAAGTGCCCACGGCCTTCCTGTCCTCCCCTGCAGGCGGTACCAGGTCGAAATAACGACGTTAAAAACTTCACCGAAGCCAGTCGTACGCGCCCTCGACAGTATCCCCTCAGGACGGGGTCAGGTGACCCAGCGGGTCGGTAACTGGTGGGGGCGGCGCTGGGCTGTGGTCCGGTTCGGTTCCGGACTCGGCTGGATCCGGCTCTGCCGGGGGCACACTGACCGGCGCGGTGCGACAAAAGTTTGAACTTTGCGGGAGGGGGAAGAAAAGACAAGTTTTCGCTAGTTCGTCTGTTCTCCTGACTCCAGGAAGGTGCCGGCAGCCCGGTGTTGATGTTTTGAAGTCCTCGCACGAGGTGTTCATGAGGCGGTTTTTGGGGTGCCTGCCTAAATCCCAGAGCTTCACTGGGGTGCCCCGGGTCTCCCCCTGAGCTCCGTGAAGAAATGCCCGTCGAACCTCCGGGGAACCTGCTCGGCAGACCCCGCGCAGTGATCACGGTTCCGAATGAGGGTTCCCGGCGCTCCTGCTCGTGGGTCGGAACCGAGCCCCCGTCCGCAGGCAGAAGGAAGTAGCTGGTGTGCGATCACGCGTTTGCCTTGGCTCGGTGTTCTCCGAGTGACTGTCCGAACTGGACCGGCGATGCCAGCAGCACACTTTGAGCCTAAGGGGGCAGGGCGGCGGTGGGTTCTGGATTTCTGGAGTTTGGGTCCTGGGTTCCAGGCCGTCCGGCCCTCCGGACCTTTTTCGGCCCGAGCCCGGAGCCCCGGCTGGGTGTGTAGCCTGCCCGCCCGGGGGAAGAGGTTTCCTCCGCAGTCTTGTTGGTCACGAGGGGTGTGTGGAGGCTGTGAGCGGTGAGGGGCAGTGTGTGGGCTTCCCATGGGTTCTCTTCGGCTCGTCCCCGAGCGCTTCGAGAGACCCCGCTGGGCCAGGAGGTCTGGGGGTTCGGCCTGTCCAGGGGGAGTGTGCATGCTGCTCCACCCAGGGGTGCCCAGGCCTGCTCCTGGAAGGTGTCATTCCCACTCTGCTCTCGGTGACATAAACCAGCTGCTTACTGGTTTAACTGGGCCAGGACCACAGCTTCTCCGAGCTCTGTAGGTGCTGTGGCTTTAATCAGCCCTTGGAACCCTGCAGGCGCAGCGCAGCGCCCCGTCCTGGACCAGTGTGATAGAGCCACTCTGACTCCTGACATACACACACACCGCAGGCGCAGCGCCCCCTCCTGGACCAGGACTGGACGCCCCTGTGTTTCTTTTTCGAACAGACCTTGAGACGCCGAATGAGCTGTAGCTCGTCCCCATGTGCATCTGATTTAGCTGAGTTAGTTTTGCATTTGAATTTTCCAAACATAGTGAATCAAATACAATAATAGTAAATGTTCTTCACCCCACCCACCAGTGGCCCCTCCCGATTCCCCTCGGGGTCTCCAGGCACGGAGCCACACAGGACAGGTCCACATCCATGTCTAGGAAGGCCAGGGAGAGGAGAGCAGAGGGCCCCAGCATGCCATTTTTACCTCCTGAGTTTTCGATGTTTAACATGCGGAGACACAGGTAGTATTTCTAACTAAGTTAATGTAGCTCCCAGACTGTAGGTGTAGGAGTTACGACAGTTTCCACTGATACTGCATCGCATCCATCCTCGGATCACGCGGTTCTGTGTTTTGTTTTTTACCTGACTGGCGGTAGTTTCGATGAACACTGAAATCTAATACCTCGTTAGGTTGCACTTCCTCATTCTCCAGAACATGACAAAGTAAGACAGGGCCGTTCTGCTCATTGAGCCCGTCTGTCGTTTGGCCCCGCAGTTCTTACTTGTGCTAAAGTGTCCTCAGTTCCCTCGCTTCTTGTCAGACGCCTGCTGTTTGTCACCCTTTATTTTTCCGTGACACGTCCACTTTCGTGCAGCAGGACGGCACAGCGCTGGGGCCTGGGCTCGGTTCAGTTTGGATGCTCTCCCCATGGACGAGAGGTGACAGGGCCTGAGGCAGAGTCTCGTGTCAAGCAGTTTTGTTTACACTGTTGGCACATTTCAGCAGTTACCCTGTGTGGAGGCGCTCTGCATCTAACATCTGACGTGATGTTAATGAGGACCAGCTGACATGGAGCCATTTAGATCTGACTGGTAATTGTGACAGATTAGAAACTAGAACATAGGGACATGAGAAAGGATAGAAATGAGGTTAAAGTTTGGCCCATCTGGCCCATCTGGTAGTTAATAATTAATCCCATTATCTCATCCAGCTGATTTGTGCAAGAAGCAAGGGTATCGGCGTCAACAACATGGCTGGGCAGCTTGTTCCATGCTTCCACAACTCTGTATAAAGAAATGCCTCCTGTTCTCAGTTTTTAAAAGCACTTCTACATATTGTCTTCTTGGGCATTCTGGTTCATGTTTCAGTGTTCATTCCACTGAATAGACTTTTATAGTGCCTTTGAGGATTTTGAATATAGTCTTCTCTCTTCAAGCTGAGATCAGGTTTCTGAAGACTGATCAGTGTGAATTAAAGGTTGTTCACCAAACTAAGCAGCATTAATTATAAAGTTTTGCAAAGGTAGTGGTGGCTTTGAGGCAGTTGCTGATGTTCAGAACACACACATGGCCTAACACCTGATTGAGATGTTTAAGACTTTTGAACAGCAGTACTAAGAAAATAGGAGAAAAAAACAACAGCTGTGTGACACTGCTGAAGAGGCTCCACAGTTGACAAGTTATTTCAGGTGTGGCATAGCATTTTGGCTCATTGACGCCACCTTGTGGATTGCGATGTAATTAGTTGTGCCTCTCTTGCTGCTTGACTGGTCTCGGTGCCTTTTCCTCCCTGTCGCCATGCTGTACCCCTTAATCCGGGGGTTGTTACCTGGGGGGTCCTAGAAATGAAAGGGGAGCTCCGCACCGCTGCAGGCTGTTGTGTGCCGAGCTCGTCCAGCGCTCGTGCTGCAGTTTCCTGGGCTTATCTTTCGGTTTGTGTTTGCCAGGGACTTCTGAAAAGTCAGAAGAGGCAGAGAGTCTCTGTTCGACACGGTCACACTTGAAAAACAAAACACGTTCAGTTTCCGTGTCTTTGAAGGACAGCCTTGTGGGCTGACCGAGTCCCAAAGCCAGACGTTTTCATGGAATCTGAAGTATTCAAAATCCCAACCATGTATATTTTGATCCATAAATTGCCCACTGTGCACTGTATTTTTCTGTTTGTGCTCAATGCCACACATCACCTTTAGAAGAAACATTTGTGATTGTTGATTCTTGCTGTTAAGTTTTTGGACGTTCAAATATCAGAGCAGTTTGGTCTTAAACTCTTCAGAATTTCGTGTAATCTCCCATGTGACCTGGAGCATCGTTCTGACTGCCGTGGGCCTTCAGGGGGAGATGCAGGCATTGTTGTCTCCACAGTGACTGCTCAGTCAGAGCCGTCCGTGGGTCTCCCAGTTGCTGGGAATCAATTCTCAGACGGTAACAGCAGATGGCGCTGTTTGTTACTTTGCTGAAAAGACGACCTCAGGCTGCAGGGTTAGGCTGTTAGCAGCTTACTCGGTGCCTCTACTGAGAAATCTTTCATGTCCGGATGGTGTTTTTCGGCCTTTATGCGTGATCTTGCCTCTGCCTGCGTGTGTTGAGATGTTTGTGTGTGTTGGGGGTTCATACTAATGTCAAGGGTGCAAGGCTGAGTGTGCTGAGGTTGAGTGTGTGTGGGTGTGTACTGGGTAAAGTGGTAGGAGTATGCTATAGACCACCAAATGCAGATGTTGGTTATAATTTAGTACTGTATAAAGAAATTAAGAATTTATGTGCAAAAGTAGTTTTTGTTTCCCAACACAGTGTTGCAAAGACTGATGGGAATATGAGCAGCAGAAACTGCAGTGATAATATCATAATGTGTCGTGCTTTGAAGTGTTTATTTGAATGTCTACAGGCTGAATGAGACAGTTTTAAGACAAGAAGAACAGGACAGAAATGACATCAGTAAGCAATGGACAGGAACATTGTAAACAGGGTCTGCCTGACGTACAGAAAACAATTAGCACAAAAACGGAAGCTAAAAACCAGTATCCTGAATGTTGCAACAAATTGATTAAGGAGATACAAGGGAAAAGAAAGCACAGAGCAGTCAAAGACAAGACGTACAATGTACTGCAAGCACAGGTTAAATGGATCTCAGAAAGATCAGGGAGATACTGAAAGAAATTATGCTGTGGAGGCTATAAAAAGTAAAGTTTTTATAAAAAAGTAAATAATAAGTTTTGCACCAAAATCACCATCAAGGGTGGAGTAAATGTATCCAGGAGAAAAGGCCCCACTGTAGACAGTGCAGGAGAAATGGCTGCTGTTCTCCCTGCGTATTTCACTCAGGTGTCACTAAGGAGGAAGTGAACTGCAGGAGTCATGCAGAGGAAGGGTAGAGTATTAAACACAATCAGCACAGAAGAGTTTCCAGTACAACAGGCACTCAGGATGAATAAATCCCCAGGGCCTGATGCTGTCTCAGCAGCTGGACTCAAAGAAATGAGAGATGTTATTCAGAAGCCATTAACACACTCCTGCCATTTCTTGAGATGGGGACTAGAGAATTGCTCATGCAGTGCTCACCCATACCAAGCCTGAGAAAACAGCCAAGTAATTACAGACCAATTAGTAAGTCTGACATGCTACATGCAAGGTAATGTGAGCACGCATGAGAGCTAAACTAGATGATCACCTTTCTTGAAATAATATCCTTGGAAATAGTCACCATGGATTTAGGAATTTAGAAAAGGTAGGTCTAGCCTTTCCTATCTGTTAGAGGTCTTCAATGAGCAGCAGCAGTAATGGGCACAAGTAGGACATGTGATGGTGTTTGTGTATTTTTGGAATCATAACATGATGACTGCAATTGTACATGATATTCTAAATGAGGCCTTACTGGGTTATACAGGGTTATACAGTCTTGGCAGAACGTCTCTTGCTTTAACATCCTTGAGTTTGAATATCCTGGCATTTTTTTGCTTCACCCTTTCATCTTGGCGAAGCAGGGTAAGCGATGTGTCAACATAAACACCCAGATCTTTTTCATAAGTATCCTCTTCTAGATCAGTGTTTCCCATTTTGTGTTGATAATTTGCGTTTCTGCAACCCACATGCAAATTTCTGTCTACAATGCACCTGTCTACAGTATGCTTACTCTTCCAGCTGTTTGCCCAGTGTTGGATTCTTTACATTTGCGGCTTCAGTGGGGCTCACCGATCCTCTTAATTCAATACCATCTGAAAACTATACAAATTTTTCACTGTCCTGGACTGTAGGTCATTGATATAAATTAGGAAGAGTAGAGGTCCTGTGGCACTTCGATTCAGTTCTGTTCGTTTCAGAATACTTTATTGCTCCCCAGTGGGATGTAGTGGGATGCTTGACTCATTCTATCACCCTAATTATCAGCGAGATCCTGCCCTCCTTTCTACCCCCTGCTTTCTGTTAACTAGTTTTCAATGCAAGCACACACATTTCCCCAAATGCCTACTGGCTGTAGTTTGAACATGAGTCTTTTTATGAGGAACTTTATCAGAAGCCTTCTGAATATCTAAATAGACCGTGCCATACACTTTGTGTGTCCATTGCTGCTAATGTTTGTCCAAAGTTGTTTGTACAGAGTTTGTCCTTTGAACCAACATTAGCAGCAATGGACAAACAAAGTGCATGACACAGTATATTTAGACATTCAGAAGTTTTCTGATAAAGTTCCTCATAAAAAAGATTCATTTTTTTGCTTATCTATCTAAACACGTTGGTTGAGCAGGTCCTGTCCTTTCTAAATCCATGGTGACTCTTCTTGAGATTTTATTTTGGTGTAGATGTTCTTCGGTTATTCAGGTTAATACTGGGCGTTAGTTTATGATGTTTGTGATGTGCATGGCCAGTATTTTCCATTTTGTTTTAGGTTCTGTTTAAATGAAACGGTGCATTAAGAATAAATAGTTTATGTTGCTTGCATAGGTTTTCCTGTGAGGCGTTGTGTGTTTGATATTAATACGGTACCTTTCCTTTCCTTGCATTGCTTTACATACAGCTTATTGCTTTAATTTGCAAGGTCTCTGGTCAGTTTGAATGTGTGCAAATCCTGTGGACCTCAGAGGGCAGAGTGACAGTGTGTGCAGCAAGAGCTGCGCTGAGACCCAGCTCTGCCTACCAGAGGTTTCATCACAAGACTTACTTTGTCTTTTGTATCAGGCAGTTTCTTGCCATGTCTGGCACACTCTGAACTGCGCGTCTCCTGTTTTCTGCAGCCTCAGTCGTGCTGTGTGCACTGTAATCTATGGAAATGTGTCCTTGTGGATATTTGCCTGCACCTGCAGATCAAGAGCAAACTTTTGCCTTTTTTATTACAGTGAAAAGTTCACTGCCATCAGACTCACTCATACCTGCAAACATGCTCTTTTCAGCACTTTGACATTTTGTGGTCTTTGTCTAAGTGTGCAGATAGATACTTTATTGTCCACTGCTGTGGAAATGCGTCTTTGGCTTCTCTCACAGAAGTACAAAACGCACAACCAAAACATAAGAGTCACATAAGATCACATGAAATCACAACAGCAGTGTGTGATACATAAATCGATGGGTAAATAAATAGGTAGAGGGAGGAATATGTTTACGTTCCTTCATTGAGTAGTTTTCAGCTGAGCAGAGGTTTGTGGTGAGATTTCTGACCTTGTGTGTTCCTGATTTCAATGAGGGAAATTAAAATTGGAAATCTGCCTTTGCTATTGAAAGCAGCAAGTTTTGCATGAGTCCTGACACCCGACAGGGAAGCGAGAGATTCGACAGCGGGGCTCTGGGTAGCAGAAGGGTTGCAGAGGTGAGGGCTCACCTGTGCACTTTCAGAACAGCAGGAGTGAAAGGAATTCCAGTCTCATTCGACAGTGAGCATCTCTGTGATGAGAAAGCTGTCTGATTAAGCAACTGGGGAGAAATGTAGAATCCCTTTATTTTTTAATCCAGTTAAGGTATATTACATTTCCAAAAGTGCTGCTCCTATCTGAATACAGACCCTCAAAAGTATTTTGACAGGCGTTTTTGATATTTCTTTATCAAATACAAGGTTCAGGGCATCCCGGTGTGTCACACAGGGCTGTTCTGGAAGGACCAGAGGGCTGGGGGTTCTGTTCACGGCTCTCCCCTGCTGGCTCCTCTGCTCTTCTGGCCTGGGGATGTCCCTTCTCTCTGCCCTGCCCTTCCTGTCCAGCTGTCTTCAGGCCCTGCTGTGGGACAGTCGTTTGTTAGCACAGCCTCCTCTGTCAGCATGCTGGGACATCGGTTTGCACACTGTGCCCGGAGTGAAGACCTGCACCTAGGGGTCCAGCTATCTGCAGCTCCTTGGTGATTTTGCTGCAGGTCGATTGCTGGTTCACACAAGCAGCAGGAATGCCACCGTGGCACACCCTCCTTGTAAGTGTCCTTGGGGATGTGGAAACCCGTTGGATGTGCTCTCTGTGGGTCCTGACGGCTCTCTCTGCTGACGGCTCTCTCTCCTGATGTTGTCAGAAAGAAATCGCTCAGTGAAGGGTTCAGTTATGATCAAGAGCTGATCTGGAAAGAATACCAGAAGTGGCAGGGAACTTCAGGACCAGGTGTGAGGAACTCGCAGAACATGCGGGCTCAAGGGGAAAACTAAAATAAATGCCTCCAGTGCGATCGCTTTTCCTCAGCTTCTGGGAGAAGAACAAATCACTTTCGTAATGAAACAATTCGAGCAAGGTAGATTCATCCCACAGGTTAACCAGTGTGGTCAGCAGGGTTGGTCATCCATGTGTGTGGGAACGATCCGAGCTGCACGTCTGTGACTCCTGCAGGCTGTCCTGATGGCCTCTGTCCTGCTTCCCTAGTGCAGCCCGGACAATCGCTACAAGCGGCTCTCCGTAGTGATGAGAGACTCCTGGCCAGTCCTGCACATCGACCTGTGTGATGAGGCGATCTGGTGTCCTGGGTCCTGGCCTGTCACTGACGGCCAGTGTGTGAATGGAACATGATTAGAGATCAGAGATCACTTTATTGGCCATATACAAGTTGAAGTTCAAGTTGATATTTGTCATTACAAGTAGACAGTGGAACGAAATATCGTTCCTCCTCGTCCACGGTGCAAATACATGCAGGACAGACAGGACACTGACATAGACATTTTAGACAGGATACACACAGTGCAAAGTGCAGATAGTACAAATAACAAGGCAATACATAATACAATATACACAACACACTGGGGGGATTTAAACCCTGTTTCTGGAATTGGGGTGGGTGCAAGTAGATTCCAGGGTGTTGAGGAGCCTGACAGCCTGCGGGAAGAAGCTGTTACAGAGTCTGGTGGAGCTGGCCCGTACACTGTGGTATCTTTTCCTAGGTGGTAGGGGTAGATGGTAAGATACAATTTCTTGTATGAGGAATTTGTTTTTTATTTATATGGTGCCCCTGGAGCAGTTGGGGTTAAGGGCCTTGCTCAGGGGCCCAACAGAGTAGGATTCCTCTGCCGGCCTTGGGATACAAACCGGCAACCTTCCAGCCACAGGCACAGATCCTGAGCCACAGAGCCACCGCTCTGGCCAGTCCTGACTCAGCCCAGCCTGCAGGGTGCTGACCAACTGGCAGCACAGAGGAGTTGTTTTCATGTCTTTACAGATGCAGCATATTGGTTCTTTCACATGATGTGTTTCGCCTTCTTGATTTTCAGTTTGACTTTCAACAGGTTAAATCACAACATCAGCTGGCAGTTAATCAAAATGCAGTGATGCCAAAAACATTAAATCAGTTACAGTTACAGTGTGCATTTATTTTTAATCAAGCATACTCTTGCATAAATACAGTCCTGTGTGTGTTTTGATGCACAGTATATATTAACTGGATGCTTACAAAATGCTTTAATAAATTTCAAATGTATTTTTGCTTCTTTCTGCAGCCGGTGCTTCTTCAGTCGATTTGAGTGAGCTCTGCACAGACACGTTTTGTAAGGTGTGTGGGGCAGTTCTGCAGTACGAATCTCAGCGCATCTCACACTATGAGGTAGGTCACTTCTGTGCCACGCACTGCACTCGGCAAGACTGAACGCTCTGCCCTGCCTGACTCACCCTGAGCCCTGCAGGCCTGCTGAACACTGTCACTCTGCCCTGCCTGACTCACCCTGAGCCCTACAGGCATGCTGAACACTGTCACTCTTCCCTGCCTGACTCACACTAAGCCCTACAGGCCTGCTGAACACTGTCACTCTGCCCTGCCTGACTCCAGTTGTGGGTGATAAGTGGTCCTGAGTGGGTGTGACTGTGGGACTGTGTCGCACCACAGGGAAAGAAACACACCCAGAAGGTCCGGCTGTACCTGCAGGCAAGGAAGCCCCAGGAGGAGGCAGGTGTGAAGAGGAGCAGGGAGAGCAACTTCCAGGTACAGACACTCGCGCTGCAGAAGGAAGAAAGTCAGAGATGCACAGAACCACAATTGCACTGCTCTGCGGAGCAAGAGAGCTTTGAGCTCACCTGGTCTGCAGGTGAGCTTTTGCTAAGTAGTGTTTTATAGCTCAGTATAGTCTCTGCCCCAGGAATGGCAGCTGTGCCTGGCAGCTGTGGGCTGAGACTCTGACTGCGGCTGCCTGTGTGTTCACAGTACGATGGCACGGTGGACAGGAGCCGGTTCTGTCAGCTGTGCAACATGGTGTTCAGCTCGCCAGTGGTGGCCCAGTCGCACTACGTCGGCAAAGTCCACACCAAGAAGCTGAAGAAGCTCGGCCTGCCGCCCGTCACTGGCTCCTTCCTGCAGGAGCAGACAGGTACTGCCGCCTGAACCTCCCATCTCCCTGTCCCAGCCCGCTCCGCCTGGACCTCCCGTCTCCCTGTCCCAGCCCGCTCCGCCTGGACCTCCCCGTCTCCCTGTCCCAGCCCGCTCTCCTCAGAACCCCAGTCTCCCTGTCCCAGCCCGCTCCGCCTGGACCTCCCGTCTCCCTGTCCCAGCCCGCTCCGCCTGGACCTCCCGTCTCCCTGTCCCAACCCGCTCTGCTCAGAGACCCCCGTCTCCCTGTCCCAGCCCGCTCTGCTCAGAGACCCCCGTCTCCCTGTCCCAGCCCGTTCCGCCTGGACCTCCCCGTCTCCCTGTCCCAGCCCGCTCCGCCTGGACCTCCCGTCTCCCTGTCCCAGCCCGCTCTGCTCAGAGACCCCAGTCTCCCTGTCCCAGCCCGCTCCGCCTGGACCTCCCGTCTCCCTGTCCCAGCCCGCTCTCCTCAGAACCCCAGTCTCCCTGTCCCAGCCCGCTCCGCCTGGACCTCCCCGTCTCCCTGTCCCAGCCCGCTCCGCCTGGACCTCCCGTCTCCCTGTCCCAGCCCGCTCCGCCTGGACCTCCCGTCTCCCTGTCCCAACCCGCTCTGCTCAGAGACCCCCGTCTCCCTGTCCCAGCCCGTTTCGCCTGGACCTCCCCGTCTCCCTGTCCCAGCCCGCTCCGCCTGGACCTCCCGTCTCCCTGTCCCAGCCCGCTCTGCTCAGAGACCCCAGTCTCCCTGTCCCAGCCCGCTCCGCCTGGACCTCCCGTCTCCCTGTCCCAGCCCGCTCCGCCTGGACCTCCCGTCTCCCTGTCCCAGCCCGCTCTCCTCAGAACCCCAGTCTCCCTGTCCCAGCCCGCTCCGCCTGGACCTCCCCGTCTCCCTGTCCCAGCCCGCTCCGCCTGGACCTCCCGTCTCCCTGTCCCAGCCCGCTCTCCTCAGAACCCCAGTCTCCCTGTCCCAGCCCGCTCCGCCTGGACCTCCCCGTCTCCCTGTCCCAGCCCGCTCCGCCTGGACCTCCCGTCTCCCTGTCCCAGCCCGCTCCGCCTGGACCTCCCGTCTCCCTGTCCCAGCCCGCTCTCCTCAGAACCCCAGTCTCCCTGTCCCAGCCCGCTCCGCCTGGACCTCCCGTCTCCCTGTCCCAGCCCGCTCTCCTCAGAACCCCAGTCTCCCTGTCCCAGCCCGCTCCGCCTGGACCTCCCGTCTCCCTGTCCCAGCCCGCTCTCCTCAGAACCCCAGTCTCCCTGTCCCAGCCCGCTCCGCCTGGACCTCCCCGTCTCCCTGTCCCAGCCCGCTCCGCCTGGACCTCCCGTCTCCCTGTCCCAGCCCGCTCCGCCTGGACCTCCCGTCTCCCTGTCCCAACCCGCTCTGCTCAGAGACCCCCGTCTCCCTGTCCCAGCCCGTTTCGCCTGGACCTCCCCGTCTCCCTGTCCCAGCCCGCTCCGCCTGGACCTCCCGTCTCCCTGTCCCAGCCCGCTCTGCTCAGAGACCCCAGTCTCCCTGTCCCAGCCCGCTCCGCCTGGACCTCCCGTCTCCCTGTCCCAGCCCGCTCCGCCTGGACCTCCCGTCTCCCTGTCCCAGCCCGCTCTCCTCAGAACCCCAGTCTCCCTGTCCCAGCCCGCTCCGCCTGGACCTCCCCGTCTCCCTGTCCCAGCCCGCTCCGCCTGGACCTCCCGTCTCCCTGTCCCAGCCCGCTCTCCTCAGAACCCCAGTCTCCCTGTCCCAGCCCGCTCCGCCTGGACCTCCCCGTCTCCCTGTCCCAGCCCGCTCCGCCTGGACCTCCCGTCTCCCTGTCCCAGCCCGCTCCGCCTGGACCTCCCGTCTCCCTGTCCCAGCCCGCTCTCCTCAGAACCCCAGTCTCCCTGTCCCAGCCCGCTCCGCCTGGACCTCCCGTCTCCCTGTCCCAGCCCGCTCTCCTCAGAACCCCAGTCTCCCTGTCCCAGCCCGCTCCGCCTGGACCTCCCCGTCTCCCTGTCCCAGTCTGCTCCGCCTGGACCTCCCGTCTCCCTGTCCCAGCCCGCTCTCCTCAGAACCCCAGTCTCCCTGTCCCAGCCCGCTCCGCCTGGACCTCCCCGTCTCCCTGTCCCAGTCTGCTCCGCCTGGACCTCCCGTCTCCCTGTCCCAGCCCGCTCCGCCTGGACCTCCCGTCCCCCTGTCCCAGCCCGCCCTGCTCAAAGACCCCCGTCTCCATGTCCCAGCCCGCCCTGCTCAGAGACCCCCGTCTCCCTGTCCCAGCCCGCTCCGCCTGGACCTCCCGTCTCCCTGTCCCAACCCGCTCTGCTCAGAGACCCCCGTCTCCCTGTCCCAGCCCGCTCTGCTCAGAGACCCCCGTCTCCCTGTCCCAGCCCGTTCCGCCTGGACCTCCCCGTCTCCCTGTCCCAGCCCGCTCCGCCTGGACCTCCCGTCTCCCTGTCCCAGCCCGCTCTGCTCAGAGACCCCCGTCTCCCTGTCCCAGCCCGCTCTGCTCAGAGACCCCCGTCTCCCTGTCCCAGCCCGCTCCGCCTGGACCTCCCCGTCTCCCTGTCCCAGCCCGCTCTGCTCAGCTGCCGAACTTGTGATTTCAGATGAGGCTGCCCCCCCGCCTGCCCCCAGCGCCCCTGCTGTCCCGGAGCCTGTGGCGCCGCCCAGCCCGCCGGAGGAGCAGAGCCAGGGTCCGGGTGTGGATCTGAGCGACGCCAACAAGCACTGCCGCCTGTGCGCCGCCTCCTTCAACAACCCGCTGATGGCCCAGCAGCACTACAGCGGCAGGAAGCACCAGCGCAGCGAGGCGCGGAGCAGAGTGCTGCAGGAGCTGGGGGAGGAGGCCAGCGCCGCCGCTGCCTGCAGCAGTACGAACTTCTGGACAGGCTCTCGCGCTGCGCCCCACTGCTCACCACTGCACCCCACTGAGCCCCACTGCTCACCACTGCACCCCACTGAGCCCCACTGTTCATCACTGAGCCCCACTGAGCCCCACTGAGCCCCACTGTTCATCACTGAGCCCCACTGAGCCCCACTGCTCACCACTGCACCCCACTGAGCCCCACTGCTCACCACTGCACCCCACTGAGCCCCACTGTTCATCACTGAGCCCCACTGAGCCCCACTGAGCCCCACTGTTCATCACTGAGCCCCACTGAGCCCCACTGCTACCCTCTGATCCCCACTGCACCCCACTGCACCCCACTGCACCCCACTGCTCCCCTCTGATCCCCTCTGATCCCCACTGAGCCCCACTGCGCCCCACTGAGCCCCAGTATGCCTCAATATGCCCCAGTGTGCCACACTGAGCCCCACGTCCCTTTAAATCTGGGCTCCAGTGCCCACACTGACATTGACGTTAGCACACTGCTTCTCACATATGTCTTTCAAACTAGGGGTCTTTCAGAGACCACGCGCTAGCTTAATGCGGATAGACCTTGGAATTTATTTTCAGGGTATTTTATCAGTCCGATTCCTCTATCTGGTACAGTTTTGAAACCTCTTTTTCTAAGAGAAATGATTGCATTAGCTTTTTGCAGGTGGAAAGCAAACTGTGTCATTCAGTGTTCATGTGTTTCGGTCAGATAGGAGATCTAAGTGAAAAATGTGACAGAAATATTTTAAATTATAGCCTCCTGTTCAGGTGCGCACCCCTGAATGATGAGGGTCTGAGAGAGCCTCAGGGTGTCCTCTGAGAAGCTGGGGAGGAGCCGAGCCGAGCCAAGCCTCTGTGGATCAAACTAGCCAGCTACATGATCATGTAAAATGCAGTGAACATAGTTCAAGCAGCAGTGCACACACACACAGTTCTACATTTTCTGCTTGCATGTTTTCTGTGCCTGAACGTCCTGTTTCTCTCACTCAGCGGGAGGGGGTACCTTCGTCTGCCCTGTCTGCAGCGTGACTCTCAGCTCGGTGGAGATGTACCAGGCCCACATGCGGGGAAACAAGCACCAGAATCAGTGAGTCGCTCCGCCCCAGCTCCAGGGGGCGCCTCAGAAATCTACTTGCTTGCTTTGCCCACCCACCTGCATTCCACAAAAGGAGAAACGACATACTGTAGCTGCTGTAAGGCCTGTCTGAGCCCACGTTTGTCTTGTGCTTTCCTTGCATTAACGTGAGGGACGGTAAACGAGTGAGTACAATGAAAAGGAGAGTGGGCAACACTACTTAAAATAAACAGGGCTGCTGCGTCGTCTGCATTTACCGTGCTCAGCGGAGCTAGTTAGTCTGAACACAACGGCTTTGTGAAAGCTTTTCAACAAAGCTTTCACAACAAAGCTTTTTTAGGACAGCTGTGTCAATCAAAAGACTTCCAAAACTTGGTGTCCTGCATGCGCTGTGAGAAATGAAATAAAAGACAGGTTGACGTTCTCCCGGCTGCATGGCTGGAGAGCGCAGAGTGGGGGTCTTCCTCACGGCCTGCCTGTTCCCGCAGGGAGACGCGGACGGCCACGCCTGTGCAGGGCACGCGGAGGAAGGTGTACGAGTCCTTCCAGGACGAGCTGGCGGACTACATCCAGGAGCAGAGGGCCCGGGGGCTGGGCCAGGCGGCTGGGGACGGGCCCCCGCCGGGCGCAGGGGCTCTGCTCCAGCCCGCCCCCCCCCCCGCGGAGAGCTGGCGCCCCACCGGCCCGCAGGGGCTCTCGACCCGGGGCGCCCCCCTGCGGCGGGGCGGTGTCAGGGGCTGCGCTCCCAGGAACCGTCCGCTCCGGCCCGGCCCGGGGTCACAGCGCCGTGGGCCACCCTGGGGTCCCCGCTGCCGTCCTCCTCTCCTGGGACAGAGCCAATTTGGGCCAAGGGGTCCTGAGGGGCCTCCATGGGCCCCTGCGTTCCCACCTGAGAGCTGGGACCCCCAGTTTGAAGAGCGACTGAATCCTCTCCTCCCCGCGGCCCTTGCGGGCGATCGGGGGTACCCCCCACACAGAGCACGGGCTCAGCTCCGGGAGAGCAGCCAAGAGCTGTCCAGCCCAGGGTCCGAGGAGGAGTCCAGCGGCAGCTCCAGCAGGGCAGAGAGCAGCAGGAGGAGGAAGAGGGAGAGGAGGGCGAGGGGGGGCTCGGACCCGGGGGAGGAGGAGGAGGAGACCAGGCACAAGAGGAGGAAGAGACAGGAGCCGGCGAAGCAAGATCGGCAGAGGCTGGAGAAGAGCCGGGAGGAGGGAGAGGAGAGGCCGAGCCAGGGGGCGAAGGAGGAGAAGCACAGGCAGAAGAAATGGAAACACCGGAAGGAGAAGAGGAAGAAGAAGGAGGAGGTGGACAACAGAACGGAGGAGGAGAAGCTCTGGGACGAGTCCATCCTGGGGCTGATGTGAAGGGCCGCCTCAGGCTACCCGCAGCGGTCTGTAGAATCACGCAGATCGATGCCACTGCGGTACACTACAGCCTGACGGGGTGCACAGAGGCGCCCGGGCTGGTCAGAGGTCTGCTTGTTCTTTATCACTCTGAAATGAGGAATAATTTAGCAGCTGTTTTCATCCAAAGTGACTACAGAGACTATGGGGGGCTGTCTATCAACAAGCGCTGCTGCAGTCCACAGGAAGAAGCATGACGAGACTCAACTAGAATCCAGCATGGTGTTGTGAGAAAAAGTAAGGCTAAGGGGACACAAATCAAGGTCATAACTTTGATGACCCCGCGAAGACCTTAGCTTTTACTATGTTCTTAAGCTACCCAACCGGTTCTCCACATGCCACCTCTCCAGTGCTCCAGATTGTGCTCCTCTTTCCTCTGTAGACTGTGGCCGGTCAGCAACACCGGTTTCAAAGCCCTGTGAACACTATGGCCTCCGAGCTTCGCATTGTTGTCCTGGAGTGAAGTTCGCTGGTGCCCAAGCTTGAGTGTTCTGACAGAAGGTGCAGGGGTTTGGCTGAAATACACCAGTAAACTTTGGAATCTTTCCGGCCCTGGGTTCGAGCTTGGACACCAGGACCAGAGCTGGTCCATCTCTGTTCTTCCAGGAGGGAGCTAGTCTTTCTCAACAGGAGGAGCTTCGCCCTGCTGTGTCCCTCGTGCAGCTCAGCCTGTGCTTCATCCAGCCACTCCACCAGCTCCTGGGACCCCGAGGAGCCACTGCCTTGCTCTTCCAGGGGTCTCAGTGGTCTCACTGACACCAAACACACGAGGTCAGTTTCTCCCAGACTCCCAGCTGCTGCCCCTGGTGTGAGTGATCCTGGTGTCCTCTTCCAGGGGGGATAGGAACCATCCCACTAGCTGTCAGCGTGTTGATGGCGGAAACTGCGCTGTCCTGCGGACATTGTGCGGCTGTTGCTAGTCTTGAGGTCTAGGAAGTGGGACTGAATGTTCTGCTTGTGTGTTCTGCCTCCTTCAATACTCAGAGGCCATCAGGGTGACTTCCTGGAGCTTCCCCCTGGCCCTGTGAAACGACCAGGCGGCTACAAACCATCACTGCAAGGGGACTGGATGTCCTGAATTTGCCAACGTTCAGTGTGTTCAGGGTATGAATGACTGTGAACACTACGTATTTTGAAATGTATTTTTGTAATAATATACTCGTCGGCGTAACTCCACCCTCACTTCTGGATATCTGTAATGGAGAATAATTTAATTTTTTGGTGTTTGTGGAGTAGAAGACTCCTTCTTTCCTGTGCTGTGCTGTGATTGTATTTTGGGTTATTAGTTATTGTTCAATTTCGTTGTAAATATGTCTAGACCGTATGGATAATATACAGCGCCTTAACGTGTTTGAATTCTTCATGTTACCTGCTCAATTCTCAACATGCTAGTCTGATGTGAAAACATATTTTCATGCAAACTGTATTTTTTCTCTTTTTTATGAGTTTTAGTTTTTAGAATACACTGTATGTGAACTGGAGGCACAGGGTTAAGACTTAAGAAGCAGCTGTCAAAGCTCTGATAATCGCCTCCACCCAGACAGCAGTGCATGTGTGGAGCTCACAGACTGACCACAGCTGCCTCTGGCCTGGGAATCCCCTGTGGGCATCAGGGTAGACCTGACCTGTATACGTGTGGTCAGTCACAGAGTGACCACAGCTCTGATACAGTGGAGTGAAAAAAAATGTAACAACTGTGTTATAGTTGTTGTTTGGATCTTTAATTTAAATTAACAACAACAATTGTGGGTAAGATGATATTGATTTTGGTTGTTTTTCTGGATTTGCATATCTTTATATACGTTATAGAGACTTAATAAAATACCGACCCATTTTGAATGATTCAGTTTCACTGTTGTATATGACAGCTGAATGGAGACATTTTCAGAAACGATTTAGGATCCTGTCCATGACTTTATTTATAAACGTCTCATCTGATGTATGCAGCACTATACCTATAGAGGAAAAAAGTATATTTTATATGGTAGTATCAAGTCACTGATGGGAGTTTTCTACTCCGAGAGTTGTTTAAACAACTGGATGGGATACTTCAGCTACTAATACTGAGTTAATAATGAGTTAGAGGGACAGAACAGCTTCTTCTTGTTGGTTAAAGTCTTAGGATCTGTAACTTTGTAGCTCCCGGAGTGTCCCAGCAGGAATTTGTCTTTTCGCATACCCCAGCTTGCTCTCCATGAGACACACAGACAGGGAGAGAAGCTTGGGGTCAGAGCACAGGGTCAGACATTGTACAGCGCCCCTGGAGCAGCTGGGGTTAAGGGCCTTGCTCAGGGGCCCAACGGAGTAGGATTCCTCTGCCTCAACCTTCCAGCCACAGGCGCAGTTCCTGAGCCACAGAGCCACCGCACCGCCCCTGATCTGATAAGTTATCAGATAAGATTAAACTTATCAGATCAGGGGCGGTACCTAAATGGGAAGTAATATGCATTGCATTTTTCCATTTCTAAGCCCAGACACCTTTTTCAGCTAACAGAATTTGGCTGATACCTTGTACTACCTTACATCTGGCATTTAACTGGCGTGAAATGAGCGCAGTCCCTTGGGCAAAGTTACACAAAAATTACACCCACGTCAGATTAAATTGATCTGTTAAGGGAAACCTGAGAAAGTCAGCGTACACCTCATATGGCAAAACGTTTTAGGGAACGATATAGGAAAGCTGTTACTAAACCTCTGTGTAGATTTCAAAGATTTTGCAAATGAGAAAGCAAAGCAAGGGACCGCCAGCCTGTCCGCAGAAGGTCAGCACGTGTGTGAGGAGGCACTGCCAGCCCATGGAGCACAGCAGCGAGAGAGCGGACTTGGACATGAGGGTTACACGCCGGCGCCCTGCCACATTCATGGGCACCGGGTACCCAGCGTGCACTGCGGGAATCTGGATAGCTTCTGTTCCAAATAAAACCCAAACATAACAAAAACAGACCCATTACCACATCAACACGCTCTCCCGTTTAATCTGTGTCATTAAACTTAACTGACTTCTTTCACAGAACGGGGGGCAAATTACGCTCTTAAATAGATCACCTTGTCCACTGGAAACGGATGTGTTGGCGCTCAGTGCTCGGGCCTTGTGTGGGCCTCTGATCACAAGGGTGTCTCCGGCTCGCGGGTGAGTTCTGTGTCACGGAAGCTGGGCTAGAGGTGCCTGTGATTTCCTGCCCAGCACAGAGAGCTGAGAGAAAGGAGGAGGCAGTGTTTCCTGGGCATTGCCACGGGCCGAACAGGCTGCTAGCTCTGGGAGGAGTTCGTGCTCGAGAACAGGTCAGGGTAGCAGCAGGTACTGCTGAGCCCATCCTGTCTCTGTGTCTGCATGTGGGCGTCCTGGACCAATTACCTTCGAGATCCGCTCTGAGCAAACACACAAGTTCCAGTGTGTTTGTTCCGTCACCCATGCCCTCATCGTGCGGTTCTGAAACAGTATTTCCTATTGTTCCCTGGTGCTTTTTTTTTTGTCTGGAAGAAATTTGCATGTCCAGCCAAAGACAATTGACATTGTGAAAGCCAATCTGGCTTATTTTCTGAATTGCAAATGAGTCGTTCTGTTCTTCAGAGTGAAGGTTGTCCTATATAACATCCAGGAAAGTGCATAAGAAACTTCAGAACGCTGTGCACTGCTTCTGAAGCTAGGACAGGCACCGCGGTGAGGGTCTGTGTCGGACTGCTCCACTGCTCAGCCATACGCACTGACCTTGCAGGCAAGAAGAGTTCTGTTCACAGTGAGTTTTACAGCAGACACTGGCTGCCTTGCACCTGTGTGTTACAAACCAGACGCTTGTGGTTTGTGTCACACCTGTGTGGTTTGTGGCTTGTGTCACAACCTCAGATGCATGTGGTTTGTATCACACCTGTGTGGTTTGTATCACACCTGTGTGTTTCAACATCAGATGCTTGTGGTTTGTGTCACACCTGCGTGTTACAACCTCAGACGCTTGTGGCTTGTGTCACACCTGTGTGCTATAACATCAAATGCTTGTGATTTGTGTCACACCTGTGTTACAACCTCAGATGCTTGTGGTTTGTGTCGCACCTGTGTGTTACAACCTCAGACGCTTGTGGCTTGTGTCACACCTGTGTGTTACAACCTCAGACGCTTGTGGCTTGTGTCACACCTGTGTGCTATAACATCAAATGCTTGTGATTTGTGTCACACCTGTGTTACAACCTCAGATGCTTGTGGTTTGTGTCGCACCTGTGTGTTACAACCTCAGACGCTTGTGGCTTGTGTCACACCTGTGTGTTAAAACATCAGACGCTTGTGGCTTGTGTCACACCTGTGTGGTTTGTGGTTTGTGTCACACCTATTACAACCTCAGATGTGTGTGGTTTGTGTCACACCTGTGTGTTACAACATCAGATGCTTGTGGTTTGTGTCACACCTGTGTTACAACCTCAGACGCTTGTGGCTTGTGTCACACCTGTGTGGTTTGTATCACACCTGTGTGTTTCAACATCAGACGCTTGTGGTTTGTGTCACACCTGTGTTACAACCTCAGACGCTTGTGGCTTGTGTCACACCTGTGTGTTACAACATCAGACACTTGTGGCTTGTGTCACAACATCAGACGCTTGTGGTTTGTGACACACCTGTGTTACAACCTCAGATGCGTGTGGTTTGTGTCACACCTGTGTGTTACACCATCAGACGCTTGTGGTTTGTGTCACACCTGTGCGTTACAACATCAGATGCTTGTGGCTTGTGTCACACTTGTGTGTTACAACCTCAGATGCGTGTGGTTTGTGTCACACCTACGTGGTTTGTGTCACACTTGTGTGTTACAACCTCAGACGCTTGTGGCTTGTGTCACACTTGTGTGTTACAACCTCAGATGCTTGTGGCTTGTGTCACACTTGTGTGTTACAACCTCAGACGCTTGTGGCTTGTGTCATACTTGTGTGTTACAACTTCAGATGCTTGTGGCTTGTGTCACACTTGTGTGTTACAACCTCAGATGCGTGTGGTTTGTGTCACACATGTGTGTTAAAAAGGGAAATGTGTGGTTTGTGTCACACACTAATTGTATGCACAGGGGCTGCATGAGTAAAGCAGACACAGGGATTGTTGGTGCCAGATCTTAAATTCTCTAGTCCTGATTGGTCCTATACGATCAACGCATCATGTCAGACTGTTCTGGATGAAAATGTCTGTCCCAATCCCTGTGAACATGAGGACTATCCTGACATCCCCCCATGGAACTTTTCGTGCTCGAAAGACCACACGGGAGACCACAGCCTTTCTCTCTCATGCCTCAAACAGGAAGCACCCTGCCAGCTCTGCACCTGACTCTGTCGGTGAGCTCAGCCAGCCTGCCTCTTGCCCAGCACGCCCAGCACACCCAGCCTGCTCTCCCGTCAGTCGCTGGTGCCCTCCGGTCTGCTCCAGCTGCTGCCCTCTCTTCTGTCTTTGCTCGGGCACTGAGGACACAGTGAGGACACTGACCCGAGTCCCTGCTTCTTCCCCATCGCGCTCACTGGTGTACTTCGGGCTCCTGCTGGCTGTAGGCTGCACTTTGGCACTGGATGAGTGGGTGACTGTGTGCAGGGCCTGGGGATCCTGGGAGAGGGGCTGTACGAATGAAAGACAATCTGATTGATTATTGATTATCCTTCTCTCCACTGCTCGGTGCCATGGGGAAGAGCTGCCTGGCCCTCTTGGCGCTTGCAGGTAGATTCTGTGTTTGCAGGACACTGTGCTGGGTCAGGGCAGGCAGGAACACAGCAACATGCTCTGCCCTCCCCGTGACAGCAGTACTCCCCAGCCGGCTCTTCGGATACAGTCTCCTCCCTGATCCACGTCAGTGCCCCTCACAATTCGTGCAGTCACTTTCCAAAGAACTTGAAAAGTTAATCCCATTCTATTTCATTCTCAGGACTAACAGCTGTGATGTCTGCTGGTGAGCACATTGATCTTCATGGTGCTGAAGCCAGCATGCTAGACACTGGACACTGTGCACCGAGGACACTCCAGAGAGAGGACAGGACTCAGCGCTCCTGAAATCCCACTGACGCAGTTTGGCATTAAACATGCTCTGTACCTTCTGTTATACAAAATGTTTGAATCATGGTTTTGTGAAAAAAAATGAAACAGATGATTTTTCAGATTCTAAAATACTACAGACTCAAAGACAGGTCCATCAGAGTATAAGTATTTCAAAACCTTAACAACACATTTTGGACAGTGGTGAAAATGTGATGTGCTGTAGTTGTGCGCATCATGCTTAGACACTCTGGTACCTGTGTTACCACAGCCTACATACTACTGTCCACTGCCCACAGCCCAGACTACTGCCCACAGCACAGCCCACTGTCCACTGCCCACAGCACAGCCCACTGTCAACTGCCCACTGCCCACTGCCCACAGCCCAGACTACTGCCCACAGCACAGCCCACTGCCCACAGCCCACTGTCCACTGCCCACAGCCCAGACTACTGCCCACAGCCCAGAATACTGCCCACAGCACAGCCCACTGTCTACTGTCCACTGCCAAATGCCCACAGACCATTGTCCACTGCCTACTGCTCACAACCCACACCCACAACTTACAACCCACACCCACTGTCCACAACCTACACCCACTGCCCACTGCCCACTGCCCACAGACTGCTGTCCACTGCCCACAGAATACTGCCCACTGTCCACAACCCCCAGCCCACAGCCCAGAGCCCACTGCCCACAGGTAACAGCCTGACTCTCACCAACGGTGTCACAGGGCCTTTAATGTGCGAGCAGTCTGGACATCAGGTATGATCTGAAGGACTGCGCCCCCTGCAGCACACCATCCCCAGTCACCACGCTGGGACACTGGGGAACAGCGCCCCCTACGGTAGCTGGCAGGGTGGATGGGGGTGGGAATGAAAAGGCAGGACTGCAGTGCCCCTGTTCTGTCCTGCCTCTTGCAGAAGGACGAACGCTGCACTTCATTAACCAGCCGAAGAGCTGGGAGGAGGCCCTGCTCTACTGCAGGACTGTCCACACGGACCTGGACAGCGTCTGCACCGTGGAGGAGCAGGCGGCCCTGGGGCCACAGGCGTCCGGCAGCGCGTCCGCCCGCATCTGGGTGGGCCTGCGGCAGTACCTGCTGGAGGACACCTGGTTCTGGATGAACGGGGACCCCCTCACCTACCAGCACTGGGCTAATGGGGTGCCCCCGCTGCGCCTGGGCTCCAGCCCCTGCGCAGCTGTGTCTGTGCAGGACCTCACCTGGGGACCCCAGAGCTGTGCAGAGCGCCTCAGCTTCTTCTGCTCCCAAGGTACGAATTGCTGCGACAGGCCTCTCAGCCTGCTGGTTGGAACTCCTACTGCAGAAAGAGATCCGAAACCAAAATGATCCTGAAATTAGGATCACGCCTCCCCCCTTCTCTCAACGACAGACTTGTTTCCTTCTAATCCTCTCTATTCATTTGCAGGTTTTGACTTCACACCCCTGAGTGTGTTCTAAGGGGTTTTGGTTGTCTTTAATACCCAATTCCAAAATTTTCGAGTTTTTCATAAATTATGTTTAAGTCTGATTGATTTGTATTTGGGAGCATTTGGTACAGATTTTCATAGCATGTTTGCCAGATTGTTCTATTTCGGATGGCCAATTCTTCTGGCTTTGATTTATTTAAAGTGTGAACTCTGCCTCTCTCCTGCTCCCGCCTCCTCTCCTGTGCTGTATCAGCTGCCAGTTTTCCTCTCTCCCCCACACCCAAAGAAGGCTCCACAGCCAAAACGTTGTTTCTTTTCTTCTCTTTCCAGCAGGAAACAGACCTGTGCTTGTTCCTCTGCAGCTCTACACTTGTTGTTCCAGTTTCTTTGCCCCAGATGTGTTTTGGAATTTCATGTGGTGAAGGTGCTGGTTTTCGCTGCGCCTGTGTCTCCCGTCCCGACTCCTGACTGTGTCCTCTGCTCCTCTCTCAGGTGACTCCCGCCCTGTGTACTATTCCAGCTCCTGCTAGAACTCTCCACTGGGAGGCGCTGTCGAGCTGCATAAGTCAATCGCCCAGGCTGACGCAGTCTCTGGATTTGAGGCTTTATTTACATCTGTGTGGAAATGTAATTTAGTTCAAGTTAAAATATTAAAAAATTAATAGAGTTTTATGCAAATACATATTGTGGCATGTAAGAATATTGGGCATCCAGGTGGAATCTGATGAGAAGCCACTTTTAGAGGCGATATAAAGTAAAGTTTATTAGGATGATGTCTGTATCATTATTCACTGTTCTTGAATAGTGTTAATTCGCTACAATATTGACTTGTTACCCTTCTTGCTGCTTCAGCTTTTATTAATTCAGTTGGCAGGATTTTTCAGAACTGAATTACTCAGAAATATTTGAGGAGACTAAGTGGATTTGACTTCACACACGCTAAAAGTTAAAGCTAAACTAGCTTGGAAAAAAAGTTAGCTGGTAGAAAAATATCGAGCAAAAGCAGAGTTGGGTGTTGGGGTATCGCAGTGATTGTGAGTTAGGTGTTGGGGTATCACAGTGATTGTGAATTGTGTGTTGGGGTATCACAGTAATCGTGAGTTGGGTGTTGGGGTATCACAGTGATTGTGAATTGTGTGTTGGGGTATCACAGTAATCGTGAGTTGGGTGTTGGGGTATCACAGTGATTGTGAATTGTGTGTTGGGGTATCACAGTAATCATGAGTTGGGTGTTGGGGTATCGCAGTGATTGTGAGTTGGGTGTTGGGGTATCACAGTAATTGTGAGTTGGGTGTTGGGGTATCGCAGTGATTGTGAGCTGGGTGTTGGGGTATCGCAGTGATTGTGTGTCCGGTGCTGGAGTATCGCAGTAATAATGAGTCCAGTGTTGGGGTATCGCAGTGATTGTGAGTTGGGTGTTGGGGTATCACAGTAATCGTGAGTTGGGTGTTGGGGTATCGCAGTGATTGTGAGTTGGGTGTTGGGGTATCGCAGTGATTGTGAGCTGGGTGTTGGGGTATCGCAGTGATTGTGAGTTGGGTGTTGGGGTATCACAGTAATCGTGAGTTGGGTGTTGGGGTATCACAGTGATTGTGAGCTGGGTGTTGGGGTATCGCAGTGATTGTGAGCTGGGTGTTGGGGTATCGCAGTGATTGTGAGTTGGGTGTTGGGGTATCACAGTAATCGTGAGTTGGG
The DNA here is from genome assembly GCF_055471065.1 of Atractosteus spatula. Taxonomy (NCBI): domain Eukaryota; kingdom Metazoa; phylum Chordata; class Actinopteri; order Semionotiformes; family Lepisosteidae; genus Atractosteus; species Atractosteus spatula. The sequence continues at coordinate 1,481,054 of NC_142708.1, forward strand.
TGTTGGGGTATCACAGTGATTGTGAGCTGGGTGTTGGGGTATCGCAGTGATTGTGTGTCCGGTGCTGGAGTATCGCAGTAATAATGAGTCCAGTGTTGGGGTATCGCAGTGATTGTGAGTTGGGTGTTGGGGTATCGCAGTGATCGTGAGTTGGGTGTTGGGGTGTGCTCCTACTGTTCCTATTGAGGTTTCTGTCACCTCTATGCTCCTGAAGCAGATGGACCATCACTGTACACACGTGTCAGTACACCAGTGGGAATCTGCAGTGCTGGCTGTAATCACTCCGTGCGTGTGAGTGCACACACCGTGACTAGAAAAGCTTACCTAGAATAGAAGAGACTGCAGGTGTGACATAATTTTCATCTGTGGTGTTTGGTTATCCTGGAAGGGCTGCAGGTAGCTAAGTCTGGTCAGTTATTCAAACCTTGTTCGCTGTGTACCCATGATGACATAATACACTGGAGAGGATCACACTGTGCTCAGAGAGGAAGAGTGTGGTCTCAGGAGAGAGGATCACTGGACTGAGAGAGGAAGAGTGTGGTCTCGGGAGAGAGGATCACTGGACTGAGAGAGGAAGAGTGTGGTCTCGGGAGAGAGGATCACTGGACTGAGAGAGGAAGAGTGTGGTCTCGGGAGAGAGGATCACTGGACTGCGAGAGGAGGAGTGTGGTCTCAGGAGAGAGGAAGAGTCTTCATGTTAAAGTCTGGAACCAGTACCAAGGCAGAACTTCAATACTGTCCTGCGTCTTCCTGTACAGAACAAAGCAGAACACAATAATGGACCTGAAATGCAGGGCACTAGTATTGTGGATGGGAGGTGCAAACTAACATGGTCGGTTACTTCTCTGGATGTTTGATTTGATTAGACCAGGGGGGTGCGTTCATCTCTGCCTGACACTGCTACTGCACGGTCACTGCTCCTGGCACAGGTCTGTTCCCACTGCTAGCGCCTGCATCCGAGACTGAAGGACACTGTCCCAGCACCAGGAAATCCCCCAGCCTGAGCTGCACCCAGTCTGGCTGACTGGCAGTGACCCCCCTCTCCCCACCCAGAGGAAGAACACTGTTGGAAAACAGGAGGAGGAAATTAGGTCAGAAGGCGTGGCCAATGCGATCCTGGTCTCTGTGATTGGGTGAGAATCCTCAAACCTCAAACTGACCACACCCCCTAGCAGCTGATCTGCGGTGATGTGACAAGGTGCACAACCACAAGCATTTACTGTATATACTCCATTAACCGAGACTGTCTGCGCTGTGGAAGTGGAAAAGCGTTAAGATTTTCCCAGGTGCCACTATCCACAACCTGTCTCTCCTGCAGAAAAGGGTTTGCTGAGGGCTGTACAGACAGGCTGTTTCTAATCAGCCATGACATACTGCTGTCTTCTTCAGCCACAGGAAAAGGGTTCCTCCATCATTCTCAGGTTTGTTTGTTGAAGGTTAGTGACCTTTCTCAGCTTAGAAACCACTCCACTCCACTGAGGAACACAATCCACTCCACTCAGGAACCCACTCCATTCCACTCAGAAACCAATCCACTCCACCCAGGAACCACTCCACTCCGGAACCCGCTCCACTCAGGAACTCACTCCACTGTCTGGAGTCCTGGGTGCAGACTGGAGTCCCTGGAATCTCCAGAATCCCTGGGAATGGATCGGCTGGGAGACGGGAGGGGTGAGACCAGGGTCAAAGGTGAAGTTTGGGCAGAGCTGGTCCAGAGTGCTGTGTGCGGAGCGGAGATCAGCCTGTGTTCCCTTCCTTTCTCAGCTCTGCCCTCCATTGTGTCAGGACTGCCGGTGCACTGAGAAACTCCCCAGGGCTGTGGAGCACAGCGACCGATAGGGAAGCGCATTGCTGCCACCAAGGGAAACCATCTCCCCCTTGGCTCGTAATTACGAGGCAGCAGTGATCACTCCAGTGTGCCACGTTGTGCACTGAACGCATCTCGAAGCCTCCGTGGCGCTGGCACTGTTGGTGTGATGATCGTGTCAGTATCCAGCGCTGCAGAATTTGTACGGATTTGCTTTCCAGTGGGGTTTAGTCAAAATAAAATCGTGTAATTTTTAGCAAATGTGAACATAATCATTATAAGCATGAGGACCAGTTTTGTGGGATTTAGAGATGAAATCAGTGATGGTTCCGTTATGAACAGTTGGTTACAGGTGCAATCAGTCCCACTAGTCCGCACGTGGCGATAGAGGTACTATATGACAGTTGTGCTATCGCGTGATCACAAAGTACGCGACAATTACTATCTCGAACTTGAACTTGAACTTTATTGCCTTACGTAACCGGTACATGTACTGGTACAATAAAATTCTTACTTAAAGAAAGTCTCTCGATTGTTAAAACAAGTGTTAAGACACAAAGTGCAGACAGTGCATCAAGACAATATACAAACAGACAAACAAACAGTAGCTGGTAATTACGTGGTAGCTTTGTCGTAATTGCGAGATAAGGGCGAGGATGTTTTTTTTCCTCCGTGGCAGCAGTGCGCTTCCGTAGACCGGGAACGCGGAATGAGTGAAGCGTTCGGTGGAGTGAAAGAGATCTGCACCTGGAAGAGGGCGATGCTCTCCCGTCAGAGTGCACCAGGTCCAATCGCGGCCCGGCTCCACCGGTGTCTGTCTGGAAGAGCTCGACACCGTCTCCACTGCTCCCGGGCAGCTGGGCCAGCGTGCGGTGCGACACGTCCGGCAAAGCTTTCAACGACTGAACCGCCAACCCCACTGCCGTTCAAGGTCGGCTCCGCACAGAAGCCCTGACCCCTTGTGCCTGTTCGTGAGGGGGTGTGGGTGGGGGACAAGCTGCCCAGCCGTGCCGCAGTCGCGCTGCTTTCTGCCAACAGCTGGATGAGACTCTCGGATCCATCAGCTGCTCACTACCTGGGGAGCCGGACGGCCGAGCGACTCCGCTCGCTTGTGTCTGTGCTCAACAGACGGTTCGTAAAATCCTGAATACATTGAGCTCGATATAACAATCGATAATCCAAATCAAATAGACAGCACAACGATTCCACAACCCTCTGGCATTGTCTAACCTCAACTTCAAGTAGTTAAGACGATATTATTTATTCAGTGGCATCCCAGTACAAACGCCGTGCCCGAGAAACCTATCTCCCGGCAAAGAAACGGTTTTCTTCGGTAAAAAAGACACCAGTGACAAAAACACGCAGCGGCCGGAGAGCAAATTCGTGATCTGATGTTTTTAACATCCGACTGTTGTTCAGAAGCTTCCAGAACTGTGATCTTCACAGGTATTGGAACGTTCTTTTGCGAGGATTTCACATTTGTTGTTCTTTAATTTGAAATTAAATTGCTCCATAAAACATTCTTTACAGAATCGCGACTTTCATTGGTCTTTAAAATTGTTTTTGCTGTGTGGTGCTTGGAATGGAATGTGGTTTATTTTCTTTTTTAACTTCACAATAGAACGCTGGCAATGGTTCATTTGGGATTTCTTCATTCCTTTAAGACAGAGGTCAGTACTTGTATGATCCTCGCTATTTAATTCTTGTAAATGCAGCGCTGATGACCAATATTTTGTTTCAGAGGAGCAGAATCATTTGAGAACACGGTGGCTCACCGAATACCCCGTCCTCCGCGAATCTGGCTGTTTCATGTCTCAGTGTGATTCTACAAAGGCAGCCAGCTATTCACCAGCGTGTAAAACGTTGAGTGAAAACTCGACGAAGCTCAAAGGTCTCCTGTTTTCAAAGACCCGTGTGGCGTTTCCTTGCGCTGAGTGACTGTCTGTCAACACTGTACCAGCAGACTGGCGGCTCGCTGGTTTCCTTCGTGTGATCTGCAGCACAGCGGCTGGATTCATCTTCAAAGGGGCCGATAAAGTCTTGCTTAAAGCCTATAAAATCTTGCGTCCTTGAGACATTTGAAAGACGCGGCTCCTGGTCCACAGATTCAGATTATTGTTGCATTAAAGGACAAAGTCTTGTCTCCGTGAAGTTCAGGGGCGCTTGGCAGCGCGCTGTGGGAATTAGAAATATCATTTCCGAGCGGACATGTCCTCCAGCTTCTAGCCTTCTGTACTTCACTGAATTTCCAAAGAACAGCGCCGCACAGGAGACAGTCCATGAGCGGACTGATACCGCCAGGGAACTACTGTATAGCCACGGGACAGGCAGGCTGCAGTCTTACTTTGGAACTGGTCCCGTTCTCTGCCAGTCTCTCTCTCTGGCAGTGTCTGTCACCAACTAAACGATTAACCTCATTTTTTTCCTATATTAATATAACTGTATACTGTACCTGCACATGAAACCCCTGAGACTGTAGCTCGCCTCGTTCGCTGACAGAACTGACGGACTCGGTCAGATCAACAGCCAGAGCTAAACATGTAGAACCCGTCCGGACCGGAACGAGCTCCTTCACCTCCTACAGTAACATCCCGACCCAAACGATCTGCCTCATCTCCTACATTAGACCATCCTGACCCAAACGAGCACCATTTGATCATTTGGTTGTGGCTGATTAAAATATTTCTTATTTAGGAAAGGGAAAGAGAACTTTGTGTTTTAAATCAGTTTTATTTTTGTATATTAAATATTCCGTCCCACGGTGAGGCAGGCTAATATTGCGATTGGGTTCCAGTGTTTAAATGAAAACCTTTGTTACAGCTGCATCGCAGCTCAGAAACGAAACGGCGGGCTCTGAAGAAAAATAAAACATTTTAAAGTTGGGCTCATGGTGTTATTTCGGCGTGAATGTTAGTCGTTATTCTTCACAAAAAAAAATCGGTTGTATGGTTTTCCAGTCTACTTGTTTATTTTTATACCGATATGCAGTTGATTGGTGTCCGTAAATAACGGTCATTTATAGTCCTAACTTAGGTCATTTTATGTAATTTTTTACATCATAGTTTTTCTCTTTTGTTCTGTAGCATGGTGTGGTCGTTTTAGTGTCTGTCACATAAATAACGGATTTAACTTTCTTAAAGAATGGCGCACAGCAACTTTATAATCCAATTCACGAAAATGTGTAAAAGACCAGTAATATCTCAAGAGCTGGCTTTTTTACGTTTCTGTTAGTTCAGTAACAGCTGCAGATTCTCTGTGTTTTGTTTTCAAATAGTCGGGCTTTCGAAAGATTTTCTACAGCGCCACTTTTTCAAATTTGTGGAATTTAGCTCTGAGGTTTCGCGACTTGTGCGTTGCTACTGTACCTATAAGTCTAAAATAGTATCAAATAACGTTATTCCAAGTCCTAGTAATAGGACATAAAGAAGCGAGTTCTATTGTAGTGCCTCATACTGAGAAAATTAATTCCTTCAATCTCATTTCAGGGGCATACTGCAAGAGCTGCTCTGTAATTAGTGTTGTAATTATAAATAACACAACTGTTAAGTATGAGGACAATGCACAACATCACGGCTCAGGTCTCTGTGCTGCATTACAATGAACATCGCTAAGTCTGTTTTAGATGCGTGCCGGTGGTTTGTAGAGCGATGTGCGTGTGTTGCCTGCGGGCCTCAGGAGCGGGGATGTTCTACAGACAGCGTGCTGCTGCTGCCACACTGCCTCGGGCGACACTCCCTGCAGCTGCTGTGGGACCTGCAGGTCTGGCAGCCCAGCTGTGGAGCTCACCTGCGCGCCTGGGGGCTGAGGGGGGGGCACACGGGCTGTCAGAGCAACACAGTGCAAACTTGCGCAACACAGAACCGGAGCGACGCTCACTGCTTCACGCAACTCGGCGCCGCTGCTGACAAAAACCACTTCTCGCTTAGTCCTCATTCCGCCTATGCTGATTCTGTTGCACAGAGAAAACAATCAGGTAATGTTTACCCATCGGGAATGGAGAGAGCTCGGATTAGGATGACAGGAGAAGGATGATCACAATGTAAAATCAGACGGAGGTCCCTGGTCCCTTGAACAATTAGCTAAAAAGGAAATCACCCACTTACCCAAAGGGGCAACGCAGAGGTTTCGATAAGCGTTTCCCTCTTTTCCCTAACTCCTCTGGGCGCTTGTGGGCTCGATCACACTGTCGTGCCAAGGGGGAGACGCCCCGAGCTGCGCTGGGCGAGCAGAGCGGCCCGGCTCTGGCTTCTGATTGGCTGCCCGTGATGTCACACGGGGGTATAGAGGCGAGCCGAGCGCAGCGCCGGTATTTGCACCGCGCCGAGCCGAGCCGAGAGCCCCCAGCCGAGCCGAGCGCAGCGCGCACAGGCGGAGACGAGATGGAGTACCTGGGCGTCCTGTGTCTCGCGTGCTTTTGGACAGCAGGTAGGGGGACACTGCTGTCCGCTCGTCTCTAGGTGTCACTGAGTCTCGGGTCTGGACCGGCGTGTTTCGGGAGTGACCACAGCATTCACTCCTGAGTCTAAAATACGAACCATGAGGATATTATTAATTTAGGCTGGGGAAAAAAAAACTTTTTAGAAATGTAATAATTCAGGTACATTTGTTCGGTGTTGTTTTGCTGTGCAGTCAGTTGCGAACACTGTTTGCTCTCCGGTCGGAAAGCTGCGGAGGAGCGACAGACAACAGCCGAAGGCCTGAGACTGTCAGACGTTTCGGAAAGTTTCAGAGGCTGTTGTGGAACTAATTCAACAATTCAGGCGTTCGTACTGTTTAATGATGTACTGTATAACGTACTGTAAACGTACATATTACGAATATTACATTTAAAAAAGCCAAGCTCGTTAGTGCTAATGCTGCTGTCGTTTTTGAAACTTTTCATAATCATTACCGCTTAATGTCAGTGATCATCAAAGCCTGATTGCTATAAAGAAACATTGCATTTAAGTGTCGAACCCGGAAAGTACAAGAAAAACAACACATTTTTAACTTTAAGAAACACACATCGAATGCAATCTCGTCGTTTTCAGTCCCTTCTAATGACTTCAGTTTAATAGATGAGTTTCAGTCTGAAGAAGTAAAAAGGAGGATGAAGAAAATCTCTTTCTGAAATGTAATCCTTGTCACAGTCGTGACGTATTTAAAAATGGTATGTTTGTAAAGTTTAAATATACATTTTGCCGTGTATTATTTACTTTAAGAAGGTACTGTCACAGCAAATTAAAGCAATGAATCTAATACTGTTGAAGCCCAGTCCTGCACTCGTGTGTATCGACTCCTCTCCGACCAGAGGCCAATCCGAGCGCTACTCGGCCTCAGGGAGGGCAGTGGGCCCTGTAGCCTGCTCGTAGTAGTTAGTATCTCAAACCTGGGCTTTCATAGCTTAATTATCATCAATCATTATCAATCATGGACTGGGACCCACTGTGGGCCCATATGAACTGAGAGATATAAAAGTCATAGTCTGTGTGAAAAAAAACACTTATTTTCTGCCCTGTTCCGGACTCACAAGTGTTAGGACACAGTTACAGTTAAAGTACAAACTGTGTTTTTGAGGTTCTTTAAAGCTCTAGTTTCCTTCTCTCACCTGCTCTGAGCTTGAGGAAGGTGACCTCCAGGGCTGTGTGATATATATACCTGAGCTGCTGAGCCCTGCCATCCGCCTGCAGTCAGACTCCCAGTCCGAAAAGAGCGATTCCAGTCACGGACGATGATAAAAAACTCACAAGGGCTCAGAGGGAAGAGGCTAAGATCGTCTCACCTCACAGACTATTTTTTCCCAACTCTGCACATTTTAGACATAAAACAGAATTTCACCCCCCTGTCGCTCGCCTGCAGCCAGCAGGGAGATTCTGAAGTGTGATTCTGCGGACGGGTCGGAGAAAATACAGCTCCAGCAGCTGAGCAGAGACTCATCTCCTCTCGTCCGTAAACGCTCTGTGTCCCTGTGACACCTGCTGCCCTGAAAATCATTCCAGAGCTCTGTGAAAGACTGGCCGAGAACATCAGAGCGTCCTGCCCATCAGGCCTGTAGTTTGTAGCTAATTGATCCCAGGATCTCACCCAGCCGTTTCTCGAAATAAACCAGGGTATCAGCTTCAGCAGCGTGGTTGGGCAGCCTGTTCCACACTCCCACAACTCTTTGTGTAAGGGAGTGACTCCTGTTCTCAGTTTTAAATTTGTTCCCATGGCCTCAGCCGAAGCCTGGACTGGAGGGCTGGGAAGAGGACAGCGCAGAGTTCTTGGGGCTCCTGTGGCCCCCCCTTCTCTCTTGAAGTGTGTCCCCTGAAACCGGGCGAGTCTGCTCAGCGCTGCCCGTTCGCGAGTTTCCCAAGGCAGCCAATAAGCAAAAGTTTAGATTGTAAAAAAAACAATTTCAGTGATAACATCGATAACAACTTTAACTTCATAGAAACTATTTTCTGTTAAAAAGGAAAGAGTTGTGCGCAGGTGTTCTCGTCCCCGCTGACTGACGGGGCGGTCATCAACCCAGGCATCCGGTAGGTTTGTCTGCTCGGAATCGGGGCGAATGTGAGCAGGCGACATCATTCTTGCCATCGACTAACTGTCGGTTTTCGGTGCCGTTCCGTGGCAGGCAGTACCTGGACCGGACAGACCCGAACCGGACAGTTCGCTTGAAGATAAACCCGTTCCTGCTGCTGTCGCAAGCTCTGGGCTGACCCCACGTGCCGCCCCCCATGTTCGTGGGCGCGCACAGAGACTGTAGGCAGGTCCACCCAGTCCTCACTTCTTACTCGCTACTTACACACTGCTTACACACAGTAAGACAGGCGCGGCAGCGCCACTGAGACACCCCGAACCTCGTGTCGTCTTCATGTGACGTTCTGCTGTCTCGGTATCTGCTGGGATCGTTAGCTATGCTGTTGCTTGTTTGTCATGTTTACATGCAAGCGTTACTGGCGTCGCTCGATTCTGACGGGATTAATAAAGAAAATCTGAACTCCAGGCTGCCGTTTCCTGATTGCTAGAGTCGGTGAACTTTAAACTAGATTATGTGTTCAAAAGTGCATGTGTCACTGGATGTTATTAATATAGAGTACTGTATATTAAAATTAGGTATCTATAAATATTTATTTAAAAGGCGTTTCTCGCAATACGTAAGTACTCGTAGAAGTCTGAAATTACCTGTAAAGAAATGTCACAGTAAAATTCACGATGTCAACAAAAGTCTCTAAATAATAACATCAGTGTGTTAATAATCAAGTTGAATCATTCCGTCTACGTTATTTAAAATATCTACTAAATGGTGATGACAATAACAGTAATATTTAATATTAATGTTTCAAATAAATAATAGAAACAATATTATAACTGAAACAACTCGTGAACTGAAATAAATAATTGAAACGGTAACTGTAATACCATGACTGTTATTTAAAATAAATAATTAGGATTCAAAAAGAACTGCAGATCACTGCCCAGCGCTGGACAGATGTGACAGATGGTCTAGCTGGCCAGATGTGACCGCCCGCTTATCGGAGAGCCACAGGCGGGATGACGGACATTATCCTGTAATATCATACAGCGTCCTCTCTGTAGTGAGCATCTTTCAGTTTGATATAGTGCGACACGGCTTTCTGATTCGTTCCAATCTTCAAACTATACTAAAGCCACCACTGATTATAATAAGTATAATATTAATAACAATAACAATAATAAAGATTATTAATATTATTCTTAATACAATTATTAATATTAATATTAATCTTTTGCTCAGGAGGAGGATTTCTAAAAAGATCTACTGACCTATTAGATGACGAATGAGTGCATCTATAGGTGTAATAACGTCCTGATAATGTATAATATTTTTACATACAGTTACCTCATTATATGTATATTTCATTGTCAAGGAACCAAGATCTAAAGGAAAGACTTCTCTGAATAAATCAAGACAAAATAATATATAGTGTCTGAGTTATATTTTTTGTTTCCTACTTTTTGATAGGACCATCATTTCAAGTGGTCATTTGTTGTGCTTTTAAAAGCATCTTTACACAAAACGAATCTGCTCCTATTATTCGCGACCTCTCGTGTGTGGGTGAGCCCAGAAGCTTCTCCTCTGAACACACTCCTCTCAGTCCTGCCTGATCCGGGTGTTCAGGCCCTCAGGGCTCTGACAGGCAGCCCAGTTAATCATGAGCTGGCACAGGGGCAAACAGCACAGGGGCAAACAGCAGGGGGAACTGAGAGCAGGAGGCAGGAGTGTGAACGGGCTGCCCAGCCGATACCCTGGTTTCCGTCGAGAACCTGCTGGGGGAGAGCCTCAGATCAATCAGCTACGAGCTACCACTCAGGCCTGATGAGCAGGTTTCAAGACAGAAGGACGTCCGCAGTAGCCCCAAGAACTCTGCGCTGTCCTCTTCCCAGCCCTCCAGTCCAGGCTTCGGCTGAGGCCATGGGAACGAATTTAAAACTGAGAACAGGAGTCAATCCCTTACACAAAGAGTTGTGGGAGTGTGGAACAGGCTGCCCAACCACGCTGCTGAAGCTGATACCCTGGTTTATTTCGAGAAACGGCTGGGTGAGATCCTGGGATCAATTAGCTACAAACTACAGGCCTGATGGGCAGGATGCTCTGATGTTCTCGGCCAGTCTTTCACAGAGCTCTGGAATGATTTTCAGGGCAGCAGGTGTCACAGGGACACAGAGCGTTTACGGACGAGAGGAGACGAGTCTCTGCTCAGCTGCTGGAGCTGTATTTTCTCCGACCCGTCCGCAGAATCACACTTCAGAATCTCCCTGCTGGCTGCAGGCGAGCGACAGGGGGGTGAAATTCTGTTTTATGTCTAAAATGTGCCGAGTTGGGAAAAAATAGTCTGTGAGGTGAGACGATCTTAGCCTCTTCCCTCTGAGCCCTTGTGAGTTTTTTATCATCGTCCGTGACTGGAATCGCTCTTTTCGGACTGGGAAACTCTCTGTCCTGCCTGTTTTCCTTCCAAACCCCGCGTGCCGCCTCTATGTGTCCTGTGTGATCTTTCTGGGATGTATCTGTAACTCGTGTAGTGGCCCATGTGTTACAACACGCGGGTGTTTTGTTTTGTGAATCGATGCCTTTTGTGTTTGGGCCTCCAGTGTTTCCTGTTGCTTCTGTTTGTTAGGAGGATCAACTTCTCCATCTTATGCAGCTATACGGATCTTAATGCCAGTCTGATCACTGCTCTTGCGTATCTCTGGGCAGCGTGATCAGTGCCTTTCATATTGCTGAGGGATGTGATCAGTGCTCTAACACCTAGCTGAGCAGTGGTGTCAGTACCCTTACATTTTCACTGGGCAATGTGAACGATGCGAATATATCTTCACAGCACTTTTTAGGTGAATACTGAAGCGTACCCCCAGCTTGATCCCGTGCAGCGTGTCTGTCTGTGGGTGACCGGAGATGAGGAGAAAGGGAATATCTTCTATTCTCCAGGCAGCAGCAGGCACCGAACCTTCTCTCCAGGGTTTTATATTTTAAGTGTGGAACCCAGTGACTTTTCACATTCATTTGTAATTAGGAGTCTGCACACACTTAATTAGTGTGATTTGTGACCGATGTCCTGTCCGGGCTTGAACAGTTTTATAAGCTCCAGCTCTGCTACAACCATCTCCAGGCTAAACAACTTTCTAATAATGGATACTGAGCTGCTAGACAATACCAGGCAAATTCATGTTCACATCCTGTCTTGAGGTTTATTGAAATAATTCTCTTGTTATATTATAACACCTTGAAACACCTCACCTGTTCAAAATGACAGTTTGTAGCTTGTGAGTGTTATAAGCCAGCTTCGAAGGTATAAGACTGTTGGGTGAACATGGTTGGGCAGTGGTCAGCATTGGTTCTTTGCTGCTCTGGGCACGGAGTTCTATTCCTGGGGTGCTGTCTGTGTGGAGTTTGTATGTTCTTCCCGTGTGTGTGTGGGTTTCTTCCAGGAGCTCCGGGTTCCTCCCACAGTCCAAACACAAGCTGGCGTGTTACTTGGCTCCTAGGATATTTCACCCTGGTGTGAGTGCGTGTGAGTCTGTGTTTGTGTGTGCCCTGTGATGGACGGGCATCCCGTTACTTGCTGGGTTAGGCCTTGGCTCCCTCTGTGATCCTGTACTGAGTGGTGGATTACAGAATGGATGAACGGATAGACCTGAAGATGAGGTTAAGGTTGTCGCTTGTCTCGTTTAGACCAGGACAGTTCAGTTTTTCTTTAAGTAATTCACACACAAAACTCACAAAACTCTCAAAACTCACTAGTTCCTTCAATCCCTTGTCAGTTGTCCCTTTTGTGGACAGCACACGGCAAGATTCTGCCCTTTTCACAGACAACAGACATCCCTGACTGAGCCAGACCTCCTCTGCTTCCTGCTCGTCACACAGTCACCTGACTGATTGTCTTCCGGCCTAATGGTCATGTGACTGAGAGCAGCGGGTTGTTGCCCCCCCCCACAGGATTCTGGGGAATGTAGTTCCAACAGGGCTGCGCTCTCAAAGTAGTTAATTGATCCTAGGATCTCATCCAGCTGTTTCGTGAAAGTAACCACTGTGGCTGGGTAGATAGTTCCACACTCCAACAACCCTTTGTGTAAAGAAGTAATGCACTGTCGCCTTGTACCTCCACAGCTCATACTGTTCCTTGTCTTTCTCTCCACAGCGGCAGGCAAGATGATCAAGGCGTCTGACATTTACTATGTGGACCTGGACGCCACCGCGTCTATAACCTGTGAGTGGGGGGAGAAAAGTCCCTCGGGCGTGTTCTGGTACCGGCAGACAGAAGCGGGATTCCAGTTCCTGTTTCACTACAGCGTGACGGATAAATACATCTACGAAATGGCCCCCAGTGAGCAGGAGCGGTTTAAAGGCAGCAAGAGGGACAGTATCAAGACCATCTTCATCCTGAAGATCCTCCGTGTGCAGGGGAAGGACGCCGGGATTTACTACTGCGGCGTCCTCAACAGAACCGAGCTCACGCTGAGCGACGGCGCCGAGCTCCGGCCGGGAGGTGGGTACGGTACCGAGGCGGCCCGGTCCGGCCGCGGGGGGGCGTCACAGCAGGCTCCTGTAGGCACGCCCCCCTCAATTCTGAGCCCCTTCGCGAAGCGCGGGATTAGCGGACAGGCACCCGACTGCGTCCACTGCGAAACCCGTTTATTGCTGAAAATGAGCCGTGAAATAATCCCGCAGTGCAGACAGAAACGCCGGTGCACGTGGTGAGACGCCCGAGCGCGGAGCTGTGTCAAGTTCTTTCGCGCTGGGAAGGCTGGGAAGAAACTCAAACAGTTCATGTGCTGAGCCCCCTGCAGAGAGCGCGCCTGAAACAGCTCGACGTGCTTTTCAGCGCGGATTAACCCGTATTTGCAGGATTGTCTCTGGCAGGCGCCCAGAAAATATTGCTCCGGTGAAAGAGGAGGCAAACACCACACGGTGTGCATTAAAAATAACAATGTTTCTTTCTAATGTTTTGGTCAACATGCCAGTCTCTGAGCTTGTTGACAGTGGCTCAGTTGAGTTTAATTTCTGACCCACTGGCTACAGATTACTACAGCTCCCAGGCTGAAGAGGAGTTTGTCAGGAGGAAAGGGATGGTTCTGCCTTCTAGCCTACAGAAATCCAAACTCGGGTGCAGAGTTAGTGATCTTTGACAGGGAGGTGATCTTTTTTAATACGGGCCTGTGTCTACAGTGCAGCTCATTGCAGACAAACGCAAACACTGTACCACGTGTAGGTAGGAGGATTGTGGGCAGCATAACTGCAAATGTGTGGTTAAAGCCATCAGCTTCCGAACCTCTCATTTTCTGCATTTTTGCAGTAGATTTGAAGGTTTTGTTTAAATTTGCCGAGGGGCTGGAGAGCGGGGTGGTGGTGAGGGTGGCTGTGGGAGGGTTTCTCCAGGAGCTCCTGGGTTAACTGGTGTCTCTAAGCTGTCCGTGTGAGAGTGAGGCCTTGTTCCCAGTGCCTCTGGCATGAGCTCTGGGTTGCTGTGACCCTGTGATTGCTGTGAGCAGGAATTCGCAGTGTGGCCTCGTAGAGCTCCATACTCTGCTGTCTCGCGGAGTGCCCAGCTGGAGGGGACGTCATCCTTCTCCTGCAGCCCAGAGTCGAGCGCCGAACTCGCAGGGGCTCCGGGCGCAGTACTGCTGCTCTCCGCCATCTTCTCCAGCTCACAGAGGACTGTACAGAGCCCACACAGACCCTCACCACTGCTCACTGATCTGTCTCACTCCCCTTCCCCGGCAGACAGGAGAGACTCAGCTCAGCCCAACACTCAGGGTCAGAGGCCTGAAACCACCAGCACTAGCACTACATCGGCCTGCACAGAGAATTTCTCAGTCTCACTGTTTGAATCGACTGAACTGTGTTTGAGAGTTTAATTCGTGGCAGATGAATTAGAAGGTGCAGAAAGATGTCAGTCAGCACACTTAGAATGAGCATTCAGTCTAAGAAAAAGAAGATTTTAATCAGCTGTGTGTAGAGAAAGAGTGACATTTCACTGGAAAATGAGGATGTAATTTTTCAATCAAAGGTCTGTTTTAGTGGGTTCTGTAAACAGACCTGGGAACACTATTATTTAAATACACTATTAAAATGTATCTCAACTATGTTGTTTTCCAGGTATAATTAGAATATTTGACTTTTGATGAATCAGATACATATGTATGTAGAAGTACGTATGTGTATGTTTTCACTACTCTTCTCCAATGTACCATTTGAACCGCTGGAAGAGCTGACAGTGGGTGGTCTCCCCTGGGCTGGTGGAGAGTTTTGGCCCGTTGGTGGGGATGAAATGGTAAACAGGGCTTGTTTGAAAGCAGCCTACAGTGTTTTTTGTCTCTTTTCAATAAGAGGAAACTGCGGAGGTCTGTTGTGGTCTCTTGAGCTGAAGACTTCCGCAGAGAAGAGCTGGAATCAGAAACTCAGACAGGCCCTTATCTACAAGGTTTTAGCAAGCAGTAGGGTCATGAAAGCGCTTTCTCAGATCTTGTTCTAGCATCTTGGTGCTTTGATTCACCTGCCTCTGCAGTCTGAAATATCCGTTTAATCTGCAACCCACCCACAGCACTCCCAGGCCTGCAGGGACCATGCAAAGGAAGAGAGAGAGTAAGGCAGGGGTGTCCAGTCCTGGTCTCAGAGACCCCCAGTCCAGTCAATTCAGGGGTGTCCAGTCCTGGTCTCAGAGAGCCCCAGTCCAGTCAGTACAGGGGTCTCCTGTCTTCTCCGAGGACTGGCTGGGACACTGCCGAGACACTGTCAACTCGAAGGACTGGCTGGGAGACTCTAACACTGCTGAGACACTGTCAGCTCCGAGGACTGGCGGGGAGACTCTAACACTGCTGAGACACTGTCAGCTCTGAGGACTGGCTGGGAGACTGCGGACACTGCTGAGACACTGTCAGCTCCAAGGACTGCCTGGGAGACTCTAACACTGCTGAGACACTGTCAGCTCCTATGACTGGCTGGGAGATTGCGGACACTGCTGAGACACTGTCAGCTCCGAGGACTGGCTGGGAGACTCTAACACTGCTGAGACACTGTCAGCTCCGAGGACTGGCGGGGAGACTCTAACACTGCTGAGACACTGTCAGCTCCGAGGACTGGCTGGGAGACTGCGGACACTGCTGAGACACTGTCAGCTCCGAGGACTGGCTGGGAAGTTGCTGCTGCTGCAGGTGTGTGGCGAGATGGTGTCCGGGTGTCTGATTGTGTCCTAACTGGCTCCTGCTCCCTCTCTGTGTTTTCCAGAGAAGCCGCCCACACTCCCGCCCCCCACCACGACCCCCCGGAAGCCCACGCCTTTCCGCTGCCCCAGCAGGAGGAGACCCAAGCCTCAGCCCGGTACACAGCCGCCCTCCGCTGGCGGGGTTTTCATCTCTCCCGTCTCCTGTCTCCTCTCTCCCTTCCTGCCCCGAGACGCCCGCTGCTCCTCTCTGGAAGGAAGGCACAGGGTGCCCACACTCAGCACCACAGTTACAGGCTCTGAAGCAGAAAACAGCCCAGTTAATAACAGCTACTGGAGGAAAATACTTCAGCTAACTGTGTAACGGCCATGAATCACCAGGGCTCGTTAAGATAGAGATGACTTTTTAATTCCCACCTCCAGTCTGAGACGTGAGAAACCCTTGAGAATAAAGGAGAGTCTGGTCAGTAATCGTTACTGAGTTTGGACAGCTAGCGCTCAGTACCTGATCCACATTGCCTGCAGCCACAAAGACCTCAGGAAATGCACCAGACATTTCTCAGATATATAATATTATATATTATATTAATATTTAATTCATAATAATTAAGAATTTGCATGTCACGGGGACATGGTAAAATGCCTCCGTACCGAGAATTTCATCCTGTAGGTTTCCGTAACTTTAGAAAGTTTTTCTTCATTTTGAAAGCTATATTTTTAAGTCACTTCACTGAATGGAAAAGGTCATTGCGGATTTCACTAGAATTTCTGAAAATCAGAATTTTTTTTAGTATATTCATGTAAATTGATCACCACGTTCACACCAGGAAAAGGCTTTAATGTTCAATTATATTGTCTAAAGTCAAAAAGTTCTGTGTTTCTTTCTACCCTTCTGTTCCAAGCTGATGGACCTGTGCTTGCTCCTGCTCTGCGCTCCGGCTCCTGAGCTGTTTCTGTCTCTGGACTGGACTCCTAGGCGCTGCTTGCTAATACTGGACTAGCATTACTTTCCATGTTGGTGCCCTTCCACCAGACGGGCTGCAATATCCGTTTTCCAGCTTCATTCCGATGTTCCTGCTCCTGGTGTTCCTGTGTTCTGTGTTCAGCAGAACCAAACTAGCTCAAACACTAGTCAAGTGGGCAGAGCGGTGGCTCTGCGCCTGTGGCTGGAAGGTTGCTGGTTCAAATCCTGTGGCCTGCAGAGGAATCCTACTCTGTTGGGCCCCTGAGCAAGGCCCTTAACCCCAACTGCTCCAGGGGTGCTGTACAATGTCTGACCCCCAGCTTCTCTCCCTGTCTCTGTGTCTCATGGAGAGCAAGCTGGGGTATGTGAAAAGACAAATTCCTAATGCAAGAAATTGTATTGGGCTAATAAAGCAATATTATTATTATTAAGTAATGTCATTATTCAAAACCAAGTAAATATGTGCTCATATTAATAGATATATTTACTAATACTGTCATTAAATATTATCTATGGATCATAGTAGTTTTTAGTACATGGTTGTAAATGGTGAGTATTTGTGATACTTGCTGCTCCGTGTCGATACTAGTAAGGGATCATTATTGTTGATGTTGTCGTCATGAAGCCGGGTAGCGCACTCTGACCGCCCGTCTCTCCGCAGGCTGGGGCTGCGGGCCCCTGGTGCTGTGGCCCCTGGCCGGAGGGCTCTCGGCGCTGGCCGTGGCGTGGGTCTGCACGCTCTACTACTTCAGCCGTGAGTACCGCGCGCGCCGGTCTCCCACTTGCGCGTGTCCGTCCGCGAGGCCCGCACCCACCGCTCGAGACGCTGCGGATCCGGGAGCGGCCCGGTTTCATTATTAAAATGCGACTAGTGGATCGTTCTAAATCAATACTGGGCACCATCAAACGGGTTACCTTCGAAGGAGTGTGCTTATGATAAATTAATAACTAGACGATTTCCGAAGACGTATCATCGCGTCTCCTAATTCAACTCCTTGTAAAACTCAACGGTGTCGATCCGAAATAAAGTACAGCGGCAGCTCAGACCGAGCGGGCTGTCGGAACCAGAGCCGGTCTTCAGCGGGACAGCGCTGTTCCTGGTGTCAGTGCCGGCGCTGCCCTGTCCCCTGACGTCCTTCGGAGCGAAATCACCCCGAGCCCCAGGCGAAATGCACCTGCAGGGGCTTTCAATTGGACTCGAAAGTTCTGGTAATAGTCTGGTTCCGGTTCCAGCCGTGTGTTTTACTCTTGAAACGTGACTGTTAGATATTAGCAGGTCACTTCGATGTGGAATACAAGTTTTTAAAACAAGTAAATTCAGGTATTTTATATATTTTTTGGTTGTTGCTTAGGAATGCTCGCTCATGTCGCTGTTTCGTGTGTATTTAAACCGCCGTTCGGGTCATTTCAGTGTAAGAAGCTCTGAGCACAGAAGGATGCTCAATTGTATTGAAAGCTTGTGAGGGATCGATATTGTACCTCCTGCCTTGTACGGCTCACGCCGCGGTGTGTTGTGCACACGTGTGTGTTTGCCACTTCCTCTCCATGTGTGCGTGCTGAAAGAGTGCAGCAGCGCCGTGTGCACCGAGAGCTTCACCTACCGCCGCTGCGTGCTACAGTGACCGCTCCTCTGTTGCAGGACTGCCCAAGAAGTGTCGTCACAGATTCACGAAGAGGTAACGTGTTCCTTTGGGTGAGAGCAATGGCAATAATTATGCTCGACCAGATGAATTTCAAGTGGCAATTATGTGTCGAGCTGCGTGTGGGTTGTTGCACTGAGTGGATGTCAGGGGATCTGCTGTTGTGCAGCCTGGCCAGGTGTCCTAATGGAAGAGGTCCATTTACATGACTCCTGACCACTCCGACTTGCACAGTGTTGATATGGACCACACTGACCACTGACCAGGTAATGGCCATCCTCAAGAACTGCAAGTGGACTCCCTACAGACTCTGGTCCCTCTGTCCTCGACAAGGCTGTGTGGCTCTGAGCCCATCTGTCCACATGCAGTGCCCTTTCAGACATGCTCAGGAGACTGTTCACCCTCTGCCTGAAGGCGTAAGACAGTTACAGTTACAGGAGGACTTGAGTTTCTTGCAAAGATGCTGCACCAGATATACAGTAAATGCAGATCAGTCTACCTGCAACCTGTGATCGTGCCCTAAATTCACACCTGCCAAGCCCAGCGCCAGCAGAACTCAGTGACTGGAGCTCGTCTTCCCTGCACCAGGACCTGCATGGGCTGACTGTGCGAAACACAGGTGTTGTATGTGAGGGCAGTGGCACAGGTTTGACAATGCTGTGGCAGCAGCATGGAGGAGTGGTCAGGGCTCTGAAAGCAGGAGGGGGGGGTTCAGGGTTCCAGTCCTGGGTGGGACACAGCTCTTGCCCTCCTGCACAATAACCTTCACTCACAGCAAAATACACCACTGTGCCAACAGATCTCCAGGTGATTGTTGTCAATGAGAACTTGTTTATATCTGGTGAAGATATACTGTACCACCAACCTGTGACAGTTCATGCATCCTCTTAGGCAGTTTTGCTGTGTCTTGAGATCTTTTGAACTTGAAACTGGCATTTTTAAGGAGTGATCGATGTTGCTATGACATTCCAGCAGATCCCCTGTGCGTTAGGTGATTCGTAGCTTTAATTTTCACTCCTGTGATGGAAATGTTGCTTGATTCTGTCCATCAAAAGCCAGTCCCTCTGACGGGATGTGGTTTCTTTAGGAAAAGCTGTGCTGATTTGTGTCTAAAATGGCACTGTTCTGGAATTTCAAAGTTCTGTACCTGAAAATATAGTATATGTGCACTTAAAGACAGACTATTGGTGTTGCTTTTGGGATGTCCGCACTTGACAGATTTTGGTGCTGTTTTGCAAATACGGCGACCAGTCCTGACTGCTGAGCCTTTCACTGTGTCTTCCATCAGGACACGGGAGCTGAGATGAACTGAGACTGCTGCAGCATGAGGCGCGCAGAAGGCAAGTGGGGCTCTCTCCTGAGTTAGAGAGATGGGCATGTCTGCCTGCCATGTCCAGCAGTGTCCCGCAGTGTTCCGCAGTGTCCTGCGGTGTCCTGCAGTCTCCCACAGTGTCCTCGGAGCACGGGCTCACAATTCATTGATGGACCTAAGAACTAATTCTGACGCTGTTCACCTGGATAGTCAGAGAGAAGGATAGCTAGACGTTGACAGTGAGGTGGTCTTTTCACATGATGATTGTCTCTTGTGCATCTTTTCTTCTTCAGGTCTCCTCTGTCACGAGGTCTTCTCTAGAGCAGACTGTCCAAGGCGTTCGGCTCACCAGGATGTTTTCTGCTGTGCAGCACAGGCTTGAGCAGTTTGTCCAGGCATTTACACGCAAACCAGAAGCCAGAGTCAAACCAGAGTCAAACCAGAGTCAATCCCTGAATTATTCTGTAAAGAGAGCTGCACTGTCTGTGTAGATAAGAATCTGTTTCAATCACTGTGTGAATAGAGCCTGAAGACAGCACACAACCCAAACTGAACACAACACTGAACACACAACACAAACTGAACACAATACAGAACACAACGCAAACTGAATACAACATAGAACATGAATACAGAACACAAACTGAACACAAGACTGAACACTCACAGGCTCCTTGATGGCTGCAGTCCCACTGTCTGAGGCGCTAGCTTTGCAATTACTGCTCTGCAAAACACAACCTTCTGTTTTTCAAACGTATGGCCACTGTGCTGACTGTGTCATCAGCTTTATTGTACAAATGTAAATAAGGTAAAAGTGTATCCAGATTTACTGTGTCCACGGTATTGTCATTACATTCAATTATTTCTTATTTTGAATTTTTATGTGCTGCGAGAATATAGTTTTCTTCATTTGTGAGAGAATTGAAAAATTACAGATTTTCACATCATGTTATAATTGTTATGGCATCAATAAAATTTTAATTTTGAAAGTATTTTGAGATTTTTATTCGTATTTGAGATTACTATTATTATTGTTGTTTTATTATTGTTACTGGTAGGTCTTATGCTCTGATCATCAGGCAAGTCTCTGTCTGTCTGTCACTTGAGACAGAGCCCCCAGCGTTGCTGATCGTGTCTCTTCTCAGAACGTGCCCCCCGTTCCTGTGGGTTCGTCACCCCTAGAAAGCTGGTGGTTTACAGGAAGTGCTGATCAAGAAAAGGAGTATTTTTTACCATCAGCAATTGAAACAGAGCTTGGCAGTGTCACTGAGGACAGCAGGAGGGGCCGTCCTGCCCAGTGCCGTCCCCCCGCAGTCACAGAGGAATTCAAGTGAAACCTGGACAAAGTAAGTGGAAAGTGAAATGTAGAGAAACAGCAAAGCAAAGTTCAGAATGGACAGCTGAGGAGAGGGTAAGGATCAGCTCTCTGCTATCTGTAATCAGCACTGCTGGGCGAGTGCGAGCTGCACTAATAATATGGGCTCCTGCTGTGAAAAAGACCATCACTTCTGTAGAATCCTGGGCCAATGGGTTCTGACCCACTGTGGATCTGCAGCACTCTGTGTGCTGTCAGGAGCTGAGTGGGGTGGGTTCTGACCCACTGTGGATCTGCTGCAGTTCTGTGTGCTGTCAGGATCCTGAGTGGGGTGGGTTCTGACCCACTGTGGATCTGCTGCAGTTCTGTGTGCTGTCAGGAGCTGAGTGGGGTGGGTTCTGACCCACTGTGAATCTGCTGCAGTTCAGTGTGCTCTCAGGAGCAGAGTGGGGTGGGTTCTGACCCACTGTGTATCTGCTGCACTCTGTGTGCTGTCAGGATCCCGAGTGGGGTGGGTTCTGACCCACTGTGGATCTGCTGCAGTTCTGTGTGCTCTCAGGAGCAGAGTGGTGTGGGTTCTGACCCACTGTGGATCTGCTGCACTCTGTCAGCAGTTCTGGCTCTGTACTTCTGTGCTGTCAAGAGCTGCTGGTTCTCAGATCTCAGATATATGACCTTTTCGCTCTTCAAGATTAGGTCTCGGATTCAGCTGGCAGACCTGAGGGGGTTTTCGTGTTTCATGACAATAACAGGAACAGGAACTCCCCTTCTGTCAGTCCCAGGAGTCCCAAAAACAATTAGGGTTCCAATCTGATCATTAATACCAGACTCACAAAAGCTTGTGCTTTTAAAAGTCATCACTCTGGTGTACAACAGACTTCAGCAGACTTATCTTTGTGCCAGAGCATTGCGATTCTGAATCAGCACATTCTGCAGCTTGGTACCGTGGTGCTGTACGATGTCTGAAGCTTTCTCCTGGCTTCTTGACAGAATTAAACATCGGCTCTGGTCTGACAGTCTGTTTCTGTGGGAAGTGTATTTATTGCTCACAGCATGAAACGACAGAAAACCCGAATATAAAAACATGGTGGAAGAATCCGTTCCCTCATGAACTTGAGAGTTTCTTTCTTTCTTTCTGGAGCAGTGGACTTGCATGTGTTTCTCTGCAATAGGATTATTTAGCTGAATCTTTGACAGTTTCCAGCCCTGTGTCAGAAAGACAGGGATATTGTTCTCTCGTGTGGCCAATCGCCCCAGTTCAGAGTTCAGTGCACTCTGCTCTACAAGCCAGCGCCTGGTCTTCCTTCCAGCAGTGGCTGCGCTCTGCTCTCTGTGCTCTGCTCTCTGCGCTCTGCGCTCTGTTGCAGTGCCAGCTCATGTGTTGGGATCGGTGGTAATCCACTGAGGGAACCACCTCTCGCTGGTCCCGCCGATCCCACAGTCCGACTCACCTCACTGCCTGTCCCGTGGACACTCTGAGTGGGACAGGGGTGTCTCCAGAGAGAGAGAGCCGCCTGGCGCGCAGGCAGGTGACACGAGTGACGAGTGACGAGGGGCGACGGCCTGCGACTGCGCCTCGTCCCTGGGGCCAGCGCCCGGCGTGGCAGAGCTCTGCAGTGGGGCAATCAGAGCAGAGCCCCTTCTCTCTGCAGTATGGATGGGAACCTGCTTGTCTCATTTATTTCTGTTTGCTTAGTGGAGGCGGCTTCAAGCGTTTCCACACCTCTAGTTTCATCTTCTTGTGAGCTGTGTGCAGCGGTGAGCAGCGACCCAGGATGATCATCAGGGCTGTGACAACACCCCATTACCAGTTTCTGAAAGGACCCCAAGTATGTGATCGTGCACCTTGAAAAGCCTGCTGTATTAACGCATCCATTTTATTAACGGAAACACTTTGACTGTGGACTTCCGGTGTTCATTCCCAACTAGTGCGCCCTGTCCCACTGCTCCGGCGCTGGCAATGTCTGAAGAATTCTCTCCTACAAGCCAATAACTCACTGGCATTCAGAACAGTATGTTCTATTAGTCGTATAAAATACAGGGATCTTTTTCTCAACTTAACGGGACAAGACTCTACTCGAGAAACAGCGCCAGCAGCCCTGCGGTAAGGGGGGCGATGCTGGGCTCGGCTGTAGTCTGAATTCATCAGGTTCACTGCGAGCCTTCTCGGAATCGGCGCCTTTTGTTTCTCTCTTCTCAAAACAAATTAAAGGCGCAGCCGGGGGGGGGGGTGCCGCATCTTCCTGTGAGAGCTGCTATCTCTTCATCTGCGCCCCCGACCCAGCCTTCCTATCGGCTCTCCCCTCCCCGCCTCCCTCCCTCGCAGCGCGGCGCTGTCTCAAAGAGACCGCAGGGCGCCCGCAGCCCTACCGCACGGGCGGGCAGGAGAGGGTCAGCAGCAGGACTCAAGCCCTCAGTGAGCCCGCACAGGCGGGTCAGCTGCGCTGGGGGAGGGGGGCCCGGCGCCTCGCCCTGGCCGGCGGTCGGCTCCGGGGGCAGCGCCGGGGAGGGAGCTGTGAGCCCCCCGGCGCGCTGTGCGGTGGGAGTCTCTACCTGCGAGCTGTACGGCGCACCTGCGCCTCTCGGCTCCACTGCGGTGAGCCGTATGTAGGGCAGACATGGAGCCGTCGCCCCCTGCGCGCTTCTCAGAAAAGACCCCCCCCGCACACGCACGAAAACAAGACCTCCCGCGGATCCGGAGTGTGGAGTGTGGCTCATTAGAGACTTCTCTCCCCGAGCCGCAGTGCAGACAGTCGGCCTCGGTGTGCTGGAAAGAGTCTAGATGGCCAAGTCATTTCGCCCGGCAGCTCTGGGTGTGTCCGGCCTGAGCCCCTGAGCTCAGTCCCTGACCTGCTTTGCACCGCACATCGCTTTAAAGAGGCAACGTTCATACAACACATGAGAAACAAACGGAAATATAGAGGAGAAAAAAAACACGCTCTTTCGTTTTCAATGAATTTATTTCTATTATTTCTAAGTTCGTTCTGCCACCACAAATGACCATTTTAAACCCTGTTTTGACCACTGGGGTTCCATTCCGGGTGCCGGTCGCGGCGTTAGGAGCCCTGCCGCTAAGCTGTGCGCTCGCCAGTCACCAGCCCGGCTCCGAGCGGCCCTTCAGTCCGGGTGCAGCAGCGTGGCCTCGGGTCTTGTTCTGTCAGCAACACTGCGGTTCCTCTCCTGAGATAAATATCTTATCTTAACTTTATTCAGAAGAGTTGGGTCCACAGTTCTTACACTGTCAGGGTTTAACCATGTTTAACATGTAGTGTACAGTAACCTTTCCGACAGATGTAAAGCTGTCTATAGCACCTGCATTCATACAGCACATCGTTTTGTACACTTAGCACTGTTTATAAACCCATCGCGTAACAGTCTATTTGCACCCATTCCACTAAGATAAGATCTATAAGATCACCTTATTAGCCATATACTAGCCCCACACAGTATCGGTATGCAAAGGAACAAGTAAAGGTTTATTCCAGGCTGAAAAGAGAAGAAAGGCAGTTTCGGCAGTGGAGCCTTCTTCGGGTGTGATTTTGTATCAGTATCAGTATGTTCCAGCTTGGAGCTGGTGTCTGGGGCAGTGTGGCCCGGTGCGGGGCTGTACCAGGCTGGAGAGCCGCTCTGTAGCCGACAGACGGCTTGCCTGCTGTTGCACTGAGCACTGAGAGGCGCATGGAAGGGCTTCTCGCCTGCGCTGTGCTCGTCTGTGCGCTCCGGGTGCAGAGAACCGGGAGGGCTGTTAGAGAAGAGACTTCAACACGTCTTCCAGCCCCGAGCAGAGCGCTGGCATGGCAGAGCTGTAAGACCCCCGTTCTCCCGTTCGAGTTACAAGAGCTACTGCACGAGTCAGAACCGGCAGACGGTTTGGAATCACACAGATACTGTGGTAGATTTTTCTTAAACATTTCATCTTCTAAAATTAAAGGTTGTTTTTTTTTTCAATTAAGTTTGTTATCGTTTAAAAACAGACGGTTTAAAAAAATTGAATTCCATGATAGCAGAATTAAACTATAAAATAATTAATTATTTAATAATAATGATTAAACTATTAAATACATTATTAAATTAAACACAGCGACATCGCCGCTGTGAAACAGACACTCGCCGCAGTTTCACCAAAATGAACCTCCAGGACTGTCGGAGCCGTTTGTGTCGCGTCGTGTTATAAATAAGACCCCCTGGCATATCGCCAGCACCTTCAGCATCCGGACACGCCGCCGTCGTGACCATCAAGCTTCATCGTCGTGTTTTTAGAAATCTCCAGTCAAGAATTATGTAGGAAAAAAGTGTAATAATATGGACCACTATTTTCCGTTTATATAAAACATTGTGATGACTTGTAGTAGCTGCAGGAATATTAACAAAACATTTTAAACGAGTTCCAGATAAAAAAATCCAAATTCCAAGTCAAAGACTTATGTGAAGATTAACACTAACTAGCTGATCAATAAACAGCAGATTTTGAGCACCAGTGTTAATAAACTCATTATAATTGTTTTTGAAAATCAGCTCAAATCAATTCTGAGAGGACTTGGTGTTTTGAGCCACTGATCCACGCATTCAAGAAACGACTTATAATTAAAAAGCTTAGCTTACAATTACAGTATGGAAATAAGAATGTCGAAATATTACATGTGACTAATTAAATTACTGTGCCATAAATGTGATTTTTAAATGACTACCTGTATGATGATTAAAATAATAATAATAATAATAATAATAATAATTGGAGTGGAATATATTAATAATATATAGAATATATTATATGTCAATAATTATGGAATTAGTCAAATGGTAACACATTTCTAGGCAGCTCAGCTCCACAGTGAGTCCTCCTTGCTGTGTCGTGCACGCAGGTCAGACCTTGCCAGTGAGGTTCATTTCTGAGTCCAGACAATATTAGTCAAATCTCTCAGCTGACTTTTCTACCCTGCTGATATATATATATAGTTGCACTTGATTCAATTAATGATTTTACTATTGATTTATTCTTTTTTGCTGAGGTGTCCAAAAATAAAAGTTAAATAAAATACCAAAAGTAATAGTTTCCCACGTCTGAGAACTATTTTTGATTGAATGTACGAAGTCCTAGAGCTTTGCTGTGACTCTGAAGGCTCAGGTCTGGACAGTTTCCAGCAGTGGGGCTGAGATGAGCAGTGTCTTACTGCCACTGTCGGTAACTCAGATACTGAGGCCATGATTCCTTTTAAAGACTTGTGCCACAGGCGTGTAAAGTCTACTGTGTCACAGGTGTCATTTCCTTTACAAAGGAAAGCAGGGTTTAGAGTTCTGCTCAGTCTTTTTCATAATGATCTGCCTGCTTTTCTTAAACTGAAATGACGGAACTGTTGTTATCTTAGTCTTTCACAAACAGCCTGGGGACTGATTTAAAATGAGACATTTAGAAACTTTAATTTATTAAAAAAAAACAACTACATTTTATCTGTTATAAAATGTCACTTCACTGATGTGTTTGTGGAATTTTGTGCCAAACAAATGCCATGATATCTGTCTGATTAAAATTGCCTTTAGATGAGGTTAATTTATTGAATAATAACTAAATAGTATCTGCCATAAAAATGGAGAAACATCTAAGAACTTACATTAAGATTTAATTAAATTTAATTAAAAATGTTCTCTTTCAGATGTGTTGTTTTCACAGCATAATATCTCATTTCATCAAATTCACAATATAATCTGTAATAACATTCAATATAATAACATAAGACCTATCAGAATTATATACCCAATGTTCAGCCTCACCTCTACAGCGACCTTGATCACACCCGGTGTTGAACCACTGTACATCAGCTGCGGGCTCTCCGGCTGGGAGCTCGCACATCTGGAACGAGCGGCCTGCCCTACAAGAGCAGCACGTCTGGAGAGCACGTGCAGCGGAGAGGCTCTGGCGACGGGTGAGGAAAGGATAAGAACCTAACAGGAGGATGTTAAAATGTGAATGTCAGCTCTGGAAGTGATTGCTTTTTATTGACCTTAGGTCGGCGTCTGTGAGCTTCACACGATCACAGCAGAGTCCGATTGAGGCATTCCCCTTGGTTTCACCGTCTAAGCGGATCTTCTTCTGAACCTGATCAGCATCTACTGCCTGACTACAACCCCTGAGGGCCTCCTCCAGGGACGGGGCTCAGCTCAAGCAGTCTCTTCCTTACCTCCTGGCAGGCCAGTCCCGCGGCAGCGGTGGCGTGACGAGGGCTATCACGTGCAGCGGCCCTGCCTTCTCCCGAGTCGTGGGACCACAGCCGCCGCTCCGGGTGTCTTCAGTAGCAGGTGGAAGACAGCAGCTCTTGTTCTCTAATTTCAGCAAGGAGGGAGAGAATATAACTATTAAAACTGACCACTTCTGCTCTCTGATGTGCCAGAAACAATCCTCTCCAACCATTCATTCACTCTCCTCTCTACAGGAAAGAATGAACTGGAAGACACCCACCTCTACCTTACTAATGAAACTCTTCAGCAGTTTCAAATCATCATCTCTTAGTCTGTATCAGGCAGACTCCCACAGTTGCAGCTTCAGTGCAAATTGTGGATATATTATGCATCTATCCATTAGCAGGAACCTGGATATAACCTGGACAGGACGCACACACAAGCAGACAGGGACGATTCAGAGACACCACTTCATCCCACTGGAGTACCTCTTGGAGGTGGAAGAAAACCGGAGCAAGGACAGACATAACCTACAGACTCCACACAGACAGTGCTCCCAGTCCATAACAGAACCCAAGACCTAAGATCTGTAAGGCAGCAACGAGAGACACCATCCTACCTCACAGCCTAAAGGTAAACAGACCAATGTTTAACTGATCTTTAGCTATCACATTATTAAACCAATTCAAAGACAAAAACATTTTAGAAGGTATCTGTAGCATTTAAGTAACAACACATTCATTAAAAGAAATTCAATCTTAAACCATTTCCTGTAATGATTCATTTCGTGAAGAAGCTGCTGGAGAACAGTGGAACCTGAAGAAATGCCGTCAGCACTCAGCCAGTCAGCCGGAGCGAAAAGAGCAGCACTGGAGCAGGAGGCGAGGGGGGTTGTAGATGGGGGGTTGAAGTGCTCGGTGAAGCTGCGGAGAAGATTCCCAAGTGAGCGGCTGTGGGCCGGATCCCCCCTGTGCCGGAGCAGTGCGACTCCAGCAAGGCCGTAGAGTGCAGACGGCTGCTGCCTGATCTCCCCCGTGCAGGAACGGGGCGGGGCTCGCCTCTGTCGGCCTCCGAGCTGCTCTGTCGGGGGGCCGGGAGTCCCCAGCTGGCAGGAAAGCCCGGGTGGTCCAGGCGCGCAGGTTTCTCTGACTGAAAAAGAGAGGCCTGGGCGTGAGCGCGAGTCAGCTCGGGAACGGGTGACTCAGACCTTCACGCCACCTGGCAGATGTTCACAAGTCAGGGGAAACCAGAAAGGCTGATTCATAGCCAGAGGCCCCAGCCAAGCAGTGCACTGGGGGTACAGCGGTGCACTGGGGGTACAGCTGCCAGCTCCTGGTCAGAGCCACTTGCCACACGTGCTCAGGCAGATCCCCAAGAACCGACACTTGCACAACCGCACTGCAGCAGGAGGGCCTGGGGCAAGTCTATAACATGAACACCTGCTTCAAACAGGCAGGAAAGGAAAGAGGAACTGTCCTTCTAAGGGAAACCAGGTTACTACTGTAAGTGGTATAGATGGACCAGTAGGTGGTGCTAGTAACTGCACAGATATCGTTACTCATTGAATGATGTTTTTTTTTTTGCTGCTACAGCTCTTTCTCTGTCTTCCCTGCCTGAGCTTTCAGAAGCTGAACTGTTTTCACAACTCTAGTTTTGATTGTGTGTGTCATGAGCCAGAGGACCCCCACTGGAAACTATGTGGGAGTTGATTGAAAACTGAGGACAGGAGGTATTTCCTTCCACAAAGGGTGGTGGGAGTATGGAACAAACTGTCCAGCCATGTTGTTGAAGCCGAGACCCTGGGTTCTTTCAGGGAACAGCCAGATGAGACACTGAGATTATTTACTAACTATCCAACAGTCCAGCTGTTCTGAACGGCGCCCTCGTCTGCTCTCGTGGTCTGACCTGCTCCTCTGGGCTATGGTGTGGTGCAGACTTACAGGAGAGCGCTGGGCTGAATCTCAGGTGTCTGTGCTGCTGAAACACTGTCGCTCTGTGGCTGCTCTCTTGGGGTCTGTACCCGTGGGCTGCGAGACCTGCTGCTGATCACAGTCGTGCGTCAGTCCTCACCCCCTGCCAGGAAACACGCTGACACCTCCAGCTCTTCTCCTCGCACAGAAGACAGGGGCACAAAACCACCTTTAGTTTGTGTTTTTAACTATCAAACTTTAGAAGAAAATAAAAATATTCCCGCTGTTCACACGAACCTGATTTGGCACCGAGGGCGCAGTGATGCTGCACAGCTGTGCTGCTCATGAGTCTCGTCACTCTGACTCTTTCATTTCTGTCAGCGCAGCTGCAGCTCACAGCCTCATCGGCTGAACAGTTTGTGTTCTGCTCAAGCTTCACGTTATTAAAATAAATCCTTTTCTACAGCACTTCCCCTGCGTCTCTCAGCGACTCCCAGCGTCCGCAGCCTGTCTGAGGACAGCTCCGACTCCAAGCAGGGTGATCCACGTGCAGCTGTACAGGGGGTCACTGTTCACTGATCCAGTCCAAACCCGCACCCTTCAAGGGCTGAAAGGAGGCTAGACGTGCCCACACACCCGTGGGAATGAGACTCCTGGGGTGCAGTAGGGCTCCTGGTGACCTTGATGACTGTATTCAGGTATTTTAATACATCTGTTTGACACCAAAGATGCTGACCATGTCATCACAGGTCATGTGGATAGTATGCAGACTGCATACGGACTGTATGTGGCCTGTATATGAACTGTATTTCACGGCCCAACATGTTTATTGATCAAACATGCAGCGCTGGTCCCCTCTAGTCGTAAAAGGCATGATGTGCCTGGAGGAAAAACCTCGTGTACATGTTGTGTATATAATGAGAAGGAGAATATCTCCGAGCAGACTCCTTCCTCGCACACGCGGAGAGGAAATGCGCCGGCGAGCCTCGGAGATTATTACTCCTGATCCAGGAGGGCTGCCGGGGCCCCCGGGTCTTCAGGCCTTCTGAGTTACGCACGCTGTAAATCTCACGTTCCGCTTCCCACGTGTCAAATACCTGTCTGCTGGAGAAGCAGCAGTCGGCTCTCCGCGGAAAAACCAGGGCTGGCAGGGCGCCGTCACACCGTCGCCTCTCTCGCGAAGGAAGGCGCGGTTGTGAAATATAAACACCCCTGTGTCACCGGCCATGAGGAAATGACGACGAGACCGTCTTTGGCCACGTTATTTCTGTCTGCATGTTGTCGGGTCTTTTTTTCCAAAAGGTGAAGTTACGACATTTCTGCCGTGAAAGGACGAAAACGGCCCTCGCTGATGCAAGACTATTACACAACCCGCTCACCTGAAGGAGCCTGACAGCGCAACGGAAAATCTGCCACTACGCCTACAGCGGGGCAGCTCGGATAGGACAGCAGCGAGCGACACGGCAGGAGGAAATGATCAACCGCACATTTCCACTAATGTGATGTTATTGCGGCAGCGGCGGCTCTCCATCGCGCACAGATCGCCTCCTGTCGAGCAACAGGTCGCCATAAATCAGGGGCGGTTTGATTATAAAACAAGACGGCGGCACGTTTTTAAAAGCAACAAAAACTAGACATTCTGCGCAAAATGCTTTTTAGGTTGGAAAAAAAAACCCCCACAACCTTCATTGCTCTGACGGGGGAGGACAGCTTGCTGCCAAGTTCTGTCGCAGGACTGGCGGAAAGAAAGCAGCCGCCTGCCGGCAGGCCGGCCCTCTGAACGGGCAGGCCTCTGAGCGAGCCGCACACGAAGAGCAACCGGTCCGAGGCGATCAAATCAATAAACGGGATCAGACGGGCTCGTCGTTTCAAATCAGCGGTACGGTCCTTAACTGAGAGATCAGCCGCTGGAGCGCCGGCCGAGACGGGGAATCAGGGAATCGCTCGGTCAAGCAGGGCTGGCGGGGGAGGAGGCCTGGCAGATATGCCCGCATCGGCCGAGCCGATCGGTCTGGCTCGCCCAGTACTTACTGTACGCCCGCTCCTCACAGGTGTGGAGGTTTCCTGACTGGTGTCTTAATACCCCATGTGGAAAAAAAATATTTATTGGTATTGTTTTTTTTATTTGAATATACTACGATGACAACAACATATATTTCCCGTCCTCCTGGTATCGATAAACGCTATTGGAAGAGAATTGTAGCGCTTCCTTCGAATTTTATGATCATTTACCAGGACTGAGTTAGCAGGGGGTTAGAATTAACACGCGGCTCTACGGATTTTGCAGTCACGGGTGTGGAACATGAATATCGCGGTGAAACAGGGTTACTCTCGGGGGTAGCTGCCCCACGGCTCTTCCACAGCAGAGTCTCTTTATCCGACTGTCTGGTTGCTGGAAAGACACACGCACACAGCCACTGTGCGGCCGAGACCAGACAGCGGAGTCCGCTCTTCCTGGGTGAATTCAGTTCACTGGGAATAACTACACCCAGCTCACCACTGGAGCCCAGCAGGTGTGAGCCTGGTCAGTACCTGGATGGGAGACTCCTGGGAAAAACTAAGGTTGCCGCTGGAAGAGGTGTTAGTTGGGCCAGTAGGGGGTGCTCACCCTGCGGTCCATGTGGGTCCTAATGCCCCAGTATAGTGAGGGGGACACTATACTGTAAAAAGGCACCGTCCTTCAGAAGAGATGTAAAACCGAGGTCCTGACGCTCTGTGTTCATTAAAAATCCCAGGGCGTTTCTCAAAAAGAGTAGGGGTGTAACCCCGGCCATATTTCCCATTGGCCCTTACCAATCATGGCCTCCTAATAATCCCCATCTATGAATTGGCTTCATTACTCTGCTCTCCTCCCCACTGATGGCTGGTGTTCTGGTGCACTATGGCTGCCGTCACATCATCCAGGTGGGGCTGCACACTGGTGGTGGTGGAGGGGATCCCCATTAGCTGTAAAGCACTTTGAGTGGAGTGTCCAGATATGATCTGTATAAGTGTAAGCAATTATTTATTATTATTATTATGCCCAAGAATAAGGCATACTGAAAGTGAAAATTTGGCTTCACCCGCCTGGCTGAGGGCTGACCTCCTGGCCAGAGGACGAGGAGTGAGCCAGGAGCAGCTGTAGAGGGGAGATGGGTGGAGGAGGGATGCAGTAAGACATAC
Source organism: Atractosteus spatula (assembly GCF_055471065.1). Lineage (NCBI taxonomy): Eukaryota > Metazoa > Chordata > Actinopteri > Semionotiformes > Lepisosteidae > Atractosteus > Atractosteus spatula. The sequence continues at coordinate 1,512,999 of NC_142708.1, forward strand.
AGGAGAGAGAAAGGGATCACGCACGGTTTAAGGAGAGGAAATAACCTCAGGCATAATTGCTCATTACTGACAGCTGAGTCTGATTGAACTTATTGCTGTCTACCCTCCCGAACTCCTGTTACGAACTCCATTAGGAAAGAACAGCTCGGATTTGCTATTGTTTTGACTTTACGTGAGGGCGGTATTCTCGAGAAGGTTGTTCTGTTCTCAGCTGTTGTCCTCTCTGTGCAGAAGAGTGGTTGGCTGGTACGTTAGGACCGCTCCACAGAAAGCGGTGATGAACGCCTGGACGGGCGGCCGGGCTGGCCGGCGCGGGTCGCCCTGTTGTCCGTGAGGAGATCCGGACGAGTCCGCCGCCGAGCCCTGTGGGCGCAGTGAAGACTCGGACCGGGGAGCTGCACTTTCAGGATGTCTGTAATGAAAAAGGAATCCGTGAATTGACTATCGCAGGAGGTTGTGTTCGTGTGCCGGTCCTGGGTCTCGGTAGCAGGATTCCCGTGTCCCGCCCGTTTCAGCTCGGCTGGTCACTATCGGCATTTCACCGGCGGAATACAACCCCGGCGTGGGGGGCTTTTGTTGCACTCAGTAAATACTTTACTCACTTTATTTCCTTTACTAAAAATATTACTTTTTTTTCCAACCGACTCAGTTTATACACGTCCATTGAGATATTTCTGCTCGGCTGGAGTGAAGCCGGGACTGGGAGCCGCCAAAATAAATGTTTTATTTTCAAACACTGATAACATTAAAGAAAAACGGAATTAAGTTTTTACGTGATCATAACCGTTCGCAAATTTAATTGCAGCAGAAACATAGATCAACGTGAATGGCGGATGCATGCCGCGTCTTTCTGTCTGTGATCTGCGGTCGATTGAAGAGCCGCTCGTTTCGTCTTCAGACTAATTATACACCCAGAGTACTCGGGTCAGAATTCCGTTCATGGCTGATTTATTCCATTGATGATCACAGGCACAGAAACCTGCTCTCATTTGCACTGGCGGGGATTTAGTGGGACCGGTGTCGGATGAAGCACATTCGCGCCTGGAGTCCGAACCCGCAACCCTTCCAGTTTCAGGAGCGGCACAGCAGTGGGTCGAGTCAGGCTCGGACTGCAGGAGCTACAGCTGATATAGCGGCGTGTGACGGAAGCAGCGGTATCTGCACACCGGCCAGTCCCGGTGCGGGGACACTCGCTCTGTGGGACAGCGGGCGGCCGTGGGCCGGGTTTCCTCGTGGAGGCGCTGTGGCGCCGTCACTCCTGTGCGCAACAACACCGCGGCCACAGCCCGACTGCTGCTCCCACCGCCCCAGGAGGGCGACCCTGCCCCCTGCTGCACAAACCGCATAATAATAAGTAGTTCAGGTGGGTAGCTGCGTCAGCAGGCGTAGTCTGCAAAGGAACAAGTAAAGGTTTATTCCCGCTGAAAAGAGAAGAAAGAAACCACAACGTTTCGGCTGTGGCACCACAGCTGAAACTTTGTGTTTTCTCTCTTCTCTTTTCGGCTGAAGGCTTCACAGCTGAAACTTTGTTTTCTCTCTTCTCTTTTCAGCAGGAATAAACCTGTTACTTGTTCCTTTGCATAATAATAATTAATTATGACGTAGAGTAGTTTTTAGTAATTTAAAATACAAATAGCAATCAGGTGATCTTGCGTGGTAAGTATTGTCAAGCGCAGCTAGAGTAAACCTGCCGGAAAAACGTTATACCCGAACAGCACAAGAGCACCAGCTGACTTTATTCCTCGCCAACGATTCGGAGTCTGTAAATATGACTGAAAGAGATATTTAATACTTGTCACTTGTTACTTGAGAAAGAAGGCGTGGAAGTGCGCTCTATCCCGGCTTCCGGCCGACTCGCTGGGCTGAAAGTGACGGGTGTTTTGTCGTTTGACAGTGATGACAGTGAGCGACAGACCCTGACACAAGGGACGGCGCTTGACGTGTTTGCAGGTGTTTTCAGTTCTGCTCATTTCTACTCAGACCTCCTGGTGGAGGAGCTCTTTCATCAGACCTGATAGAAGGGGTCATTGGTGAAAGCAAACGACTTGAGCTTCACAAGTACACAAACTGCGAACACCTGGATGGAGATTCTGAACACTATATCAGGTGTTTTTTTGCTTGGCACCTAAATGCGAAAACTTTGCCATCTCTTCATGTATACCGTGGTGTTTATTTAATCATTGTGTGCAGTAGTAGGGATACATAAAGTGAAATTTCATATCAGACCACATCCTGTCTCAGACAGAAGCTATACTTTACACAGGTAGCTATAGTGGGCACTGGCTCTGAGGACACGCTGCTGACGACCGGAACAGAGGTCGCTGGCTACTGCTCTATCTGGGCAGAGATTACTGCCACTCCTACAGGGGGTCATAGTGGAGAGTCTGGCTCAGGGTGTCCTTGCCGTGAAGCCTGGGTCGCTCCTACAAGTGGCTGCATGTTGCTCTTTCTGTTTGCTGACCAGAAACCCACAATCCAGTCTAGACCCATCTTACTGCTTTCAAAAGATACATTTATCACCCCTCACCTCCCGGAACTGAGTTTTCATCAACCTAGAGCACCAGGGAAGAACAAGCTGTCGGACCCTTCATTCTCGTGGGACGGAGCTGGGCTTCATGTGGGGGGAACGCAAACATATCCAACCTGCTCCGTCTCCTGCACACCAGGAGCGCTGAGATGGTGAGCATGCGCCCAGAGCTCTGCGAGTCATCCCACAGAGCAACTCCTGTTCTCTCTGAGGGAGGGGATGTTTCCAAGCCAACACAAGCAAGGGCCACATCTCTGGCCCCCATGTGGAGGAGAAGACTGCTGGAAGAATCCCAGCACTTCTAATCTGGCCAGTGGGGGAAAACGGCTCGAGGACAGAGTCCACAGCCCAGGACCCCCGTTCCATCTGGAGACATGAGCCCAAACCTCATCCTCGCCAGACCCTCGGACAAGACGACTGTGGGAGACTGTGACTGCGGGCTCCAGCTCCCCTCTGCCCTCTTTCTGGGACAGTCTGAGTCAGAGGGGTGCACACAGACTCTCAGCACTCCTCTCTCCCTCTTAACACACTTCTGGGGGTACAGTCTGAGTCAGAGGGGTGCACACAGACTCTCAGCACTCCTCTCTCCCTGTTAACACACTTCTGGGGGTACAGTCTGTGACGGAGGGGTGCACACAGACTCTGCTCTCCTCCATGCCTCAGGAACGGCACACTGAAGATGGCCGCAGCTGTGGGAGCTGGGAACATGCTGCTGGAGACGGCTCTTTCATCCTTCGATCATTCGGCAACTATGGATCACGCAGGTTCGGAGGAATGAATGTCCTCCTCTCCTTCCCGACCTTCTGAAGACCCCAGGGCATCCCCGCAGGAAACAGAATCCCAGCTTTATACATCATTAGCGTGGTGAAAACAACAACCGCTGTTGTCATTTGTTATTTTACCATCGACAGCTTACCTAACACAATCTAGTTGATAGTCGCACCCAGCACTTCAGGGATGTCGTCGTTATTTCTCGTACTTCTAGTCTCTGGTCTTTCTTCTGTCGAATGGAGGTGCTTTTTGAAAGGCAGCGTCTGTAAGCTGTGATGGGCTAAGTAATAGTCATTTAGAAACATTATGGCAAAATATGCACTATGAATTAAAATATAATCTATTTTTTCAGTGAAAGAACAGCAAGCTCTGTGGCAGCTTATGCCTTTCTGCGTGACCCTTTTTTTAAGGTTGTTTTGAAACAATTGACACCTTCTCGGTGGTGTCTGACTTCTCGCTCTGCTGCGCTGGGTGTCTGCAGGGTCCCAGGCAGCCGGCAGTCGTGTGCTCTGCGCTCGTGCCGCAGGCTGCAAGCGGGCCTGTGGTTTGTGTGGAAACCAGGGCACTGAGCTGATTGGTGGGACCCAGCTCTGAGAGGCTTGCAGACCACCGTGTCTGCAGAGACAGGTTTGCAAAACATGCAACAAGAAACTTTTTCATCAAGGCTGTATTGCTGAAATAAATGACGCAGTGAAGAACCCGAGGCTGGGATTTTAATGTCTTTGTAACTTTGTTCATCACTGAAGTGGGTCGGTCCACCTCCAACAGCAATTCCCAGTGGAAGACCTGGTGGGGTCACTTCCAGCAGATGTGCCCAGCTGTGCGGGGGGACGCGGGACCACTTGCCCAAGAGCAGACAGATGCTTGTTTTTAATGAACTGTAAATGCCAGGTGCTGTTCTTAATGGTGCACCAGAGTCACATGGGCAATAATATCAGTGGAGACTAAAATATAACCATATTCTAAATGAGATCTTACTAATGCATTGTATTCTTTCAACATTACTACATCCCTTGATTTAAATTCTACACTTTCACTCTATATCCTAACATTCTTTCAGCCTTTTCGATTCTCCACATTGTCTAGAAGATGTAAATGATATGTCAACATCAACACCATAGTTTTCATAAGAAGCCTCTTCCGGCTAAGTTTCACATTTTGTATTGATAGCCTATACCTCTGCTACCCACATGTAGTGTAATGCTCTGAACGTGCCTACCTTAAACATCACCTGGCTGGTGTTTGTCTGGCTTTGAATTTACTACAGTGCTTTCTAATCCTATTTCACTAGGAATGACAACACCCAAGACGAAAGTGTCATGGAGCGAATTTGTGGCTTAACCCGCTTGGCTGAGGGCTGGCCTCCCGGCCAGAGGACAAGGAGGTCAGGACCCCCTGCAGGGTGACCCAGGGGCAGCTGCAGAGGGGGAGATGGGGTGGAGGGGGGATGCTAGAGACATGAAAGAGAGAAAGAGGGAGGGAGGGATCTCGTAGGTATTTATAGCGTTTGGGAGAGGAATGGATTGTCAGGAGCGATTGATAATTACTGACAGCTGAGGCTGATTAAGTTTGGTTGTTGTCATCCCTCCCAAACTTTTGTTATAAACTCCATCTTGGTAACTGCTAACTTGACTAGTGTACTAACGATTCCCGAACCTAGATCGCAGATATAAATCAGTAAGAACAGTGGCCCTAGTACAGATCCCTGTGGTACTCCACCCATTGCATCACAGCAGTTTGAACTTTCACCTCTGACTTCTACTGTATTCTTTTGACCAATTCTCAATCTAAACAGACTCAGTCCCCCAGCTGCCTACTGCCTTTAATTTGAATCTTTCATGAGGAACTTTATCAAAAATCTTCTGTAAATCTATCGCATGCTGTGTGTGTCCATTACTATTCCTGCTTGTTCAAAAAACTCTACCAATGTTAGTTCAGCTAGACCTGCCTGTTCTGAACCCATGTTGGTCATTCTTGATTTCGGGGACATCGGTCAGTGTATGAGAATTGCCTGTGAGAGGGATCGGTGTCAGATCATCAATAAGAGCTTAATAATAAGCTTTCATTTACAAAGCACCTTTCCAAACTCAAGGATGCAGATCAGGGAAAACTGACCAAAGCAGTTTCTCGATTCAAAGTCATTATCCAGGCGACAGGCAGAATCGGGCAGGATCAGGCTTGGTCAGGAGCAGTAACAGGGAATGTGCTTCATCTCTTCCAGGTGTCAGAGGGCCTGGACAATGTCAGGCAAATGGATTATTTCAGCATCACCAATGAATCAAGGACCCAGACAAACAAAACTAAAAGCTGAAGTTATTTCTTTTAAAAAAGAAAGTTGCTTTTTTATCCAGTTTTTATATCATCTCGGGTGGTTCATTAACGAATTGTTTCAACGAAGTAATTTAGACACTGCTTGAAAAAAGGAAAGGCTACACGTGACCTTCAGACACTGGATTTCCCCCAAAAAGGATTTAAGGCGGCAGTGAGCCCATAGGGAGCCGGTAAGCTCGCCTGTTTATGTTAAAACCTTTCCTCTAAAATCGTCTTAAGGGATAGGTGCTGTACATCAGCACAGTTGTACCGTTTTTTTAGTTAGCTGCAAACATTGCGGTGAGCAGTGAATTTTGTTTTTTTTTGTGAATTATAGAGGTCGTAGAGAAGTGAAATACTGTATACGCCCAGATGACACTTGGGCGAGAGTCACTTCCTGAGAAGTAACCCCCCCAGCCCCTTCACCGAGGCGCCCAGGACCGAGCCTCAGAGCCAGCGGAGCTGTCGGGGCGTCGCGATGTTGAGGGCGGCCGGACTCGTGGCGCTGTGCAGCCTCCTGCTCCAGCCTCAGCGTGAGTAATAACCTCCATGTGCGCAGAGCCGGGTTTACACCTCATGCCATCCACGATACTACACATTTACAGTGTCCTGCAGCTACAACCTCAGACGTTTGCCATTCTTATTTAGTGGTGTTAATGGAGATGTTAGAAGAGCTGACTCTGTGCGCTTTTATGGGGAAAGTTTTCACGTCCCCCTGGGGTTGGGGGGGATTCCTGTATCCTGAAATCCCACGGGATGGAGGCGCCTACGGCCCATTCGGAGCTGGGAGCTGGGGCGGCTCCGCGGACCATAAAGGTGTTCAAACAACAGAGGACGAGCGCGTCTCTCGGTCATTTTGAGCTCCATCCCCAGTTTGTTGGGAAATTTTTTCTTTGACCAGTTAAGACAATCTATCCTTAAGTGAGGATACAATTTAAAAAAAAAGACACACAGGAAAATCCAGATAAACACTTAAGCGAGACGGTGCGTTTTTAAATGGGATCTGACGGGTCACATCGTCACCGCTGCACAGTTTCTCCCGCTGCCGCCGCATCTCGACGGGTTGGGCTCGTTAGACAGGTCTTCACAGAGCCCACGGGCTGCTGCAGCGGTGACATTTCAAAACAGAAAAAATCCGTAAAGAACGGAATCTGTCAAATTTAAGCCGAAACGAGGTCATTTTATTTTCGTTAAAAACAGCGGACGGGAGAGCCGCGTTTTGACAGTATGTCTGTTTTAGGAAAACATTTATAAAAACACACAGTGACCTACATTAAAAAAATTCCTGCATCTCCACGGCGAGGTAAGCACCCAACTAGATTGAAAACAGGGTCGTGTTATTAATTTAACACGACTTTCTCCCGTTTCTGTTTTATGTGTGTGTTTTTTTGTTAGATTGTACGCGATTAGAAACAAGTTAATAATATTTTTAAAATATCCCCCCCCCCACAGCAACCTTTTTATTTCGTTTTCTGCAGTTTAGTATTTAATCCTGTTCCACTTGTTCGTGCTTTAAAAAAATGTTATGAGTAGCAAACCGTTATTTTAGTACGAATCGATGTATAAAATTTAAAATTTATTTTCTCTTTTAAAGCGACTTGTATGCAAGAACCCTTAACTGGGACAGAGGGGGGTTCGGTGAACATCAACTGCAAACTGAACACTGGCGGCTCGGAGTCCACAGTGTACTGGTTCCGAGTCAAAGACAAGACCACCGACACCTTGGTTGCCGTGAACAGTCTGGGGAAACAAAAGTTTGAAGTTGCCAACAGCAGGTTCACACCCAGCAAAAGCTCGGGGACGTACATGCTGAAAATCACGCAGTTCAGGTCGGCAGAAGACCGCGGATTGTACAGCTGCGCCACGCTCGTCAATAATAAAATGATTTTAGGGGCTCTGACGAAAGTTTCAGCAAAAGGTAAGCGCTCGCCACAAATTCTTGTGCTTTGTGTTCATTGAATCGCGTGCAGTATAATGCTTTAATTAGCTCGAATCAAAAGAGAAAGCTGCTTTTTCTGAACAACGGGATTTGTTCCTGCCAACTCTATTTTCTAATGTTCCCCTTTCAGACGGCTGTGAGAGACTGTAACGCGCTACGGCTGTAGATAAAGAGCAAAATGATTTCGCAGCGATGAAGACATTCCACAGGAATTAGATGAGTTCAGATCAGTTTAGCTGCCACCCAGGTCTGCTCACACGGCGCGCTTTTAACTGTACCCTTTTTCTAAGGCAATACCGAAGAATAAATTAAACATCATAGAATGACTAAATTATAAATAATAATAATAAATGGCTTATTCTTTCACTCGTTTGTATTTTTAGAACAAACGCCTACCACCACTAAGGCGAAGCCCACAGAGAAGACGACGCGCTCGCTGATCACGAACAAGCCGTGTAACACGTCGGCCTCAGGTGAGGTCGTCCTCGGTACTGGGTCTATTCTGATGACTGTTACACAGCCTTGCAGAAGCGTGCAGCGCCCTGTACAGTTTTCACTTCTTGTTTTGTTTTAAAGCTGACTACTTCACAATTCTCATGACGGCACTTAATATTCGTTACTGTACATACTCAGCCTTCTCCACTCGTTCAAAACAAATAAAGAAAAGTAAGCAGATAAAAAAAAAACGTCATCATTGGTTGGTTGTGGCAAATGTGAATTTATTTAGGTGCACAATTACCTTAATGAGCCACACAGTTGTGGAGGTGTACGGCTTCACGTGGTCTCAGAACAAATACACCCGTCAGGTGGAGAATTTCAGGTAACGTCAAGCGAAGATTGAAGATTCAGCCCTGAAGACCCAGGAGGTTTCAAAGCAGGTCAGAAGCAAGCTTGCTGGAAAGGGCAGGTCAGGAGAAGGGTAGGAAAATCCTGGAGTCTCCGGACATCTCAGTGAGCCCAGAGTACTCGCCCTGGGCGAAGGCGACGGTGTCTTCGTCCCACCAGGCACTGAAGCCTCACTCCGACTGTCCCTCCTCACCGAGCCGCTGGCCTGGCGGGGCTGCAGAGCTCGGACACGGCTTTGGGAGAGCTTCAGAGTCCGAGCTGGGAGTCGTATCTGGGCTGTACGGCACAGCAGCTGGAGGACACCAGCACTGAGGAATCCTGCACGGAGTTTGCAACAGTGCACCTGCACCTGAAAACAGCTTGGCCCAAGGTGTTCTGGTCTGATGAGAGCAAACTGCAGCTTTGTGGTCTGAATCCCAAGTGTTCCCTTCTGCTGTGTTGGGGTTAGGCCAATCTCCTGGTGCTGGTACAGTCACGCTTCATAGGGCTGGAGCAGAGTAAGGTCAATACTAGAGGAAAACCTGTTTCAGTCTCCTGAAGACTTCAAACTGTGGTGAAAACTCCCCGCTCAGCAGGATAATGATGTAAAAGCACAAGACCTGAGCTACGCTGGAGCGCCTTCAGAATAAGAGAGCTCATGAGAGGCCCAGTCAGAGCCCAGACTCGAGTCCTGTTGAGAATCTATGGAAAGAGATTTGAAAACTGTTGCTGTCATTAAGTTAATCCCCGAGCAACCTGAGATAAATCTGCCAAGACAAATGGACGAATACTGTAGCCAGCCAGTGTACAAGGTTAGTAGAGAGTTAGAGCTATAACTGCTGTCAAAGGTACTTTCCACTAAATATTGTTCATGCCTCTGAATGCTATCAACATTCTTCAGTCTTGTTTTCTAGTTTTTGTTGACATTTACTGCAATGTATCTCTCCTAGTCTTCAGTTTGAACATTCTAGTTATGAGTAAGTTAAGTTTACTTTCAAAAGTGTATGTATCCTTTTTTAATTTAGCAAAATATGACCCCTTAAGAAGGCTCTGGATGTTTTTGCAAGGCATTGTAGTTTTATGAAGCACTGCAGTTATTTCCTGTCCTCGTGTACAGTAGATGCTGAATGCAGAGTTTGCTACTTACATAGTTTTCTAGCTGCCTCTGTTAAAAACTTGAGGACAAAATGGCGACCAGGCAGCCATCTTAATTTCCATAGGCGCCCTGACAGCCTTGGACAGTACTTGCCAGGTGTGGAGCTGGCAGCAGGCAGCAGGAATTTTTAATTTCAAGATTGGTGCAGCAACCTGTGCTTTAACAAACCCGAAGCTCGAGGTGAAGGTTGTTGGTGACCTTCGTCAAGCTTGATCTGGAGCAGTGTAGTGGCTTCCGAGATGATGAGTGAGAAAGTTTTGTGTTTTTGAGGCTGCAGATCCTGCCTCCATCTAGGTTGATGCACAGTGTTCGTTAGATGACAAGTCCAGTGTTGGTCGGCTGCCTGTTTGTGAGCAGGACAAGATCACTGTGATCACTGGGGCTTTCAAACCTATTGATTACTGTATCTGTGTGGAAAACCTGAGATTTGGCAGGTGGAGGCGAAGGGAAACAATGGTATATTCTGTAAGATGTTCAAGGCAGTGCTGTAGAATTGTTGGCCATGTTGTTTATTTTCTGTTTCCGGAGAGATGGAGAATCCACTCTTGTCTATCAGCCAGGAAGCACCGAGACGCCTGTCCCGGGACACGAGGAGTAAGGAGCATCCAGGCGTCCTCTGGGGTGCTCGCAGCTGGGGCAGCATTGAGCGCGGGGCTCGTGGCTGAGATTCCCCAGTAGCTGTGTGCAGGGAGGCCCAGGGGTCACTGTTGAGGGTCCCATGAGGGAAACTACTAGCCTTAGTGGAGCATGCTGGGATAGCAAGAGCCTGTATTGTCCCTGTGGGAAGGTTGTGGCTGGAGGTCCCTCCTGGTGCTGTGCTGCAGTACCCCCCTCCTCAGCAGGGGGGCGCCATGTCTTTCAGCAGGCATGGTAATTGTGCATACCAGTTACCTGCCCACCTGATATAATCTTGACACAATATCTGGCTCTTACTTACAATAAAAACATGAACTGCTTCACAAGCTTGCACATAGAATGAATCTATAAGACATATGGCGGGGAGCGAGCTCTACACCGTTACTCAGACGAATTCCACTGTTTGATGAAAGTTTGTAATTTCACTGCGTATGTCCCATGTATACAGTCTGCAGACACCAGCTCTGTCTGCTTGCAGACGTCTCCAGTGCCAAGATCTGCCCCCAGGTGCCTCCACAGGCTCTGAGATGCCTGTGCTTGCCTGCGCTTGTCTGCTCGGGGTCATGACAGGTGCACTGACAGCCCCTGAGTAAAAATGGGGCTACGTGTTTTCAGTGCTTTCGGCAACCCATTGTAGCAAACTCTCCCAGCTGCTGGAGGAACAGGGGCAGGTGTGAGAGATGTGTGTAAACTGAATTTCTCTGAAGGTGTGCAGAGCAGCTGACTCCTGGCCCTGCAGTGTAAGTCAGTCTCACAGGTACATGGTCCTGCACTCAGTGTGTCGACAGAAGAGACACAAAAGACAGTATTTTTATTGATTATGAAGAGAATGTTACTCCATTCAATATCTCAAGCCCTACACAACTTCTCTTAAACTATATGCAACATATTTTAATACAGTATCTGTGAATGGGAAGAAGTCATTTCAATGATACAGACTCAGACCAGCTAAATTCTAGCTTTTCTAGAGAGGGAAGTTCTTTCCTTTCCTCTCCTCAATAAATACAAAACAACAGAGTATTGCAGAAACAGTGACACAAATCAATTTTTCAAACATGTGTGGTTAGGGGGATAGCTGTACTTCTCCTTTCAATTGCCTTATTCTGAACATTTAGAATAATGTATATGGTTCACCTGTATTTAAACATGTCTTAGTTTGTGTCTTGAGACAAGTCATCACAAAAAAGGTACTGGTGAGACAAAGAGTGATCATTTATTCAGGTCAGTTATCTTCACTGTGAATCACGAAGTCGGTTTTACTATAATAATATTTAATATTTAACAGTAACTGGGCCATTCCTAGTGAGCCTGCCTCTATACACACTGAGTGGCGGGCCATGCAGGACTGAGCCGCTGGGTGAAGACTGACGCTGCGGGGCCTGAGGTCAGCGCAAGAGTAATGAACCACAGCTCAGAGACAGGAACTGACAAGCGGAAAGAGAAAGCAAGAGCAGGGAAGAAGAAGAATAGACACCTAGACCTCATCATCATCACCAGAAGCTGTGCCTCTTGTTCAGACTTGAAACCAGATTCGGCGCTGGTCTCCTGAGCGCTGAAAGAATACCCGAGCCTGGGCCTTATCAGAAAGGGATTGCCTGTCGTATCTGTGGGAGTTGTGATTTTCTAGATTTTGGAGTCCTCAGGCAATGAACACCTCTCTTATTTCAGCGATGCCTTTGTTAGCACAGGGAAACTGGTTCCCAGTCATCGGCATGCATCCATTCGGAGAGAGGTGTAGCTCCTGTTAGTATCCACTCTGTTGGTAAGGATGCAGATCCTCTCTCTTTTAAGAGTTTTTGCATTCAGATTATAAGAGAGAGAATTCTGAGTTTTCAGTGCCTGTAGGAGGCAGGGCTCTGAGACTCACAGAAATGTGCATACCTGTTCCTGGGGTAATTATTGTGAATTGTGTAGTTGTGTTATTAAATATTTGTCTGTCTTGTATGAATTACTCTGTTATCAAGCTCTACAGCAGGATGAAAGACCCAGTGGTCATGTGACGCTTGGTGACCCCTGCCTTTAGGAGGTGGAACTACTTTTCTTCATCATTTGCTTGTTTGGCAAGCTGGTCTCAGGATGTGATTCTCATTTCAGTCTTGTTTTCATTGTACAATGTCCTCCACTCACAATATCATAACATATCGTGTCATAACGCTTTCACCAGAGCTGAGCTTCCCTGAGTACATCTGTCCCGGCAGTGAGGGTTTCCTGCACGCTGGTCACTCCTCCAGCAGCTTGCCCAGGGATGAGCAGGATGATGGATTTCCTCGCTCTGGGCTTCGTGTTACTCTTGTGCTCTAAGATTGTCAGGATGTCACAAAGCAGCAGTAGGTGAGCCTGTGTTTTAGACACGTGAATCACTTGCGTTCTTTCTTCTCTGCAGTGCCAAAGGCCGTGCAGCACAACCCTGCGCTGAGCTGTGATATCATCGTGTGGGCCCCACTGTCTGCGGGCTGTGGGCTGCTCTTCCTCATCCTCATCATCACCATTACCTACTGCAACAGTAAGCACTGCTCCCAAGCCCCCCTCTGAACTAAGCTCTCAGGTGGAAACGTGTGTGAAAAGCTAATCGACTCTGCCTTCTCCTGTCTGCTGATAGCACCCAATCACATTGATTACTATTCCAGTGTGAGCCAGGTCTCAGGTCCGACGTGTTGTCAGAAGAACAGCTACACATAAGAGGAGCCATTCAGCCCTTCTGGCCTGTTTGGTAGTTAGTAGCTAATTGAACCCAGGATCTCATCCAGCTGTGTCTTGAGTGTATCTGCTTCAACAGCAGGGCTGGGCAGCCTGTTCCACACTCCCACAACTCTTTGGGTAAAGGGGTGCCCTTGAAATGCACTCTCACATATGATGCTTTGCTAAATTATTCACCCCATTCAAACGATATCCCATTTTGTTTCATTACAAATAATTTGTGCACATCTTTAAAGTGAACGTTTTCAATCCAGAATTAATTCTGAAACCGAAGACTTCTAGGTATGAAAGGACATAAGTGTCAGCAAAACCTGCACTGTCCTCTGGCAGGGGACTTCAGAAGGGACACTGTTAACTACTCTGTGACAACTAAATCCACATTTGTCAGTATTTCAAAGCAGAGGTGAGCTTTTTCCCTGCTGTGGAGATGAGGGATGGTGTCCTTTCAAGCAGAGCCGAGGCTGCTCTGCAGTTCTTGTTAAACTGCTGTTTCTCAAGAGCTTTGCCCACCTGCTGCATGGAGCTGGAGTGTCCCAGCACGTCCCCGAACCAGAAACAGACGGTTTCCTAACGCGGCCGCTCGGAGTCTGTCAGCTGCTTCAAGAGAACTTAAGGCTTGTGACCCCCTCGCGGGAGGTCCGGCTCTCAGCTTTCCCACTGGTGTGTGCGTCCTGTCTGCGCGCCCCTGGAGGAGCCGTCAGTCCGCTGGTTTATAAAATAATGATATATAAATGTCACGTCAGCCGTGGTTCCCAGCTTGTCTTCATAAGGGGCACGCAGACCTGTACAGACATATTCAGGAATCGCAGAGAACGGCCCAGACGAGGGTTTATAATCATCTTTCTCTCCACCTTGGCTTTGATAACGCGCCGGCAAGCTGAAGAACGAAATGTTTTCTTTTCATTTTTCAGAGGTCCGAACGAGACGCTGTCCTCACCACTACAAGAGAAGGTCAGATGATATGTTTTTTTTTTTACAAACTAAACATCTTGTTCTTTTCAGGATTTTGAAATACACATGGCGGTTCCCGTTACAAAATAGCTGATGTCTTACGGTTAAGCGAGAAATATTGCAAATTATTACTTATGTACAAACCCGGATTACCTAACCGGATATCTGAGAAAATATGCTCACAGGGAAGTGAAAAATGTTTCAGAAAATGCTGAATCAAGCTGTTAGTCTCAAGAATTACTACCACAAAAAAAGATAAACTCAGCCCGTTTTTCAGCCAAAAATAAAACAATTACACTTTTTAAAGTTTTTATTTAAAAATCAGAAATACAAAAAAGCAGACAAAACATTAAAAAGATACAGATATAGACACTTCACAGCCAGAGGAATTCACAATTATAAAAGCTGAAAATTAAGCTTTTTACATATTTCCATGATATGTCTTGCCTTTTGATTCTTTAAATTTCTAATAGAATTTAAGTAAAAAAGGAATTGTACTTGAAAAGCATTAATAGAGGGAGCCGTATTAGACTATTTACTGTCAAAACGCGCATCAGAAGTGTTTTCACAATAAATAATATTCCGTCGAAGGGTACGGAAACTGCTGAAATTCGCAGATCTCGCCACTGCCCTGGGCTGTCACGCTCGCCGGTTCCTCGGATTCTCCCACGAACGTCCTGCGGTCCGTGGGCAGTACCGCGCGCGCCAGTCCGCTCCGCTCTGGACAAACCCCACACTGTCCCCTGAGTCTGCGAAATATCTGACGACCACTGATTGGTCAACCCAAACGAAATATTGGAATATAGTCAACAATCATGTTTGTTTATTGGCCTAGTTAATCGTTATAAGTTACTCATTTGCATTTAGATGTTTTATAAACGTTGGCGGGAGAAAAATAATTCCTGTTTTATGGTTCCACATAAATCAGCTAGTGTACGTCACGTGCTCTTTTCCAAAGTCAGGCGGAATGACCGAGGTACAGTTTGCTCTGGGGTCTCGGGGCGGTACTGTCCCGAACTCGGGGTACAGCGGGCTGAGAGGGGCGGTACTGTCCCGAACTCGGGGTACAGCGGGCTGAGCTGGGAGGTAGTGTCCCGAACTCGGGGTACAGCGGGCTGAGCGGGGCGGTAGTGTCCCGAACTCGGGGTACAGCGGGCTGAGCTGGGAGGTAGTGTCCCGAACTCGGGGTACAGCGGGCTGAGCGGGGCGGTAGTGTCCCGAACTCGGGGTACAGCGGGCTGAGCGGGGCGGTAGTGTCCCGAACTCGGGGTACAGCGGGCTGAGAGGGACGGTACTGTCCCGAACTCGGGGTACAGCGGGCTGAGCGGGGCGGTACTGTCCCGAACTCGGGGTACAGCGGGCTGAGAGGGACGGTACTGTCCCGAACTCGGGGTACAGCGGGCTGAGCGGGGCGGTACTGTCCCGAACTCGGGGTACAGCGGGCTGAGCTGGGAGGTAGTGTCCCGAACTCGGGGTACAGCGGGCTGAGCGGGGCGGTACTGTCCCGAACTCGGGGTACAGCGGGCTGAGCTGGGAGGTAGTGTCCCGAACTCGGGGTACAGCGGGCTGAGCGGGGCGGTACTGTCCCGAACTCGGGGTACAGCGGGCTGAGCTGGGAGGTAGTGTCCCGAACTCGGGGTACAGCGGGCTGAGCGGGGCGGTAGTGTCCCGAACTCGGGGTACAGCGGGCTGAGCTGGGAGGTAGTGTCCCGAACTCGGGGTACAGCGGGCTGAGCGGGGCGGTAGTGTCCCGAACTCGGGGTACAGCGGGCTGAGCGGGGCGGTAGTGTCCCGAACTCGGGGTACAGCGGGCTGAGAGGGACGGTACTGTCCCGAACTCGGGGTACAGCGGGCTGAGCGGGGCGGTACTGTCCCGAACTCGGGGTACAGCGGGCTGAGAGGGACGGTACTGTCCCGAACTCGGGGTACAGCGGGCTGAGCGGGGCGGTACTGTCCCGAACTCGGGGTACAGCGGGCTGAGCTGGGAGGTAGTGTCCCGAACTCGGGGTACAGCGGGCTGAGCGGGGCGGTACTGTCCCGAACTCGGGGTACAGCGGGCTGAGCTGGGAGGTAGTGTCCCGAACTCGGGGTACAGCGGGCTGAGCGGGGCGGTACTGTCCCGAACTCGGGGTACAGCGGGCTGAGCGGGGCGGTAGTGTCCCGAACTCGGGGTACAGCGGGCTGAGAGGGACGGTACTGTCCCGAACTCGGGATACAGCGGGCTGAGCGGGGCGGTACTGTCCCGAACTCGGGGTACAGCGGGCTGAGCTGGGAGGTAGTGTCCCGAACTCGGGGTACAGCGGGCTGAGCGGGGCGGTACTGTCCCGAACTCGGGGTACAGCAGGCTGAGCGGGGCGGTAGTGTCCCGAACTCGGGGTACAGCGGGCTGAGAGGGACGGTACTGTCCCGAACTCGGGGTACAGCGGGCTGAGCGGGGCGGTACTGTCCCGAACTCGGGGTACAGCGGGCTGAGCTGGGAGGTAGTGTCCCGAACTCGGGGTACAGCGGGCTGAGCGGGGCGGTACTGTCCCGAACTCGGGGTACAGCAGGCTGAGCGGGGCGGTAGTGTCCCGAACTCGGGGTACAGCGGGCTGAGAGGGGCGGTGCTGTCCCGAACTCGGGGTACAGCGGGTTGAGCTGGGAGGTAGTGTCCCGAACTCGGGGTACAGCGATGCGGAGCGCTCTGAGCGCGGCACGTGGAGTTGTAAGACGTGTCTAGTTGTCCTCTTCGTGTTTTCTCTTGTAGACCAAAGAAGGAAGTAAACGGAAGACCATCGGTTCCGGACAGATATGTTTAAGCAGAAACAGGTAAAGCTGTATGAAAGGGACAACTAGTCTTACAGTCTGTAAATTGTCTGTAAGCTGTAAGTCTTGGCCGCCGGGTTGGGGAAGGTCTTCTTTAGCTCAGTCGCCAAGACCCCTGTTGAGCAACACTGGAGAACCGGGTTCGAGCCCAGGTGGTGAGGGACGAACTGGGGCGGGAGCCCTAGAGACCGAATCGGCTACAACAAGATAGTAATACACCATTTATAGCCACTGCTTCTGAAGGCCCAGGGTAGCTGTAAGACTAACAGCGCTGTCCGTCTGTCTGTCCGCTAGTGTCCCGAGCCTCCAGGCCGCGCTGTGGAGTTCAGCGTCTCGTTTCTCTACACTAAAGCTGTACAGCAGGCTTTGATGCCGCATGGTTATGACTTCAGAAAACCAGCAATCGGCAGGATTCATGGCAAAATGTGTATCTTATAAATTACACATTTGTCACCTGAAGAAGGCTCCACGGCCGAAACGTTGTGTTCTCTTTCTTCTTTTTTTCAGCATGGAATAAACCTATTACTTGTTCCTATCTTATAAAATGTTAATTCTTGCCCTACTGTATGTTTGTGCTGTATAAAGGTTGTTCAGAGTCCTGAGAAACTGTAATTGAAGACTACGGCTTTCTGAATCCATGCCTGTATATGTTAACCATTGCGTTTAATGCAGTCGCATTTTCTCAAGTTTATTTTTTTAATACAATGCATCTATGTGTATATCAAACACACGTCCCATATAACTGTGCATCCAAGACTTTCAGTTTACTGAATTGAGATTGAATTGAGATATTGAGATCTGCAGGTGTAATGATAATAGATTGTTTGAATTAAAATAAACTTAACTGATAATCATTTTACGCATGTTCTCTTTAGTTTGTTAATATATGGACAGGCTTGCCCAGCGGTGGCTGAACAGATTGAAAATGCAGCCTAGAGTTTATTTTAGCGTGACAAGAAATGTTAATGTCGCAGAAGTATGCCGGGCGAGAAATAAAGCGATGTTTTGCACAACCCCACTCGTGTCCGTGTCTTGTGCTTCTGTACCGGCTGTGTTCTGCGCGAGGACCTGCCCTCTGGGCCGGACAGCGACACGTGCCGTCGGCGTGACGTCACCGAGCCGCGTCTCTCCGGGCGGTGCCGCGTGCGCGTAAATTCCACGCTGCCGGAAAACTCGTGACCCGCGTCCTCTCGCTCTCCCACGACCTTGTCCCCGCTGACCGCTCCCGCCGAGTGCGGGGGAGTCGTCCCGCTTCCCCTGCGAAACCGCTGAGCGCCACAGAACCGGGCCCGGAGACTCTGCACCCTGCAGCTCCCTCTGTGAGAGACTCCGGCCCCGGGTGCGAGCTCGCCTGTCCCCCGTCCCAAGGCTCGTGAGGACGGGTGCGCAGGAAATGGAAACCACCCTTATGAAGAGCGCTGGTCCTGGTACATCACCACGCGTGGTCGTTTCTGTAAGAGGGAAACGCCCCCGCAGGGTAATTGTCACAAGGCCGGCGGGTAACCGCTGCAGTGAAGTGTCCCAGGACACCACGTGTGCGGTAAGGCGTAGCAATGTCTTGGGGTTGTGACACCAGGCAGTTCATAAATCTTGTTTTAGGGGTGTTGTTTAGGGGTCGTTAACAACCACAGGCAAGTCGCGAGTGAGCTCACGGCTCCTCTCGCCTTGAGCAGAAGAACACACCACCGGTGCGGTACGGCACCCTGCCTCACCACAGTTCACACAGCGCTCACAAACCGCACGAGAGCTGACGTCAAGGACGAGTTCGCGGATCTGTCACCAAACTCGCGCCACGCGGGTGGGACTAGTTTGTCTTTGTACTTTTCAGAGACTGGCGCCACCCCATTCAGAGTAGCGGGAAGACGACATCATAACCTCAGCCTGCTGAATCTCCACGGCCACACCTGGCGCTACCTGTAAGATTACCTATTCTAGAAGCAGACACGTCCCCTCAGTCTTCACCCGAGCTCAGGAGTGCAGGTGCTGTGTGTACGAACGCCAGGGGGTCATACAGAATGACAGACGAGAGTCCAGAGACTGAACAATGCCAAAGAGGGCCAGATATATCGACTTTTATCCACAGCTCCAATCCTGGTGCTTTGTCCTGTGTCACTCAGAGATCACTTTATTGGCCATATACAGTTTCTCGTATGAGGAATTAATCTTTTCACATACCCCAGCTTGCTCTCCATGAGACACACAGACAGGGAGAGAAGCTGGGGGTCAGAGCCCAGGGTCAGTCATTGTACAGCACCCCTGGAGCAGCTGGGGTGAAGGGCCTTGCTCAGGGGCCCAACGGAGTAGGATTCCTCTGCTGGCCGCAGGATTTGAACCAGCAACCTTCCAGCCACAGGCGCAGATCCTGAGCCACAGAGCCACAGAGCCACCAGACTGCTCCTCACAAGGTTGGCAAGAGAGCGAGCGAGCGAGTGTCTTTAAAGAACAGGACGAAAGCAGAGCCTGCAGCGGACCAGGCGGTCGTGAGCTGTGCTGTATAAAAAGGACCGGAAACCGGGGCCGTCTCTCTGTGCTGCTGTGCTCGGCTCAGTTCAGGCCAGCTCCTGCTCCGCTGCTGAAGAACCACAGGGCTCTGTGAGCCGGGACGCCCGTCAGTGACCCCGCGGTCAGGGGCGACACTGAGGAGCCGCCTGAGACCAGAGCTGGAACAGAGGGACAGAGGGGAGAGGCACCCGGGCATCCGCATGCAGCCCGTAAGCAGGGGCAGAGAGGTAGGGCAGTCTGTTGCCATGTGCACGTGTACACTGGAGTTGTTATTTGTGCTGATCTCTCGGGACAGGCGCTGCACGACAGACAGCTCCACACACGCTACACACATAACAAACAGGAACAGCCAGAAGTTGCCCCCCCCCCTTGACTAGGTCTGTCTACCCCCCTGATCCCACAGATATTACTGCCCCCGCACCCAGTGCTGGGGTTCACACTGGAAGGGGGCGACATGGGACTCGGCCAGGGGAGGGCGCTGTCTCGCTCCAGGCGAGGAGGGGAGGGGAGGAGATCTGAGCAGGACAGTCGGGACTGAAGAGGACAGCGCAGACAGACACAGCGCAGGTGTGAGACTTGCCGGGAAAGGGGGGGGATGTTGGGGTGTTGGGGTGTTTTATGGGGAGAGCAGGGCTGTGTGGCAGGTTGGGGGTAGCCTGGGGACTTGTGTTTTGTGGCGAGTGGGGATTATTGCGCTAATTTGTATTTGTGTGTGTATCTCTTGTGGATATTTTCTATATTCTGTTTTTCAGATTAGACAGCTTGATTGCTTATTGTGGTTGCTACCAAGGAGTAATGACTGCAGATCTGTCGTCCTAATGTCCTGCACACACGCCTAACACGTTCAAGACATTATGGCCCGGAAGTGATGGACAACTGCCGGTCTCCATGGAAGAAAATGAGGATGGGACCCATGAGAGGAGACCAATCAGCCCATCTAGAGTTTTTGGCAGTTGCTGACTGAGAGAAGCGTGTTCCAAACCCCCACAACCCTTTGTGTAAAGAAGAGGCTCTATTCTCCGTTTAAAATGCATGTCCCCTTGGCTTTCCACTCGTGTCCTCCGGTCCACGTGATCGCGAGTCCCGTGTGCCGCTCGGCAGTGCTGGAGCAATCTGGGTGCTCCTCTTGGCTCCCGGAAGGACCGGCGTCCTGCTGCGATACTGAGCTCCGTGAAGTTGCCCCCCTACAAACAGCACAAATGATGAAACCCAGCTCAGTTTGTGCTGCTTTCGTTTCCGAGGTATAGCGCCCTGTTTTTTCGGGGTCGTGACGTCACTCAGCCCCCCTACAACGTCGTAGGGGAACCGGACCGGTTGTGTGGCTCGTGGTCACGTGATTCCAGGAAAAAGAAGGCGCTATATCTCGGGAGTGATAGCAGCTGGAAAGTTACTTTCAACGGCACAAACGCAGCACTAACGTGTGTGCTGTCTGTAGGGGGCCAACGTCAAGGAGCTGCGATTACGTTGCGCTGTGGGCGGCGCTTGTGGCAGATCCATAAAGCCACACAACCGGACACCCTGTCACCAGAACATTAGACCACCAGAGCCGGTTTCTCCTGTCTGCTTCAACAAACTGTGCCGGAGTTATATATATATATGTTAATTTCTTTTACTGGCCTTTTCATCCGAAGTGACCAAGGCTTGTACCCATTTCTTCAGATATTTCCCTGAAGCGCTCGGAGCGCTGCGCCTTGCGCGCATTACAGCGAGCTGACGGATCCTGACTGCTGCTGCTGCTACAGTAAGTAAAAGAGCCTTTAAGTTACTGCAGGTGAACAATTCTGTCACGTACAAGATAAACGAATGTCACGTTCTGCCGTTTGAAAGTCAGACCTTTTCAATGAATATTATAAGGGTTAGGTTACAGTTCGAGATACTTGTGTAACGAAACACACAAGAACACATCCAGCAAACTGTCCATTTCTTACAATTTAGTCCGTTGACGTGTCCGTGAAAAAAGGTAAGACTCCTACAATCTTTACTTCATCTATTGAATTATCTATCTACACAAGACCCTGCTTTCAACGGAGACAAAACCTGTTGGCAGGCAGAACACGTGACAGTCTTGTGTAATTCGGGAAGTTTCGGACTTCCCTGATCACAGTGTTAGACCGATAGGGCAAAGTGCAGTCCTTGTAGTCCTGTTAATTGTGGCAATAAACAGCAGGCAACCAGCGCAACTGCCCCACCCTACAGACAGCACAAACGATGAAACCCACCTCATTCGTTTGTGCCGGTTTGTGCCGTTGAAAGTAACTTCCCAGCTGCTTTCGTTCCCGAGATATAGCGCCTTGTTTTTCCGGTGATCACGCACGGTGATGTTGCCCTCCAGTGACCCCGCCTGCCGAGTTCAAGCGTCTGTCACTGGTGCGGGAGGAACAGCTCTGCACTTGTGTTTCTCTGTTTGCCCAGCTGGGGGGCGGCGGTGGATTTTGCTTTTAATATCCGTATCTTCTGTGCGTTTGTGTGAACAGGAAAATTAAAATTGTCACCAATATCGTACCCCAATCAGAAAGGTTGCGGATGTAGCCTTAAAAGGCGAACAATGGCAAACAACTGCATGCTCTTAGGAAGAGGCTTTAACGAGCACGCAGTTGTAACGAGCACGCAGTTGAACATGCAGTTGTTTGCCAATGTTCGCTTTTTAAGGCTACATCCGCACCCTTTCTGATTGGGGTACGATATTGGTGACAATTTTAATTTTCCTGTTCACACAAACGCACAGAAGATACTGATATTAAAAGCAAAATTCACCGCCGCCACCCATCACGACCCCCCCCCCCCAAAAAAAAAAAACAAAACAAAACAAGGCGCTATATCTCGGAAACGAAAGCAGCACAAACGCAGCACCAAAGAATGAGGTGGATTTAATCGTTGTGTTGTCTGTTGGGGGGGGGGGGGCAACTTCACGGAGCTCAGGCAGCCTGCAATCTGGTCGCTTCAAGCCCTCAATTTCCCGCATGTACCCGGTCTCATCTCAAACTCCCGTCTGTGAAACCCAACACAGCAATCGCACAGAGGAGAGAAGTTCCGGCAAAGGGTAAACGCGGTTACTAGCCATTTTGGTAAATCCGTTTAAGTAAGGAACATATTGTAACGCTTACGGCCGACAGGCACTGTGTAAGAGCCGGCTTACCAGAGCAGGTGACGTCACCGCCCTTCCCTGTGATCGCGGGACTACAGCTAGTGGGCTGTGGAGAGATCTCTCTTTGGCTCACCGGGCTGGGTCTCTGCTGAGCGATGCGGGAGTCCCGGGTTCGAGCCCCCGACGGCGCGGGGCTGACCTAATGCGGCAAGGGCCACCTGAACCCCGTTGCGTTACAGTACAGTATTAGCAACAAGAAAAAAAAATCAGAAAAGCTGTAATCGGTGCTCTTATAAAACTCCGGATAACACGGCGCTGTGTTGCCACAGTGTTTTGAGGAACAGAAGCTGTGTAGCAGAAGAGCGCATCTTTGTCGCTCCGTGTTCAGTGCGCTTCCCAGCGGCTCGGAAAACGGTTAATAAATCGTTACTCATTTAAATGCAAAATCTCTCCACTTCAGCGTTACCCAAGCTAATAAACAGTAGTTTGTCATTTCAACAGAAAGTCTTTTTCAGTTATAATTACGTTCGACGCACGTACTGTTACAGATCAATTTTCAATAAGCAATTATTATTATTAATGGAGTACCACAGGGGTCTGTACTGGGCCCACTGCTCTTACCTGAAATCTTGACCAAATCAGTTATACTAATTAAGGAGGATTAGCCAGCACTGCAGAAGGTGCAAAGGAATCTAAAAAAAAATAAATTAAATTCAGCATAAAGCAATATTTATATCTTTACATTTAATGTTTTTGTTGAATCTTGCTTCGGTTTGTTTACAACACAAGCCCAACCTGAAAATGCAAATAAGACGCCATAGGAACATGAACCAGGTGCCACATGTGGAAACTCCATGGGAGTGTTTTTAATGCTGAGAACAGGATGTTCTTCTATACACCAAAGTTTGTGGGTGCCTGGAACAAGTTACTCAGCCAGGCTGTAAGAAATACCTATAAGGTACAGCCTGTGAGCATTTTTCACCTTTAGAACTAATATATTTGCCACTGGGACTGCCAGAAAATGACAAAACCACATTCCACGTGTCACAGGCGGTACAATGTGCCTTTTATTGTTCACAAGGTTTGGTTTGGGCTTGCTAGTCTCACAACCCCTTGGGTCTGCAGCTCAATTCCTGGGGTGCTATCTGTGTGGAGTTTGTATGTTCTTCCCATATTCTCATGGGTTTCCTCCGGGTGCTCTGGGTTTCTCCCTTAGCCCAAAGACATGCTGGGAGGTTAACTGGCTTCTGGGAAAATTAGTGTTTCTGGGAAAACAGGCCCTGGTGCGTTTGCCTCTGTGAGCCCTGATGTCCCATCCAGAATGTACCCAACCTTGTGCCTGTTACTTGCCGGGATAGGCTCTGGAGATGGATGGGCAGTGCAGCCCAGACTAAGAGTAAGGGGTGGAACCCCTTCTGCACGCAGCCTGTGCAGTCATTTCATATGCACAAGTTGTGGAGGAGATCAAAGCCTAGTCCTGTCCGTTTCCGTACCTACAGTAGATCCCTGTGCCTCACTTGTGTGTCATCTGTTCACATCCCACCCTCTCCTCCTGGCTCGTCCGCGCTGCTGGGAGAGCAGGGGGAGGCCGAGGTGCTGAAGCGTGTGTTTGCTCCTGTGTCAGGTGATGGAGGAGGGCAAGGCTTCAGGCTCTGTTCCTGCAGGCTGGGAGTTGAACCCCTCCAAGCTGGAGGCTAAGCTGTCAATGTTCAACATGAACATGTGGAAGGCCGTGGCGGAGATGGAGAAGGAGTTTGCCGAGATCCGCGCCCAGCGTCCCAGAAGATACTTTCCCGAGATGAGGAGTGAGGTGAAGAGGTTGCAGACCTTTGACTCCTTACAGTCCTATTCCTCCTGGTCGCCGGAGGAGATGTCTCAGAGCGGCTTTTACTACACGGGTCTCAAGAACAGCGTGCAGTGCTTCTGCTGCGGGCTGGTGATTTGCACACAAAGCCTGAGTGAAAGTCCCTCTGACAGCCACCGGAAGTTCAGCCCGGACTGCGACTTCCTCCGCAGTGGGGAAGCCGGCAACATCCCGCAGTACGAGGTGAAGGTCCGGGGGAAAGGACCGGCTCCGCCGGGGGGCGCGGAGCAGTACGAGTCGGAAAGCGGCCGGCTGGAGACGTTCCAGAACTGGCCCTTCTATGCCAGCATGGCGCCACAAGACCTGGCCAGCGCCGGCTTCTTCTTCACAGGTTTGAACCCGCTCCTCTTCCCACACGGAGTCCCTGGACAGAGTGGAGTCAGTGAGAGGCTTTGATCCAGAAGCATTTACACTCACTTTCACGCTCACAAAAAGTTCAGAGCAGGTGCTCTGCAGCAAGTAGCATCTGCTGTTTGCAGAGAGTTCTCAGGATGTTTAAGATTTAGATACCTTTCTCAGATGATGCTCTGAGAAATTTCTTTTTAGAAATGTACGATTCTTTACACAAAGGGTGGTAGGAGAACCCAGCTACCTGGCCGTGTTGCTGAGGGCGATCCCCCGGGTTTCTCTCGAGAGGTCCTGGGGTGAGCTGCAGTAAGCAGAAGTGACTGAAAGGGCTGGGAGGGCCTGCTCCCATTCTCTCCTATCCTTGTAAACCCAGTTAGGCCCTCAGGCCCCCGCAGGTCCACGGGGACGATGTGCTCTGGAAGTGGCGTCTCCTGTCTCCGCAGGACAGACGGATGTCGTGCAGTGTTTCTGCTGTGCCGGGCTCCTGGCACACTGGGAGACGGGAGACGAGCCGTGGAAGGAACACGCCAAGTGGTTTCCAGAGTGAGAGAAATGTGTTAATTGTCATGATTAGCGTTGGAGAGAATGTGCACAACAAGAGAACTTTTAACACAATTCTTTAAATGCCTTAAAATAGAAGCATCATATCTTTTCATGCTATTTTTTTTAGTTTTACCTGTGTTTTTGTGTTAACTGTATTAATTTTCCAGAAGAGCTGTGTGTGTGCTGGGTGTGCACTGTACGCATGTATGCTGTGTGTGTGCCTGAGCTGATTAAGGACAGATTTCTGTTTAAATTGACCATTTCAGTTAGTTTTTAGGAGAATAGAACAGTGTTAGGGGTCAGATTTGGTTTGTACTGTTGATAAGATTAATTTAGTGAAAAAGTCAGGATTTTGTTGTTATTATTAAGGGTTATATACAGGGTTAGCATGACATGAGAGCAAGTTAAAATTAATCATACAAGCTGAAATAAATCTCAAATGAGAAATAAAAGTGCAATCTGACATTAATCCATTATTTTACTGATTTAGTTGTGAATTTGTACATGAGAAGAAATCGAGTCAAGAAATCTCTGAATACATCAGGAGTTATGAAGGATTCTGTGGTATCACGGTAACTTTTTAAAACTGTACAATCATGTCTCTACTTTGGAACATAGTAATATGTAATATGCCTCACTTGATCAGAAGAATTAGTGGCCCTCTTTTTCACTTAAAAGTAATATATATATATGCATTATTTTAACTACATAAAATTCTAATTTTTAACTAATTAGTTTTAAAAGACCTCATCTGTGCTAATAGTTTGTCTGAAGTTTATATATCACTTTATATCAGTTCACCAAATCTTAAATATGTACTTCATATCAAAAATATATATTTTCTCTTCTTTACCAGGCACAGCACTACAGCTCAGAAGGCTGGACAGACTTAGAGACAATGCAGAGTCCTGATGGACCAGGTCAGTAACCAGGTCGCTGACCAGTGCTGTGGTCATTCCAGGCTCAAGGGCCAGTAATGCAGACTGACCAGACCTGTGACCACTTCAGGCTCAAGGGTTAGTAACACTGATTGGCCAGTGCTGTGGTCATTCCAGGTTCAAGGGTCTATAGACACACAATGAAGAGCTAGAGGGACAGAGTGCAGTCTCACACTGTGCACTTTAGACACGCAGTGAAGAGCTAAAGGGACAGAGTGCAGTCTCACACTGTGCACTATAGACACGCAGTGAAGAGCTAGAGGGACAGAGTGCAGTCTCACTGTGCACTATAGACACACAGTGAAGAGCTAGAGGGACAGAGTGCAGTCTCACTGTGCACTATAGACACGCAGTGAAGAGCTAGAGGGACAGAGTGCAGTCTCACTGTGCACTATAGACACGCAGTGAAGAGCTAGAGGGACAGAGTGCAGTCTCACTGTGCACTATAGACACACAGTGAAGAGCTTGTTCAGTTTCTCCAGTTTTCCTTCTTCTATTGCAGATTTAAACCTGGATGAAAATAACTGGCTGGCAGCAGCAAGACGTCTGTCAGTTTGGCTGAAGGAGACCTACAGCTCCTTAGACTTCAGGAGAATTTTTTCCTTTCCTGAGACTGTGCCCACAGCACTGGACCTTCAGTCCACCTTTGCTTGGCTGCCAATGGTGTCCAAGAACACGAGGAACGAGCCCGTCCAGCACATGTGCCTGCCGGCCCTGCTCAGACATCTGAGCCACATCACTGTTATCGAGGGAGAGGTGGGCAGCGGGAAGACGGCCTTGCTCAAGAAGATTGCATTGCTGTGGGCGTCTGGGGACTGCCCCGTGCTGCACAGGTTCAGGCTGGTGTTCTTCCTCTCTCTCAAGTCTGTGGATGGGCAGCAGAGTCTGGCTGACGTGATCTCGGAGCAGCTGTGCGGCACAGGCCGGCGTCTGGATGAGGAAGCCGTGAGGAGCATGGTCTACACCCTGAGAGAGCAGCTCTTATTCCTGATCGACGACGACAGTGCCGCAGGTACACTCCCAGCGTGCCTCAAAGAGCTCATCTTCAAAAATCACTTGAGCAAGACAAGCATCGTCATGGGACTGCAGACCAACCGGACTGCGCGCGTGCGGCAGCTCGCCTCGTCCGTGCTCGAGATCCGGCAGTTTCCTATATACAGCACCACCTTCCTTCTGAAACACCTGTTCTCCCACAACCTCACACTGGTAGAGAAGGTCTTCCTCCGGCTGGGCCTGTCGGAAGAGCTGCGAGGCCTCTTCAAAACCCCGCTGTTTGCCGTGGCTCTGTGCTCGGCGCTGGTCCGGGACCCCGAGGCGCCCCTGGAGAGGAGCGCTGTCTTCAGAGCCTACCTGGACTGTGTCATCCAGAGGCGCGGGCTCGGCCCGGAGGCGGTGGCGGCCGCGGTGGCGTCGTGCGGGGAGCTGGCCTTGGCCGGGCTGTTCGAGGAGCAGTTCGAGTTCGCGGACGCAGAGCTGGCGGCCGCCGGGGTGGACGGGCCGGCGGCGCTCAGTCTGGGCCTGCTGAGCAAGTTCACCGCGCAGGTGCTCCGCCCGGTCTACCGCTTCTTCCACCTCTCCTTCCAGGAGTTCCTGGCGGCCAAGCGGCTGAGCGCGCTCCTGGAGTCGGACTCGGAGGCGCTGAGGGACAGGGGGCGCCGCTACCTGCGGCAGGTGGACACGTGCTTCAGGGTCCTGCTGGACCATCGCTTCTTTCTCCTCTACGCCTGCAGCTGCTCGGCGGCGGCGGCCGCGGCGATCATCGCCCACTTGTTCGACATCGCGGGACAGGAGGGGTTCCTCCACTCCCGGTCGCAGAGCAGCAGGCTCCTAGAGCTCCACCCAGAGCTGCTCATGAATGAGCAGGCGCTCCGAGTGTGGGTGCAGCTGGACCTGGGCCTGGACATCTGGCTGCAGCAGTTACTGGAGCTGGCAATCCAGGCCGCCTTCCTCGGCCACTCTGTCCCGGCCTGCGCCCCCCTCATCCTCGCCTTCCTCTCGGGGAGATGTCTGAGCTTCGAAAGCAGAGGTGGAAAATCCTCTGTGCATCACTTTGTTGAGTTATATCCCCAGGCGCTGTCGCTGCTGAAGTGCATAACGATCTCAGTAGTTGGCAGTAGAAAAGACCAGGAGCTGGACTTCTCGAAAATAGGGGAGGCTCTTAAATTCCACGGCCAGCCCGTGGTTGAGGAAGAGTATGCCTCAGCGTTCCAGCTGCTGAGCGATGTTCAGAAGAAGACCTCTGCAGAGGTAGAGAACATCAGCCAGTTCCACATGAAGACTCTTCGGCATTTTAATGAAGCCACAGTCAGTACCTTACTGCTAGCTGGGAAAAGTCATGCCCTGCCGCTCCTAAAACTCAGTGTCTTGAACTTAGAGAGGCTGGAGGACCAAGATCAGAGGAGTCTGGAGGCCATCCTGTCGGTTTGTAACAAGGTTGACCTAGATGTGAAAAACTCAGATGGTTTCGTTGAGAGTCTGCTGCCTGTATTTCAACAAAGCAGGTCCGTCTTTAGAGGGATCCGATATTCTGGGACTCGGCTAAGCGAGGTGGAGGAAGACCTGGTGCTGTCGATGTCTGCGCTGGAGTCTCTGGATCTGACTTTCAAGGTCACGCCAGGTACTGTGAGAATCTGGGACTACTGTACATCAGAGCCTTGGCTGCCGCAGCTGTTTTGTAACATTATTCTAATATTCAGTAATAAAATAATGAACAACTCTGAAATAGGTTGTCCCTCTTTCTGTCCTGCCTCAAAAATATCATTTCATGCCATTCAAACCTATCTGCTCTGTTTGATAGTCAGTAGTTAATTGATCTGAGGGTCTCATCCAGCTGTTTCTTGAAGGATCTCAAGGGATCGGCATAAGCTATGTGAATGGGCAGTTTGTTCCATACCCCCACAACTGCTAGTGTAAAGAAGTGCTTCTGTTATCAGCCCTAAATGTTCGCCCTCTTAATTTTCACTTGTCTCCTTGGGCTGTGGTGTCATGTCAGGAGGCAGACTGCCAGTCTGTTTTTTTTTCTGAAGAGAGACCAACAAGGTTTAATTTCATGAAATACTATTTTTTATGTTCCCTCGTGTAGGATAAGAGTATTAGAAAGGTGACAAACCAGATGGTGCTGTTTGGCCTTGTCAACTAGCTTGGTTGCTGTTAACTAATGACCTGTGGATCTCGTCCAGCCACCTCCTGACAGTCAGGCTGTCAGCCCTGTTTTATCACTGTGGGTCTAAATTCGCTTGAGGTATTTAAATACAAATGGCAGGCGAATGTAAATGTCATAAGCTTTCTAAAACTAGATGTTAATGAATTGGAGTCGCCTGCTCTTTGATTAAGCCTGTATCCTGTGCCATTGTTTTGTACAGGCTGTAGGTTTGCTTGCTGTTTTGAAGAAACATTAACCTCTCAACTCTGCTCACCTGTCCGGCAAGGTCACTCACTCATTTTATTCCTTCTTCTCTAGAGTCTCTGTTGACAAATTTGGACAAGTTACCTTGTCTCACAGAACTGAATATTGCAAGTCAGACTTCAGGTGTTTTTGAGAAGATAACGGATGGATTTGGAAGTCTTCAGTCTATGGAAAAACTTACTCTTGGCCTTGCAGACCTGACAGAAGACAACAAAATCGGTAAAGATGTTTGTATTGATCTCAAACTATTATGTACAACAAAAGTGTGAGAATTCAAACTGACAGCTTTTACAGAGTGGATTAAGGAGGTATATTCAGATCAATCACAGTGATGCTGATACATTTTCAGGAAAGAGACATAACTTTCCAATATAATCCAATAATCTTTTACATCTGCTAATATTAATTTGACACTCAGTTTCCAACAATTCAAACACAATATAGAATATGTAAGAATGTAGGAAACCCAGCATGGTAACAGTGGATAAAAGCAAAACAAAGATTAAAATAAATAACAATAATAAACTTTATTTTATATAGCACCTTTAAAGGTGACTTCTCAAAGCACTTTATAGAACGACAACAGCAACAATAAAAAAATACACAAGATATACACAGTGAGAATACACAATAAGAGGAGACAGTAGATGGGGTACCGAACACAGCAGGAGCAGAGGGGTAAAGAACAGATCCAGTTAAGTAAAGGCTCTTCTAAAGAAGAAGGTTTTGAGTCTGGATGTCAAGGAGTTTAGAGAAGGTGACTCTCTGATATCCTTGGGGAGAGAGTTCCAGAGCTTGGGGGCATCACAGGAGAAGGCCCTGTCACCCACACAATGTAGACGGGCTTGGGGGACAGTAAGGAGAGCAGAATTAGAAGAGCGAAGGTTGTGAGGTGGGGAGTAGGGCGATAATAGTTCAGACAGGTACTGAGGTGCCAAGCCACGCAGAGCCTTGTAGGTGAGCATGAGGATTTTGAAGTCGACTTGAAACTTGACCGGAAGCCAGTGCAAGGACTCCAGGATAGGTGTAATGTGATCACTTGCACTAGACCTGGTCAGGAGTCTGGCTGCCAAATTTTGGACATACTGAAGTTTGCTCAGTGTGGATTTAGAAACCCCAGCAAGTAGAGCATTACAGTAGTCAGACACAAGTCAATTCGGGCGAGGACAAATATGTTGGTCAGCTTTTCAGCCACAGTTAGTGATTACAAAGGACATAGTCTAGTGATGTTTCTGAGGTGAAAGAATGATGTTTTGACAATATGTTGCACATGTGGGTTGAATGTGAAGCTTGAATCAAATATCACTTTTCAATTTAGACTGAAGCTCAAGTGCAGTACCATCCACAGATAGGGTTACAGAATTGGCTTTACAGAGTTGATGGGGGTGTCAATAAGCATGACTTCAGTCTTGTCACAGTTCAGATTAAGGACATTTTGAGTCATCCATGTTTTTGTCAGAGATGCCATTCGATAAAATAGAGACGGCCACATCAGTGTCAGGTTTGGTATGGATGTAGATTTGAGTATCGTCAGCGTAGAAATGATAAAAGTTGAGGCCATGTGATCTTAAATTCTGACCAAGTGGAAACATGTAAATGCTGAAGAGCAAGGGGCCCAGTATTGAGCCCTGAGGAACACCAGACTTAACGAGTCCAATTTCAGACCTAAATCCACCAAGAGAGACAAAGTGACAGCGATCAGTGAGGTAAGACTTGAACCATCTGAGAGCAGTGTCAGAAACTCCAAACACAGTCTAAAGATGAGAGAGTAAGATATCATAGTTAATGGTGTCAAAAGCAGCACTGAGATCAAGAAGAAAGGATAGAAAGAGAACCAGAATCAGAAGCTATTAGAAGATCGTTAGTGACTTTGACCAGGGCAGTTTCTGTGCTGTGAAGTTGACGGAAGCCAGATTGGAGGGGTTCGAAAAGGTTATTTGCAATGAGGTGGTTATTTAACTGAATTGAAACAGCACGTTCTAGAGTTTTTTCAAGAAAGTGTAAGTTGGAGATGGGGTGAAAATTGTTGAGATTGTCGAGAGCCATGTTAGGCTTTTTTGGCACGGGGTAATGGCAGCAGTTTTGGGGACTGTTGGTACAACACCAGTGCTCAAGGATTCATTTATTATATTGAGGACAATGGGGCAGAGAGAAGAGAAACAGGACTGAAATAAAGTGGTGGGAATGGGATCTAAAATAGATGTGGTGGGTTTCATGTGTGAAACTAGTTTACTGAGGGATACTGAGTCAAGAAGAGAGAAGCTGGAGAGAAGGGAACCAGAAATGTTGGATGAGGAGGGAGGAGGGATGGACATGATATGCGTAGTGGAGAGAATGTGATGCTGGAGCTAAAGAAATTTAAGAATGTGTTGCAAGGTTGCGATGAGGCAGGCAGTGTGGTGGGGCAGTTTGACTTGAGCAGTCTGTTGATGGTGGAGTAAAGATGTCTGGGGTTGTTATGGTTATTTTCAATGATGTAAGAGAAGTAGGTGGATCTAGTAGACTCTAACATATATTTCTCAAGCTTATTCAGACAAGTAATCTTTCCAAGCCTGATAATGTACCAGAAAGACGCCACCTACGCTCAAGTTACCCAGGAGACTGCCTTCACCGATCACAGATGGTCGGTGTACTGTACCAGGGGGCAGAGCGAGAAAAAGAGATGGTTCGAGGTTTAGAGGAACAAAGGTGTCGAGGGTAGATAAAAGAGCACTATTAATCGCCTGTATTTTGTCCTCTAGAGGATCAGAGGAAGAGAAACAAGATAAGGAGGACAGAACAGAATTAGTGAACCTGGTCTGGTCTATTGATCGCCAGTTGTGGAAAGTTACAGAGCGTGAGGGGGAGGTGTTAGAAACAGGTAATTCCAGCTTGAAGAGAACAGCTAAGTGGTCAGAGAGGCCTAGATCAAGGGGAGAGCAGTGGGAGACAAAAGAGTAATTTGCAATGATTAAGTCCGGGGTGCCCTTTGTTATGTGTAGGGCTCAGAACAAACTGGGTTAATAGCTGGTGTGTGGGGAGCGGACTGGTGCACTATGGCTGCCGTCGCATCATCCAGGTGAGACTGCACACTGGTGGTGGTGGAGGGGATCCCCATTACCTGTAAAGCGCTTTGAGTAGAGTGTCCAGAAAAAGCGCTATATAAGTGTAAGCAATTATTATTATTATTATTATTATTATTATTATGATTAAATCAAAGCGTCACAACAGAGCATGAAAATCCTTAGCCAAACTGGAAGACCTTGGGTCAATGTGTATATTAAAGTCCCCAAGAATAAGGATCCTCTTAAATCTGAGGCATACAAATTAAAATAAATCTGCAAATTCACCGAAAAAGGCTCCATTGGGTTTGGGTGGTCTATAAACCGTGGCAATGATGGGAGAGTGGGGAACAGAGACATTTGAAACAAGACAAAAGAAGAGAGAAGAGGTGCAGTAACAGGACTTCAGAAGATTGTAAATAACAGTGTTGCCCCCGTCTCTGCCTGAGAGACGCAGGAGGTCAAACAAGCCGCACCCCTGAGCGACTAGCTGGGTGAGACCACCGTCTTGTCTGTGCCAGGTTTCAGTAAAGCACAGAAAGTCACGTTTTTTCCTGTGATAAAGTCACATATCAGAAGAGCCTTATTGTTCGCTGAGCGGGTGTTGAGTAGTGCTGATCTGGCCAGTCTCGGGAGCTGGGGGGAAGCAGATTTTTGAGGTTGGTGCCGGTGCTGGATGGACCTGCAGTCTTGCGCCGAGGGGCAGGGATAGAGACTCCGCAGGCAGACGAGGGAAAGAAACGGCGTCCTGGGCTGTGGTGAATGTAACACATCTGTCGCAGGATCCCAGTATTACGGCAATAATCATACGTGTTTTTTTCCAGGAAATAATTCCATTTCAGTTGCACTGAGGAGTACCTTAGAAGCACATTCATGGAATCTGCGATAAAGCGACAAAAACCTGGGAAAAAAATCCTGAATCCAGGCAGTAGCAGGTGGTTAAAAGTTCTCAGTTGAACAATTCCATCGGGGAGAAGTCGGGAGTAGCAGCAGCAGTCATGGGGAAGTCCCGTTTGTAGATTGCAAAAATAAATAATTAAAGACGAGGGTGACAGAGAAAGAAGAAAAAAAATAAAAAGCAGATAAAAAAAACTGCAAACTGGCAGAAACATCAGAAAAAAAATGTTACAAGACAATGAAAATGTATGACTCCCGTGCATAGAAATCTCTGCGCATGCAGATATGGTGAGCACAGAGCCAGCCCAGGCCATTTGAGGAAAAGCCCAGGAAGAGCCAGGAATCCAGACTTGAACACAGAAAGGGAAGGGAGTCCGCGAGCGCAAGTGGAAAGACAACGGACAGCGTTCTCAGAGAGCTACATCTCAAAGTGACCAAATACCCACAAAAGACTCTGTGTCCATCAGGGTGCGAGGATCCTGTGTCTCATCTCCAGATAGAGCACAGCAGCAAGACAGATGTGTCATCAGGGCCCGAGTGCAGGAGAGATGTACCTGTTTGCAGAACAGTTTAAAAACAGTGAGGCAGATGGCTGGTTCTGCTCAGCTGTGTTTCCTGCCAGGATAACTTTACCATAGATGAGACCTATGTCCAAAAGTGCTTGAGGACTTTGTCGAGAAGTGATTATTTCTAGAACAGAGAGAAAAGCAGCTAAGATTTTAAATCATTAGATTCAATTCAATCTTTATTGTCCCATCTGGGGAAATTTATTTTACAGCACACTCCCAACAGCGCAATGACAGACAGGAAGTCAGTGCAACATTGTTACAGCAAGAGAAGGGAGAAGTTAGTTACAACACTTTGTTTGAAAGAGATATTGTGGTGGAGATGAAAGATTTCCTGTGTCTATTAGTACCACACCTGGGGCTATAGCCAGCAGCTATATCACCCTGCAGCTCACAGCTGGCAGCCCACTGACGCTCAGCAGCTGTGAGCCTGGCCAGTACCTGGATGGGAGACTCCTGGTAAAAACTGAGGTTGCTGCTGGAAGAGGTGTCAGTGGAGCCAGCAGGGAGTGCTCACCCCGCAGTCTGTGTAGGTCCTAATGCCATTAAAAATTAAAAATCCCAGGGTGTTTCTCAAAAAGAGTAGGGCTGTTACCCCAGTGTCCTGGCCTTTACCAATCATGGCCTCCTAATAATCCCCATCTCTGAACTGGCTTCATCACTCTGCTCTCCTCCCCACTGAGAGCGGACTGGAGTATCATCCAGGTGGGGCTGCACACTGGTGCTGGTGGAGGGGATCCCCATTACCTGTAAAGCATTTTGAGTGGAGTGTCCAGAAAAGAGCTGTACAAATGTAAGGAATAATTATTATTAATTATTCAAATTTTACCAACCAAGAAGTCAGTGTAACAGGGTTAAAGCAAGATAAGAGGACATAGATAAGGAGAAGATAGTTACAATGTATTGTTTGAAAGCGATATTGCAGTGGGGATGAAAGATTTCTTGTGTCTGTTAGTATCACACCTGGGGACACAGAGGCGTCTCCCAGACGGGAGAAGTGTGAGCTTGCAGTGGAGGGGGTGAGAGACACAATCCACAATACACACTGCTGTCTTTGTCACCCTTGTCTGTAGAGGATATTTAAGGTGATTTGATTTGAATTTGCTACTTATTTTGACTAATTTTACCAGCCTGTTGTGATCAATGGTACCGATGTTACCAAAACAGCAAGTGAGACAGTTTGTTAGTACACTTTCAATCAAAGACTTGTGGAAAAGTGTTAGGATGGTTCTACCTTGAAATAGCTTAATTTTATTAGAAAAAAGAGTCTCTGTTGTCCTTTTTTACAAACATTATCTGTACCTGCAGTCTTTGTCAAAATTAATTTTAATAGATTCTCCAAATACTGGGAGGTCAGTATCTGGGGGTAGTTGGGGTGGTTGAGGATTTCATTTCAAAACGGGTGTAAAACACATTTAATTAATTTACAAGCTGTTGCCCACCCATGCCATCTAACACAGGAACAGTACATCCTTACTCTTGTGGGTGATACTGCCCATGGATTTAATTCCTGACCATGCCCAGCTGGAATAACTCACAGCCAGGGTACTGTTCCTTCCCTGTACCTTTGCTTTCCTTCTGTGCTTCATTCTTGAGCTCTGTCTTCCTGGGAGAAAGCAAGGTTCTTTTGAAGCGGTATATGTTTAAAACTCTTTAGACGCTTGTAGGGAAGGGGTTCTGTTTTACAAGTTATTAAATAGTTTGCAGACACCCAGGCCCAAATCCGGGCGGAGCGGAGGCTCTGTGGCTGAGGATCTGCGCCTGTGCCTGGAAGGTTGCCGGTTCAAATCCCGCAGCCGGCAGAGGAATCCTACTCCGTTGGGCCCCTGAGCAAGGCCCTTCACCCCAACTGCTCCAGGGGCGCTGTACAATGGCTGACCCTGCGCTCTGACCCCCAGCTTCTCTCCCTGTCTGTGTGTCTCATGGAGAAAAGCTGGGGTATGCGAAAAGACAAATTCCTAATGCAAGAAATTGTATAGGGCTAATAAAGAAACATTAAACATTAAATGTCTTCCAAGAACTGAGATGACAGAGGATTTTCCACAAGCAGTTTATATTCAAACTGGCGAACATGTCTACAAGCCACATAGAGACACTTTAAAAACTTCCCACTAGAGGTCACTAAAAGCCACTTTTCGTTTGTAAGTGATCTCACCTGTACGTTAATTATTGTATTATTGGGTATGATGTTAGAATGTACAATGTCTCAGGGGACTGATGGATGGTGTGTTAAAGTATAAAAATGATTTTGCATCGTGTTTGAGATCAGGAAGTTGTCAGATTACTCTGAAGGGGTTTCTCCGAGAGCCTTTTTGTTTATTAGACCTACAAAAACTCCACAATAAACTCTCTGAAATGCAGTTGTTGTGAGCTGTGTGCAGATCTCTAGAGCAACCTTATCACACAGCAGGTCTGTCACAAGAGTCTGTAGTTCGTGAGGAAGGAACTGCTGCTCAGGAGGGTTTCATTTGTCTTGTTCCAGCCTGGTTTCTCCAGCACTTTCCCCGGCTGAAGGTGTTTGGGCTCAAGTCAGCCCACTGCCGGTGTTTCCCCGAGCTGGTCACAGCCATCGCCTCTTGCAAGACACTTGAACAGATCTCCTTCGAGGGCTTCCCTGAGTTTAACTGCGGTGCCTCAGCTTTCGGTAAGTACTCGGATCTCCCTTCCGTGCGGCCGCTTCGGCCGGCGTCACACTACACAGCTTTTCCTAGGATTTTCAGTCGAAGCCTTCATTTACATAATGGTGAGAAAATCACAGCGAGTTGTAGAGAGTCACAGCGCACCCCCGTTACCGTCAGTTGTGTAGTGTGACACCCCCAGCGTGCTTAACAGCCCCTACGACTCTCTGCGTCTCGCTACAATAATATCAAACTGGTTGGATTTTCTCGAAGCCAGCCGCACGTCGTAGGGTTGGGCTCTCGTGACTGCGACAGTCACAGACAGCGAGCGCATACACTGCCCACAAACAGCGAAGAGCAATGGAGGTCAAACCATGTTGTCCACGACCAAGTAAATGTGGTCTATTCCCAAGTTTTTCGGCGTATCCTCTTTTTTCTCGTCATAAAGGAGATCACGGGCTACAGCACCGGCGGCAACACCTGCTTGCTCTCCATGTGGTTTGTTGACTTTCGTGCGGCGCTCCTCTTGTGCTCCACGTTGACCTCGCAGTGCTCTCACGGCGCAATACGAGGACCAGGAATATGGAGCCGTGATGAAAGTCGTGAGGGAATCATGTGATTAGTCACCCCCTGCGATTCCTTGTCGGATAATCTGACACCCTCTAGGACAGAAAAGGCAGTGAGATTCAGCAACTGCAGTCGTTAAATTTGACATGCTCTCTGATGAGAAGGCGTGTCGGGTCCTGTAGTGTGATGCCGGTATTAGAAGCAAGTGAGTTTAGAGTCCAGACCGTCCAGCTGCTTGCATTGTTACCCACAAGGCTCGCATGAGGACCGGGCCTGCAGCATGGCTCTGTGAGCCGTTGTGATAGGAGGAGGATTAAAATTAAAATCAGTTAAGGAGGTTTTTAGCTGCTACAATCTTCATTGAAAGCTCTCTGGGCTCGTTTGAATTCCTTATGTAATATGATTTCGAAAACTCCCAGAAGAGAGACTTTACAAACACAAGCAGGTCCGGCTTTTCTTACCTTGTGGCCAGAAGCTAATTCATGCAGGGATGTGTTTATCCCTGGGAGTCACTGTCTTCAGAGTGGCAAGGCAGTTTTTCCCGAGTCCAGAGCAAAGTCCTGCGCTGCTCATCTTGCACAGCAGCCTGGACCTCAATACAAGCCAGCGTCTCAGGGGTCCGGCTGGCCTCCCGGTTCTCACCCAGGGGTCGGTTTGTGTCTCACCAGTGGCTGCTCTGCCCTGCTTCCAGCAGCTGAAGGGCCTGGACCTGCACAGCCAGCACATCGAGGACCCGGCTGCAGCGCACGAGTTTGGTGAGGCGCGCCGCTCGGACGTTCCTCTCGCCAGTTGCGAGTGTGTGTGAGGCTCAGTGTGAGAAGGGTGTCTCCTGTGCCCGCAGCTCGCGCCCTGGGCTCTCTGACGCACCTGGAGCGGCTGCAGCTCCCGGGGGGAACGGGCATGAAGGCAGCGATCTCCACGGTGCTGGCACAGCTGCCACGCCTGCCCCGGCTCGCCCACCTGTCCGCTGCCCTGCTCCTGGAGGACCGCAGCCTGCAGCAGCTGGGTAAGGCCTGCCCGAGGGACCCTCAGACAGACCCGCAGAGAACCCATCTTGATCTCTAAATCTCTTTCTGACCTCTCTGTCCAGTACAGCGGAGGGGTTCCCCATCCTGGTGCCCCACTGTCCTGCTGGGTCTCATTCCAGCCCAGCCTCACTTGAGCTAAGAAGTTGCTTCAGATGAAATTTGCATTAGTTTCTAACTCACGAGGTTGGGATTTTATTTCACTGATCAACATGCAATGGTTGAATCTCCGACACGTTTGAGAGCCAGGAGCTCTAACAGTTCAAATTAATCCTATTAATCCAATGAAGGGTTTGACTGTGTCACTGAGGGCTCGGCTGGAACACCAACCAGCAGGTTGGTGGGGCACCAGGACCAGGACTGGGAACCCCTGCAGTACGGGGTCGTGGGGGAGCTGGAGATGATTCCGTCAAGCAGCGGGCGCAAGGCAGGATACACCCTGGGCAGGACACCAGTCCAGCGCAGGGCAGACAGACACACTCACACCAGGGCCAATTCTCCCATCTTTAACTGGAATAGGTTCCTTGTTTTTGGCTCTATATCATCGCACCCTGAGATTTTCCTGACTCGCTCTTCCATGAATCGTGAGGGTCTGAGCCGACACCCCCCCCAGTCAGTCCATATGGCTTTTATAGGAGAGGCCAGATTCCCAGATTCCCTCCTCTCATCACTGCCCCCTGGTGGCTCACCCCCTTTCCATCGAATCCTGGCTGCCCAGTTACACCCACTTTGCTGAGGAGCAACCGCTTGGCCGTACAGTAAGTCGAGGGAGTTAGGACCCCCCAAAAGATCCAGCCAGGACCCTGAAACACCAAGGCAGAACTGAGGCTGAAAACAGAAGAAAGGAGTTGGGACCAGCTTAGTTGAAGGGCTGTCTGAGGGGGAATTGGTAAAGTGAGCGACAGGAAATACGAGCAGCGTGAACTGGTTGCAGACGTGGGCGGGGTGTCTCAGAGGCTTGGGTATGTGTGACAATGAGGAGAGTCTTTATTTATAACGAGAAGGGGGAGTGCTTTTTTTTAACTCTAAATGGAACCCCCAAAAAAGCAAGGATGACAATGGGGTACAGTTTCCAGGATGCTACAGAGGAGGGTGAGGCTGGGGGCCCACGAGAGTCTTGCGCTGTAGGACACACAAACCCCACAGACGCACTCGTCTCGTGCGCAGAGGAGGCGCCAGCGATCACGGGTGACAGGGATTCGTTCAAAGGCTTGAGCTATAGGGTCAAGATGCACTAAGATACAGAACATCAAAATCATATTAGATAGTATCAGTGAGAATTTACACTGTGAGAAATCCCCTCAGTAGCTTGTACAAAATGTCAGCAGGAGAGTGACTGAAGAACAGCACTTCCTACACCAGTGTCTCCCTGTCACCACACGGGGAAACTGGCTTGTAAACTGTGGTTCGGACTGAAGCGCGCCGCCTACTGGTCCACTACCACCACTTACGACAGCTACCTGCGTTTTCTGAATCTCCATCCCAGGACTGAGCAGACCTGTGTAAGTCCTGCACTGTAAAGACTCCTGTATCCTCTGCAAATCCGACACGTTTTCACTACAAAAACTGAGGTCTAGTTTGTATCAGGCGAGAGCTGAGCTCTCAACGACGGACTATGAATAAATACATCCTGTTTTTTTTTTATTTTAGCGAACTGCGCAAGCGAAGGACACCTCCAAGCCATCGAGACGCTGGATCTCAATGCCAACCACCACGTCACGGACGCGGGCTGGAGGGGCTTCTTCCTGGGGCTGGACCGCGCACCCAGACTGAAGGCGCTCCACGTGTCCCGGCTCTACAGCAGCAGCCTGAAGCCCCACGCCTCCACGGTCAGGGCCTTCGTGCAGTGCGTGGCCAGGCTGCCCGCCCTGAGGACCATCGTCATGTACGGCTGGCTGCTGGACGCCCAGGACTTCGCCATGTTTGACCAGATGAAGGCGCGGCACCCCCAGGCCAAGTGTCTGAACATCACCTGGCAGTGGGCACTCCCTTTCGCGCCACTCGTGCAGGCGGAGGCCGAGTAGGGCAGCCGGCCGGGGCAGTCGGGCTTCCAGGTCACAGTAACAACGAGGAGGGGCTCGGATATTTCCAGGTGGCCCCGGGGAACCGGTTTTATAGAAAAGAAGTTGTGGAGCGGAGAGCGGCCATTCGTCTTGCAACAGAATTCCCATGATGCATGGCGTGAGAAGACAAGAGAACAATCTCGCTCGTCTTTATCCTTCAAGGCTTTGGACTGTGGGAGGAAACCGGGAGCACGCAGGGGGAACATGCAAACTCCACACAGACAGCATCCCAGGTCCAGAATTGAACCCAGGGATCCAGACTGCAAGGCAGCAATGCTGACCACCGCACCACTGTGCCACCCGCTCATCTTATCGTACAGACACATTTGATTTTTATGTTGAAACTCTTTTTGAGTGTTATACAATAAATTGTACACTCTGGGCACCTGCCCACTCTGTGAATTAAAGTGAATTATATCTGTGAATAAAGTAAATTAGATCACTTTATTAGCCCTATACAATTCTCATATGAGGAATTTGTCTTTTCACATACCCCAGCTTGCTCTCCATGAGACACACAGACAGAGAAGCTGGGGGTCAGAGTGCAGGGTCAGCCATTTATACAGCACCCCTGGAGCAGCTGGGGTTAAGGGCCTTGCTCAGGGGCCCAACGGAGTAGGATTCCTTTGCCGGCCGCAGGATACAAACCGGCAACCTTCCAGCCACAGACACTGATCCTCAGCCACAGAGCCCCCATGGGTCAGATTGTTCACCTTAAAATGGTTTAGGAATGGACACTTCAGTGATAACTTCATTATTAAACTGAAGTGGTGCTGAAACAGCCAAGGCAGTGGAGCTAGTGTCAGCTTCTACAGGTGCACAGGAAACCAACAGCATCACAGATCTCTTTTCTCTTTGAAGTAGCTCAGTCTATTTGTTCCCCAAAGCGTGTAATTTGTATACTTTCACAACTCCTTGTGCTCAGAATCGGCAGCAGTCTACTGCTGGTATTGCCTGACGCTTTGACTTCATCACCTAACGTTTTTGTTTTTTAAAAGAAAATGGCACCAACATTACATTTCTATTCCTTTTATTTTGTCTCACTTACAACACTTACAATTTTCTTGTCAATTATTAAAGTACCCAAAAGCCATAAAATAAAAACAGAAAGCAGTTTCTATAATATTTTATACAATGTAGTGCAGTTTTTTCCAATGATATTTTTCCCCAAAGATCTAGAGTTCACTGAAACAAGTCTAACAAAACGTCCCACAGGGGTCTGAGCAAAGTGTTTGCAACTGTAAACATACAGGCACTGTGCAGCTGCTCACCACGGTGAGCCACAACCTGCTCCGTGTGAAGGGAACCTCCCTTCTGCTGTGCCACTGGAGTCGAACTGGGAACACCCTGACGCCTGTTCACCGGGACTCACAACACAGAGTCTAATGTGTGAATTTCCAGAGTCTGGAAAGTCCCTCAGCCTGTCTTTGTTTACTGTTGATGTAGGACTGAAAAATCTGCTTTTTAGTTTCAGTATTCTGGCGATGGGGGGTGGGGGGCAGGCCTTCCTGATGTTTTTGGAATAGATATCGAACGTCTAAAGATTAAAAACCCAACGTTCACCTCAGAAACCCTCCTGGAAGTAAAACCTCACTACAGTAACACCCGCGCCAGTGACTGTTCATGGGCAGAGTTGGGAGTCAGAGTGCATG
This sequence comes from Atractosteus spatula, assembly GCF_055471065.1. NCBI lineage: Eukaryota > Metazoa > Chordata > Actinopteri > Semionotiformes > Lepisosteidae > Atractosteus > Atractosteus spatula. Next base: position 1,554,731 of record NC_142708.1, read on the forward strand.
GATAAGCCTCTCTTTTAAAAACAGGGGGGTGTGACACATTGCTCCACAGGAGGGGGTCCCCAGATGGACACCGGGGTCTGATCCAAACCCTCCCCGAGCCAGGACATCGAAGATCAGTGCCCTGACGTCTTGATTGGACAGCTGCATTTGCCAGTACAGGCTGACAAGTTCAACCCTGAACTATTGCTGGAAGAAAAACTGATGCTGGCTACAGCGTCACCCTGACAGTCCCTGAGGACACTGGACAGTGCTGTCCAGAGGCACTGGTGCAACTGCTCGACAGCACTGCCCTCCAGCGGACAGGCTGAGACAGGACAGGACCTCAGTAAGTGCTGCGTACAAGAATAACCCAAGGCAGTAATCGATAGCTCACACCTGAATGACGTCCAGCAGGTTTATTGGATACCAGGCGAGATGAATCATGTGCTGACTAGTGGCGATGCAGTATTGAAAATTACATTCTCTTTCAGTCCTGCGCTTTACAGCAGCAGAACTCAGAAAAGTTCAGGTTCAACTAGGATGTGAAGTGAGGATTGTGATGAGCACAACGGGCGCCTATCCCAAGAGGACTTGTGGCTCTCATGTCGTGCGTCTATCTGGCACAGCGCAAGAGGAAAGCATGGCCAGTGCGTCTATCTGGCACAGCGCAAGAGGAAAGCATGGCCAGTGCGTCTATCTGGCACAGTGCAAGAGGAAAGCATGGCCAGTGCGTCTATCTGGCACAGCGCAAGAGGAAAGCATGGCCAGTACGTCTGGGCAGCACTCAGCACTCCTGCTGGCAGCAGAGCAGAAGGGGACACAGCACACATCTTCTTAACATTTAACAAACAATTCCGCTGGATCAACTGCATGTAAAGGCACAAGAAATTTAATACAATCTTTCATGTTTGAAAACGTGCAGGAAAGGCAAAGAACACAGTTTTGTTACCCTAAATAACCATTTGGTACAGCAAGTCTGTGCCAGGAGCTGGACTCCCAGCACCAGCGAGAGGAAGACGAGGAGAAATGTCCTTTGCACCTGGAAGAACAAAGACAGGAAGAGATGAGCACCGCAGATCTGATCAACCTGCTTTGATTTTAATCTCACAATCAGACAAGGAAAACGAAACCTGTTGAAAGCAAATTCAACATTTTCTTTGGGGAAAGGGGACACTGAGGATAAGGAACATGAGCAGCCTGCACAATCTTCTCATTTCAGAAAATCTCCAAACAGGAGCTCGGGTCTTTACAGAGTATCCTCGCCCTGTAAATCAAACAGCTCCATGCTGCAAACGTGTTTGTCCGTGTCCTACCTCACAAGCCCTTAGCTTTTACTTGTCTTCTTGGCATCAGTGCTGGCTGTCGGCTTGCCCTTTGCCTGCTGGAGAAAAGGACTGATCAGGGAGGGGTTACATGGCCCTACAGCGCAGCAGGGGAAGACATCACAGAGTGTGAGAAGAGTAATTAATGGCTCCTCTTCCATCTTCCAGCAGTAATTCAGAGAATGCAAGTCAGCAGTAGAGAAAAAAGGCTTCAGGAAGAATAATAAAAACTCTCTCTGTCTACTAATTAATAAGATGAAGGCAAGATGAAATGGGCAAGTTGTTTCCTACAAAAAACACTGAGATAAAACCAGCTGACTAGTTACACTTTTGTAATTAAAACATGAAGAAGTGTTACTCTCTGTTCAAGCTATATTACAGAAAAACAAAAACAACACTGTGAAGCTAAAATTTTAAAATCGCACTAATACCTACTTAACTTTATTAAAGAAAAAACAGAATTTGTGACAAGCAGATGCCAAAGATTAAATCATCAAAGCTAGCCTACATAATAATGAGATTTTCAAGACCGCTATCAGTCATGACATGATCAGGTTATTCCAGTTAAAATCATATACCCCTGTAGCCTTTCTTTAGCTAGCTCATGTTGAATATTTGCACAATTTTGGTCACTGAACTACAAAAAATACACTGCTGCTCTGGTATCTGTTGAAAAAAGAGCAACCAGATATACCCCTTCACTGACAGGCTGAAAGAACTAAACCTCTTTAGTCAGGAACAGAGAAGACTATGAGGGAACCTGATACAAGCCTTCAAAATCCTGGAATGTATTGACTGGATGTCTTCAGGATCAACACTCGAACATGGACCAGAGGGCACAAGTGGAACCTATATGGAACAGGTGGCACTTCTTCACACAAAGGGTGGTGGGAGTGTGGAACAGCTACAAAGCCATGTAGTTGAAGCCGACACCCTGGTTTCTTTCAAGAAACAGCTGGATGAGATCTTTGCTGCATAGCTGCTCGTAGCATCCAATGATCTCTGGATGGGCTGAATTGCCTCTTCTTGTAAGTTCATACAAAAACAATTATGACCCCTCTTCATGAGGTTAAACCTGCTTTCACTTCAGCATGTGTGTTCCCTCAATATCTGTTTAATGCAAATGTTGCCTATAAGTAGGAGTGTGGTTGTGTCACAGACCATCTATATCTATATAATTTTTCTGAGCAGCCCAGGTACAGGAAGTGTTAGGCCGGTTTCTTGATGGACAAAATAAATAAAATAAATAATGGAAAAAAATTCAGAGCAAATTCTGTGTCCCAGCAATGACTTCTGATTCACACAATACTGCACAACAACCCACTTTTCCAGCCACAGCAACATGAGGTTCATTTCCTTCGAGAGAAGAACATTTCTCTCCACAGAGAGCCAGCGAGCTGGATTCTTGCATGTGCAAGCGGTGCGGACTCCGGCTCCGAGATCTGCCCAGCTCTGTGTGGAGCAGAGCCATCAGAGGCGGGACTCGGCGGGGGCTCTTGGGGTTTGCAGTGTGGAAAGGAGACGGTCTTGAAATGGTGTGACTGCAGGGCGAGTGAGCACAAACTAATCACACTCCAGCTGACGAGCCCGGGAGGTGAACTGCGCAGGGCTGCACCTACCTGCGCGGGCTGCGCGGCCTTGTCTGCGGGGGCGGCAGGCGGCTGGGGTTTCGGGGCTGCAGGCTGACCTTTGACCCCCACGTTGGCGGCGCCGGCGACGGCATCCTCTGGCTTCTGCAAGGCAAGCGACAGGCAGTCAATCGCTGGGACTCACAGCCCAGCAGACCTCAAGTATCTTTCTCCCACATTACTGACCGCAGAGCTACTGCTCAGAGCTCGAAACATTACGCCTAAATGGCGCTTAGGAATTCTGGCCTCAGCACTGACAGTTAATTGTAGCTTCATCCTTAAGAGTCAAACCGCATTTCTGTACAGAGGACAAGACACTGCCAGAAATTAAGGACGTCTTTTCATTTAGAAGTCTTTGTTTTCATCTGACGCTTCAGGGAGTAAAAAGCTACACCTTCAAAGAGATCAACAGGTGATGAGATCTTTGCAGGTCTCCTGTTCGGTCACATGAGGATCTCCTCACTCCTGGGAGTACGGAGGAGATCTGCACTGATCAGGTATTTTTAAGAAGACAAAAATTACCTTTGGCTTCTCTTCTGGTTTTCCTGACTTGTCCTGAAACAAGAGGAACCTGGATCAGTTACTCCAGCACCTGGGCTATTTCGCATCCCACACATCTCCAGAAAGTAAGTTCTATTGCCCCAAAACGCATCCAGCCTCACTAACCCCCTGAGACAGCAGACAGGACAAGGATATCGAAACCCCCGTTGATCTGCCCAGGACCCACGGCCCTCACCCACCCCCATACACACAGTCCGCCTGACCAGAAAGCAGAGGAAGAACATTGGGATTTCCCATTACAGGTGCACAGGGGCCTCTTCTTCTTGAGGTGAGAAGAAGAAGAAGGCACCTGAAGAAGGCTCCACAGCTGAAATGTTGTGTTTCTTTTCTTCTCTTTTCATCCTGGAATAAACCCTTACTGGTTCCCTTGCAGCCTACGCCTGCTGACACAGCTCCCTGCTTGTGAGACTCATATCGCACGCCCTCGCTCGCTGATCTCCGAAAGCCCAGGCGCACCTCTGACCTGACTGGGCCTCTTTTCCCCAGCGCTGCAGTAAGAGTCCTGATCCTGCCTCTGCCAGGAGGACCAGAATCCCCTGCGAGAACCTGCTCGTGCCACCAGCCTGGCCCCAGTGCGACAGCCCACCCCAGCAGCGACGTCAGGACGCCCTCCCAGTACCTCCTTGGTTCCTGGCTTGGGTGCAGAGGGAGCTGCAGCAGACTGGACCACAGGGGAGGCGGCAGCCTGGACTGGTGCTGCAGAGGCAGCTGTCTGGCCAGCGGGGGGCGCTGCAGGCTGGTCTTTGGGCGCGACAGCGGGTTTGCCAGCGTCTGCCGAGGGAACGAAATCGCCGGCCAGAGCGTCGATGGCCGCCGTGTCGCCCATCGGTTTCTGCAAAGACGAGACGCGAGCGGCGGGGTCACTGGGGGCTGCAGGGGTCCCCTCCCGTGTGGGCGCTTCAGGCTGACAACACCCGGATGGTATAAAAACAACTGCTCCGTTCGCCGCGGAGGTCGAGACGGGCGGCTCTCTCACCTCTTTGGGTTTCTCTCCAGCACCTGAGGCTCCAGCGCTTTTCCCTTCCTGGAAAAAGAAGTCCATTCCATTGAAAACATTCCTGCTGCTTTTCAACAGGGAATTACATCCTCCCGGCGCGCGAGTCGGATACCTGAGCTGCAAGGCGGTATTCCGGCGGCAGAGTGTCGTCCCTCTCTCCCAGCTTCGCCACGCTCTCTTCGACGATCGTCTTCTCCTGGAATGACACGTTTGGGGTGTTACTTGGCCGATCCCCCGGTTCCACGCTGGCGGTGACAGGAGTGGCTGTGGGAACGCGGGGTTACGGGCTGGGGTGCTGGCGAGCTGTGAGCCCGGGTGAGCCCGGGTGCGGTGCTGCATTAGCTCAGCGATGCCCGTCTCACCTTCACGACTTGCCCAGGCGGGACAGGCTGGGGCTCGGGTGCGAGGGTGTCGGCCAGCAGCGTATCTGACAGCGCGTCCAGAGCCTGAGTTGTTCCGGAAGACATCTGGGGACGAGAAGGCGGGAGCGCTCAACACCGGAGGTGACGCGAGGCGCGCTACAGCAATGCCACTTGGGAAGGTGGGCTGTCTGAGCATAACTAACAGTATACAACAGTGCAAAATAAAGGGTGAAGCATCTAAGCCTCTCCAGCAAACCGAAAGAACTCTTGGCAGAAAACGAACTTTAGGCTGATTACATAGGTGGCCAGGATGAGACCGAAAAGGTGAGGTGAGATGAGGCACTTCATCCTGCAAGACTGTTAGGAATACAGGACAGGTTCCACAGTGGGAACCCGTTAGTGCTAGTCAGTCATGAGAATGGATATACAGTGGGGTTTGCAGGGCGAGATCAGCACACGTAGCTTACTTCTGTAACTCCATCGAACTACAATGACCTTTTCACCCGAAGGGCTCAGCAAGTCCAAAATAAGAAGTGTTTGGAAAACTGTGCAAGAAGCAGGCAGAGACCATGCAAAAACAGAAGGAGGTGCGCACACTGACCTGGCGGGAGGCGGGAGGAGGTGTGCCTGCAGAGGCCTGGACAGAAGGCGCAGCTGCAGGGCAGACGAAATCCCCTGCCAGGGCATCCAGAGCCGCTGTGTCGTCCAGGGGGCTCTGCAGAGACAGCAACAACGTACACAGAGGGTCAATGTGCACAAAGTCTTTCACTAAACTCCTCAGCACGGCATGCTATAAAGGACATTACTGTACCACAAAAATACATTCTGCTGCTGTGCTCAGTGCCTACCTGCAGGGGGGGCTGTGGGGGCTTCACCACGGGGGCCTGGACAGAGGGCGCAGCTGCAGGGGAGAAGAAGTCTCCTGACAGGGCGTCCAGCGCTGCTGCCTCGTCTATGGGCTTCTGCACACAGGGAGCAGGAAGAGCTGCTGAGCTGTGAGGAGGGGCTGGCAGAGTCTCTCACTGGAGCAGCACAGCAGCCTCACCCCCCACAGCTCCACACACAACCACAACAACGCACACCGGACAGGCTGCCGGGCTCCTCCGTCACTGCCCTGCCTCTGAGCTCCCTGCTAAAGCTGCAGACTGCTCAGCTCTGCAACGGAGCTCATTTCTCTCATCGAGATGCTAGAACTGAACTTGCTGCTGCTGCTGTTTCAGTATCTCAGCTGTCCTGAGGAAATCTAGTCTGTGCTGAACGATCTCACACGAGACCCGAGTCCAGGAGAGCTGCACACACCTCTGGCTTCTCCTCCTTCTTGGGTGCAGGCGTGTCTTTCCCCTGGCGAAGAAACACAGGTTAGTTCATGCAGGACCTCTGCCCTGACAGGCTCTGCGACAGTCAGACAGGAGCAGGGACGGCGTTCTTACTGTCTCCTCCTTCAGCCTGTACCCCGGCGGGAGTGTGTCTTCTCTCTCCCCGACACGGACTCCTTTCTCTGCCTTGATCTTTTCCTGCCAGCAGAACAGGACACACAGTCAGATCACAGCCCTCGCAGCCCCGCAGCTCAGAGACGACAGCGCTGCGCGATCGCTGCTTTTCCACTCTCGCTTCCTGCTCCAGCTGCTCCTGCTCGGCGCCCAGAGGAGATCCCGGGATCTGGCCCAGCAGGAAGCACGCCGGCGCCGGCTCCAGCTCTGCCTACCGTCACGATGTCCTTCGGGAGGGGCTGGGGGGGCTCTGGCGTCGGCTCCGGAGCCGCCAGCGTGTCTCCCAGGGCACTCAGAGCGTCCAGGGACATGGAGGGGTCCTGAGAAGGCAGCACAGGGAGAAGGTCAGAGCGGCTCCAGGGACACACTGCTGCAGCACCAGTGTCGGCCCCTGGCTGCACAGCTGGACCGGCCCGGCGGCGCTCAGGCCCGGCGCTCACCTCCTCCGTCTTGGGCTTCTTGTCAGCAGGGGGCTTCGGAGACGACGCCACGCTGGCACCTTTCTGAACACACAGAGGAGAGAGCGATGAGATCTCACAGCGCAGGACTCTCCTGCTCTCCCTTCAGGGCAACCATTGAAGAGAGAGACACCAGCGAAACACGAAGTAACACTCCCGTGGCTCAGACACGACAGGGGCTCGGTATCCTGTGCGGCCCCTCTGACTGGGGGATTATCGGTCCACTGCTGTGGGCCAGTGCCCAGGAATGACCAGCAGGGGGGGGCCTGGAGAGCTGTGTCCTACCTGCTCAGCTTTGGCCTTCTTGTCAGCAGGGGGAGCTGGAGAGCGGTCAGCGCCAGCTGCAGACTTGCCGTCTGATTTCTAGAAGAGAGTAAAGAACGCATAGAGAAATGAAATACTCCAGAATGACTGAACTCACAAAATAGCTCAGGCTGCTGTGCTCAGTGCCTACCTGCAGGGGGGGCTGTGGGAGCTTCACCACGGGGGCCTGGACAGAGGCTGCAGCTGCAGGGGAGACGAAGTCTCCTGCCAGGGCGTCCAGCGCTGCTGTGTCCTCCTTCGCCTTCTGCCCAGAGAGAGGAAACGGGAAGGCGTGAGTCACACGGACAGGACCGCACAGCCGCTCCACAGGCAGCGCCTATCCGCCCCGGGAGGCCTCTTGTGCTCAAGAAGTCCGACGGACGATTTCAGGTCGCGAGCTCAAACCGAAGATACGACCAGCCTGGCTGACGCAGAGACCAGCAGGTGAAATCTATCAGTGTGAATACAAGAGCCAACATCTAACAGCTCAAAACACAGACTGCAAACCTCACACTGCATTAGAATTACACTCAGTCACAATGACGAATAATGAGAATAATTCCTTATATTTACACAACACTCTTCACCTGAAAGGATCCCAAAGCACTTTCCATGAAGCAGAAGAGCCGCTTCACCCCCCAGTGAGTGCAGCCCCCCCGGGGGACACACTGCAGCCCCTCTGCACTGCAGACCTGTCAGAGACCCCAGACACGACTTCACCAGGCACATGAAGAGGGAGCTTCAGAGTGCCACCCCTGCTCTCACAAAGAGTGCCCTGGGATCTGTAATGACCACGTGGGCAGGATCCCTCTCGTACATCTCATCTGAAGGATGGCTTCCTCCTACAGCACACTGTCGCAGGACACAAACCTGGGGCGCTGGATTCAAGACTCTGTTCAGAGAGAAGAGCGCCTTCTACTGGTCCAGCAGCTCCACAGACAGAAACAGCCTGGCTTTCTGTGGAGGGCTTCTTACTCAGCTCCTGAGACCCGACCATATCAGAGTACAAGGATGCAACACTACTGTCAAATACCTGCTGGATTGAAAGCCTAAGAGGAGACTCCTAAATAGATTTGGACTTGTGACAGACGTACAGCTGCTGTGCTCAGTGCCTACCTGCAGGGGGGGCTGTGGGGGCTTCACCACGGGGGCCTGGACAGAGGGCGCAGCTGCAGGGGAGAAGAAGTCTCCTGACAGGGCGTCCAGCGCTGCTGCCTCGTCTATGGGCTTCTGCACACAGGGAGCAGGAAGAGCTGCTGAGCTGTGAGGAGGGGCTGGCAGAGTCTCTCACTGGAGCAGCACAGCAGCCTCACCCCCCACAGCTCCACACACAACCACAACAACGCACACCGGACAGGCTGCCGGGCTCCTCCGTCACTGCCCTGCCTCTGAGCTCCCTGCTAAAGCTGCAGACTGCTCAGCTCTGCCACAGCTCTGCAATGGAGCTCTGACACTGTGTTTGGAGTTTCTGACACTGCTCTCAAATGGTTCAGGTCTTACCTCACTGATCGCTGTCACTTTGTCTCTCTTAATGGGTACAGGTCTGAAATTGGTCTTGTTAAGTCTGGTGTTTCTCAGGGCTCAATACTGGGCCCCTTGCTCTTCGGCATTTACATGTTTCCACTTGGTCAGCTTTTAAGATCACATGGCCTCAGCTTCCATTTCTACGCTGACGATACTCAAATATACATCCATACCAAACCTGACACTGATGTGGCTGTCTATTCTAATTGCTTCTCTGACATAAAAATTTGGATGACTCAAAATTTCCTTAATCTGAACTGTGACAAGACTGAAGTCATGCTTATTGGCACCTCCCATCACCTCTGTAAAGCCAGTCCTGTAACCCTATCTGTGGATGGTTCTGTACTTGAGCTTCAATCTAAATTGAAAAACCTTGTGGTTATATTCGACTCTGGCTTAACAATCGACCCACATGTGCAGCATATTGTCAAAACATATTTTTTTCATCTCAGAAATATCTCTAGACTACGCCCTATGCTATCACTAACTGTGGCTGAAAAGCTGATCAACACATTTGTGTTCTCTCGAATTGACTACTGTAATGCTCTTCTAGCTGGTGTTTCCAAATCCACACTGAGCAAACTCCAGTCTGTCCAAAATTCAGCAGCCAGAATCCTGACCAGGTCTAATGCAAGTGATCACATTACACCTGTCCTGGAGTCCTTGCACTGGCTTCCTGTCAGGTTTCGCGTCGACTTTAAAATCCTCATGCTCACCTACAAGGCTCTACATGGCTTGGCACCTCCGTACCTGTCTGAACTATTATCGCCCTACTCCCCACCTCGCAACCTCCGCTCTTTAAATTCTGCCCTCCTTACTGTCCCCCAAGCCCGTCTACATTGTATGGGCGACAGGGCCTTCTCCTGTGATGCCCCCAAGCTCTGGAGCTCTCTCCCCAAGGATATCAGAGAGTCACCTTCTCTAAACTCCTTCAAATCCAGACTCAAAACCTTCTTCTTCAGAAAAGCCTTTACTGAACTGTTCCATTCTTCACCCCTCTGCTTTTCTTAGTACCACCATCCACGGTCTCCTCTGTATATTGTAATTGTGTTTTATCTTGTGTATTCTTTTTATTTATTGTTGTTGTCATTCTGTAAAGCGCTTTGAGAAGCCACCTTTAAAGGCGCTATATAAAATAAAGTTTATTATTATCATTATTTCTCTCATCGAGATGCTAGAACTGAACTTGCTGCTGCTGCTGTTTCAGTATCTCAGCTGTCCTGAGGAAATCTAGTCTGTGCTGAACGATCTCACACGAGACCCGAGTCCAGGAGAGCTGCACACACCTCTGGCTTCTCCTCCTTCTTGGGTGCAGGCGTGTCTTTCCCCTGGTGAAGAAACACAGGTTAGTTCATGCAGGACCTCTGCCCTGACAGGCTCTGCGACAGTCAGACAGGAGCAGGGACGGCGTTCTTACTGTCTCCTCCTTCAGCCTGTACCCCGGCGGGAGTGTGTCTTCTCTCTCCCCGACACGGACTCCTTTCTCTGCCTTGATCTTTTCCTGCCAGCAGAACAGGACACACAGTCAGATCACAGCCCTCGCAGCCCCGCAGCTCAGAGATGACAGCGCTGCGCGATCGCTGCTTTTCCACTCTCGCTTCCTGCTCCAGCTCGGCGCCCAGAGGAGATCCCGGGATCTGGCCCAGCAGGAAGCACGCCGGCGCCGGCTCCAGCTCTGCCTACCGTCACGATGTCCTTCGGGAGGGGCTGGGGGGGCTCTGGCGTCGGCTCCGGAGCCGCCAGCGTGTCTCCCAGGGCACTCAGAGCGTCCAGGGACATGGAGGGGTCCTGAGAAGGCAGCACAGGGAGAAGGTCAGAGCGGCTCCAGGGACACACTGCTGCAGCACCAGTGTCGGCCCCTGGCTGCACAGCTGGACCGGCCCGGCGGCGCTCAGGCCCGGCGCTCACCTCCTCCGTCTTGGGCTTCTTGTCAGCAGGGGGCTTCGGAGACGACGCCACGCTGGCACCTTTCTGAACACACAGAGGAGAGAGCGATGAGATCTCACAGCGCAGGACTCTCCTGCTCTCCCTTCAGGGCAACCATTGAAGAGAGCGACACCAGCGAAACACGAAGTAACACTCCCGTGGCTCAGACACGACAGGGGCTCGGTATCCTGTGCGGCCCCTCTGACTGGGGGATTATCGGTCCACTGCTGTGGGCCAGTGCCCAGGAATGACCAGCAGGGGGGGCCCTGGAGAGCTGTGTCCTACCTGCTCAGCTTTGGCCTTCTTGTCAGCAGGGGGAGCTGGAGAGCGGTCAGCGCCAGCTGCAGACTTGCCGTCTGATTTCTAGAAGAGAGTAAAGAACGCATAGAGAAATGAAATACTCCAGAATGACTGAACTCACAAAATAGCTCAGGCTGCTGTGCTCAGTGCCTACCTGCAGGGGGGGCTGTGGGAGCTTCACCACGGGGGCCTGGACAGAGGCTGCAGCTGCAGGGGAGACGAAGTCTCCTGCCAGGGCGTCCAGCGCTGCTGTGTCCTCCTTCGCCTTCTGCCCAGAGAGAGGAAACGGGAAGGCGTGAGTCACACGGACAGGACCGCACAGCCGCTCCACAGGCAGCGCCTATCCGCCCCGGGAGGCCTCTTGTGCTCAAGAAGTCCGACGGACGATTTCAGGTCGCGAGCTCAAACCGAAGATACGACCAGCCTGGCTGACGCAGAGACCAGCAGGTGAAATCTATCAGTGTGAATACAAGAGCCAACATCTAACAGCTCAAAACACAGACTGCAAACCTCACACTGCATTAGAATTACACTCAGTCACAATGACGAATAATGAGAATAATTCCTTATATTTACACAACACTCTTCACCTGAAAGGATCCCAAAGCACTTTCCATGAAGCAGAAGAGCCGCTTCACCCCCCAGTGAGTGCAGCCCCCCCGGGGGACACACTGCAGCCCCTCTGCACTGCAGACCTGTCAGAGACCCCAGACACGACTTCACCAGGCACATGAAGAGGGAGCTTCAGAGTGCCACCCCTGCTCTCACAAAGAGTGCCCTGGGATCTGTAATGACCACGTGGGCAGGATCCCTCTCGTACATCTCATCTGAAGGATGGCTTCCTCCTACAGCACACTGTCGCAGGACACAAACCTGGGGCGCTGGATTCAAGACTCTGTTCAGAGAGAAGAGCGCCTTCTACTGGTCCAGCAGCTCCACAGACAGAAACAGCCTGGCTTTCTGTGGAGGGCTTCTTACTCAGCTCCTGAGACCCGACCATATCAGAGTACAAGGATGCAACACTACTGTCAAATACCTGCTGGATTGAAAGCCTAAGAGGAGACTCCTAAATAGATTTGGACTTGTGACAGACGTACAGCTGCTGTGCTCAGTGCCTACCTGCAGGGGGGGCTGTGGGGGCTTCACCACGGGGGCCTGGACAGAGGGCGCAGCTGCAGGGGAGACGAAGTCTCCTGACAGGGCGTCCAGCGCTGCTGCCTCGTCTATGGGCTTCTGCACACAGGGAGCAGGAAGAGCTGCTGAGCTGTGAGGAGGGGCTGGCAGAGTCTCTCACTGGAGCAGCACAGCAGCCTCACCCCCCACAGCTCCACACACAACCACAACAACGCACACCGGACAGGCTGCCGGGCTCCTCCGTCACTGCCCTGCCTCTGAGCTCCCTGCTAAAGCTGCAGACTGCTCAGCTCTGCAACGGAGCTCATTTCTCTCATCGAGATGCTAGAACTGAACTTGCTGCTGCTGCTGTTTCAGTATCTCAGCTGTCCTGAGGAAATCTAGTCTGTGCTGAACGATCTCACACGAGACCCGAGTCCAGGAGAGCTGCACACACCTCTGGCTTCTCCTCCTTCTTGGGTGCAGGCGTGTCTTTCCCCTGGCGAAGAAACACAGGTTAGTTCATGCAGGACCTCTGCCCTGACAGGCTCTGCGACAGTCAGACAGGAGCAGGGACGGCGTTCTTACTGTCTCCTCCTTCAGCCTGTACCCCGGCGGGAGTGTGTCTTCTCTCTCCCCGACACGGACTCCTTTCTCTGAGGTGACTGTTTTCTGCAGGAACAGCAGAAGAGCAAGAGGATAAGTTCTCCATTCAGAGCTGTCATGCAAGTGCTGCACTCCAGATACAGAGCACTGCACTACAGTATGCAGTGTAGTATACTCCAGAGACCTGTACTCCAGAGTGCAGTGGAGTATAAACCCATAGTACAGTGAAGTGCACTCCAGAGCACAGTACAGTATACTCCAGAATATAGTGAAACTACTACATCATGAATTAGGAAAGGCAGACTGCAGGTGAAATTTGCAAGCTCCATTGTTTTTAGCCTTGTGTAAATCAGAGAGATCAGGAAGCCCTTGATCCAGTCTATTTAATTCTGGAGTCGTGTCCAGGGAGTCTGCTGGCACGTCCCTCTGTAGAATGAAGCTCTTACAGATAACAGGTGGTTAATCTAACTGATTGACTGATTGATTGTTTGACTGAGTGATTGAACATGGCCAGACAGAAACACACAGCTTGCTGGACAGTACGAGACAAGCCCAGGCCACCGAGCAGTGGGAGGGAATTCCGAAACGCCGGAGCGCCACCCCCGTGCCGCAGACACTTACCTCCTGCACCTCGGGGCCCGTGAACTTGGGGGCTTTAGGGGCTGGGGGCTCCGCAGGGGGGAGGGTTCCCGCCAGCGCGTCGAAGGGGTCAGCCACGTGCTTTTTTGCCTGCAAGGAAGCCCAGACCCGGATCAGATTCCCGGAGCCACCGGAACCGGATCCAAACCCGGAACAACACCCACCAGCTCTGAACACCCAGGGACAAGCCTCTCGGGTGACGGTCCTTGTGTAGGAAACCGTGTTCCACAATCTCCATCAGTGCTCAGCTTGAAAGACGTTTTCTGGTAAGCTCCAAACTGGCGTATCGCTGTTCAAAACATTTCCAAGCTCCTGGAATTAACTTGCCTGCGTTGTATGTTTCACACAGCCCTCACTGAACGAGAAAGATTTTGAAAGGACACCAGGAGACACACGACACCCGAACAGGCTCAGCTCCCCTGAAAATGTGCCCTTGCAGGACCCTTGACAGCTGTGTGCAGCAGAGGCAGTAACATGAAGGATATTTCACCGGTAGCGACACTACGTCAGCGTGAAAGCACCTCCCTGACACAACAGCCCAGTGCTTGAAGTGCAACAGCCATTACAACACACAATCCTGTTGCACAACTCACCCCAGGGTCAGGATGCAGCCCAGATCGAAAAGATGTTTGAACCAAAAGTAACAACTGTTAGAAGTGTGTAACACACTCAGATAAAAGTCATACATGTGGAAGACCATAACAAGCAAGCTGCTAAAGCAAGAGAAGGTTTTCAAACCCACCCCCGAGGAGTCTCATTCACCCCTGCCTCACCCTGGTCTCCCCCTGAATCACCCCAGTCTCACAACCGCCTCTCCCTAGCCTCACCCCACCTCACCCCAGTCTGACCCCCGCGCAGACAGATTCCCAGCAGGCCATAGCCAGGCCCTCTGAGCCCCGCCTCACCCCCGCGCAGACAGATTCCCAGCAGGCCATAGCCAGGCCCTCTGAGCCCCGCCTCACCCCCGCGCAGACAGATTCCCAGCAGGCCGCAGCCAAGCTGCTGTTACCTACCTCGGCACTCCCTGCACCGGCAGCGCTGGCGGCGGCCGTGGCAGCGCTCACTGCGGCCTTCTCCACCGCGGGCTGCAAGAAACAGGAGCGGTTCACTCACTCGCGCGGCGCGTAACCCGCCGGCCAGCGAGACGCCCCAGCCCACGCAAACCGGCTCACGGACACCGGCTGCATCTGCAGGGCAGAGCTGACAGGTGGGAAAGTCTGTGTGGGCTAACCCCCTGGGGCAACTGTCTGTCCCCGTCCCTCATCAGCTCCGCTGCTCTGAGGAGACAGCTCTGTCCCACACAGGGAGTGAAACTGTCCTCTGTCCTCTGTCCCCGTCCCTCATCAGCTCCGCTGCTCTGAGGAGACAGCTCTGTCCCACACAGGGAGTGAAACTGTCCTCTGTCCCCGTCCCTCATCAGCTCCGCTGCTCTGAGGAGACAGCTCTGTCCCACACAGGGAGTGAAACTGTCCTCTGTCCCTGTCCCTCATCAGCTCCGCTGCTCTGAGGAGACAGCTCTGTCCCACACAGGGAGCGAAACTGTCCTCTGTCCCTGTCCCTCATCAGCTCCGCTGGTCTGAGGAGACAGCTCTGTCCCACACAGGGAGCGAAACTGTCCCCGTCCCTCATCAGCCCCGCTGCTCTGAGGAGACAGCTCTGTCCCACACAGGGAGCAAAACTGTCCTCTGTCCCTGTCCCTCATCAGCTCCACTGCTCTGAGGAGACAGCTCTGTCCCACACAGGGAGCGAAACTCCCAAGGCTTTCCCATGAGCCCCTTGGCCAGTAATTGAACCGTGCAGGGTGTCCTCTCAATGTTTCACATGGAATATGTACATCTTGTCCTCCGTACAGCTAAATGTTACATTTTACATTTAGGTCTTACTAGTATAAATCGTCAAAAAAAGGAATTTATGAAGCATCAGATTTATGAATTTATGAAGCATTATGTCGACTAATCCCTGTAGTATTAAATCTAATAATTAATCATCAGGACCCCACAATGACTTAACATGCACTATACGGTCTGTCCATGGCAAAGAGTTTTTGTGCCATTGTTACGTTTTTGAGTTTTGTCAATGTTTGCCCTCACTGGCCTGTAATACCATTTTAAATCCAGCAAGGTAAAAAGATGTGCTCCAGTTCCTGCAGAGAAACCCCATCACTTTCCAGACCGTGGTTATGAGAGATGTTGTCTGCTGGACGCAGGGTTCCTGACCAAGGACGCTGACTGAGCTCTGCACCCCTCTGAGACCAGAGAGAGCTGTGAGAGAGCAGCTCCAACAGGTTCACTGCCAGTACTTCTCCCTTCCAACTGGTTTCCAGACAGCCTGCCCAAGAGTTATGGCCGCCACCTGTCAGTTGTGTCCGAGCGGCCGGAGGAGCCCGTCACAAGGCCGACACTCCGCACGGCACTCGGAGAAACGGATCGACTACTGAACCGGCCCTCAGCACGCCACATCTCCTGACCCAGCCACAGACATTTTCACTGACGGGCCGAAGAATTTTCTGAGATGAAGATCTGAAAGACGTACTTGATTCTGTGACAGAAACTTCAACTGGTCGAAGTGCAAAAAAAAAAAGACGACACAGGGGATTGTTTCGGAGCTTAGCGGTGAAGCGGTTCAGTAGACACGTCGGACCCAAGAGCCCGTCTCCCTCAGCATGAGGGCACCAGGGCTGGAGTCACTGCAGTGCGCAGGGGTGAGGAGACCTACCTTGGGCGCCTCCTTGGGGACCTGCTGCGGTGCCTCTTTCGGCTTGCCCTCCGGCTTGCCCTTGCTGGCCGTGGCGGCGGCTGGTGTGGCCGATTTGGTGGGCGACGGCGGTGCTTTCTACGAGATGGAGAAGGCATTTCAAACACCTGACACACATGCACCCCCCCCAATCCCACACACCAGCTTCTCCCTCTGCTGACAGACACTCTTAACCCCTTCACCCGACTAGCGCGGCTGTCTGAAGCCATGTGTTTGACCGGAGCAGGCTGAGCGAAGCACCCTGGCTCTAGGACACGAGAGCTGTGCCCCGCATGGGAGCTGAACCTGCAACCTCCCAGCGAGGAGCCAACGAGAAACATCGCAGCAATCAATTAGACGACACAGAGTCCTTGTGGCTTATCCGACACCGAGAAGAACAACGCAGCATTCCAGCAAAAACATAAACCAGGCTGTATCTTCGCAGACGATGCCGCATTCAGAACTGGGCTATGAAAATCCCTCTGGAAGTTACGAATTCTGCACAGATCTGTTTTCCTTTTCAATCCTCTCCTTGGTTCCAGCAGAGTCTGAGAGATACAGGCTGCATGCTGGGGCTCAGGCAGGGGCTCGCGATGAGCTTCTGCCTGCAGAGCGAGCAGCTGATTTGGGAAGCACAGCTGAGCCATGAGGACTCTGCCTTGGGCCTGAGCTGTTTTCTCTCCACAAACAACTTACTGTACTCAGAGTGTCCCAGAGTAAATCCAGCAGCACTGTTTACCAGTCTTGTTTTGTATCACAATGCTATGCAAACACAAACCTATAGAGTTTCTGGAAAACAAGACTCCAACTTTCATTCTTCAGTTAACACTGATCACAATTGTTTCCAGGGGTGTTTTACGATTAGTTTTCTCTCAGGGTGAAACTGGCAACAATATCTCCAGGCTGTATTATTTATAGCCACCGTGCTGTAGCCAAGTGTATTCACAAGCCTCTGTCCTCAAACACAGGAGTCAACATGCCAAGTCTCTCTCCGTGGATACAGATACTTTTATCTTTTATAAAGGATGTCAACAGTAGGAAAATACCAAAGCAAATTTAAGAGAGAATACCTGTAATAAATTTCTATCACTGTGTAAGTAGCTCGCTTTTAACAGCTGAGGACAGAGCAGCGCCAGCAAGGCAGCGCACAAGCTGCAGGTCTGACTGACACACACCCAGATACACAATGGGACTGCAGCAGCAGGCTGTTGCTGAACAGAATGCCCACTGACTCCGAATCCTGACAACACCTCTTCAAACAGCCACCAGCTCAAACAGCAAGAAGCCCAGAGGCGAAGCTTTTGTCCTCGTCGCTCCCATGGACCTGCGCACTTGAAACACCACAGCAACCATCCGGCTGCCGTGAAACAAGATCAGGCCGGAGATCGAATCTACATGTGCGCATTAATCAAACATTTACCTTTAACCAGCAGGGTACTGAAGTCCAGCCCGGATAGTACCTCTCTGCTCAATTACCGTGTGCTTGCATGTCTTTGCTGACTTTGATGACACCTCGCTCTGACTCTGCCTGCCTTCTCCCGTTTTCCAGTCTGGCCTGCTTCCAGTTTGCTTTGGACTGGCTTCTGCGTGACAAACTCGACTTGCTCCCTCGAGCTCTCTTGCAGATTATCCTTCACGCTTTGCCTTGGACTTCTGCTTGCCATTGAGAGCTCAGATTGTGCTTCTGTTTGTGTGACTCACAGGCCCGCCTTCCTGCTCACCAGTCCTCACCTGGACTCAGCTCTCTGCCCCCGACCGCTGCACTCATTCAGGTTAGCGCTGCGATATTACACCTTTCTAACAGAGGTTTTTCAACTGGCCACTCTAGTACACTAATTTAAGGCTCTATTGCTGTTGTCCGTCTTGGTGCTGTTGGTTTAATGCTCTTATACAGGGCAAGGCAACAGGCACAAGCCCTGCTCTATGAGTACTGCCCCTCAGTCCTGCCCCCCTGAGTACTGCCCTGAACAACTTAGAATTAGGTACTTGCTAACACTACTTGGCAAATTTGCCAAATTTTACAGCTCTGAACTTATCTGTGAAGATCCTTGAATCACAAACCGTGTGCCTATATGTACTTATGTGCACATCTGCAACTTCGTATCTAAGGTCAGAGAAATCAAAGCACATTTATTTCATTTTTTGTCATCACAAACAATTTTGCCGGTGTTAGTAAAAGTGCAAGTGGAGTGCTTCCTTTCTGGTAGATCCTGCAGGTTTCAGGAGTACCCCCAGTTCACCTGCTCTGGAGAGCACCTCCTGGTGGTCAAGAAGGGAGAATGAACTGCGTACCTTGGGATCTGCTGGCTTCATGCTGGCAGTCTGGGCTGCAGGGGTGGCCGATGCCGGTTTGGACTGCGACTGTGGAGAGAACACACAGAGAGACCCGTCTCACTGCACAGAGAACACACAGAGAGACCCGTCTCACGGCACAGAGAATACACAGAGAGACCCGCCTCACGGCACAGAGAACACACAGAGAGACCCGCCTCACGGCACAGAGAACACACAGAGAGACCCGTCTCACTGCACAGAGAACACACAGAGAGACCCGTCTCACGGCACAGAGAACACACAGAGAGACCCGTCTCACGGCACAGAGAGACCCATCTCGCGGCACAGAGAACACACAGAGAGACCCGTCTCACGGTCAGAGAACACACACAGAGACCCGTCTTGCGGCACAGAGAGACCCGTCTCGCGGCACAGAGAACACACACAGAGACCCGTCTCGCGGCACAGAGAACACACAGAGAGACCCGTCTCACTGCACAGAGAACACACACAGATACCCGTCTCGCGGCACAGAGAACACACAGAGAGACCCGTCTCACTGCACAGAGAACACACAGAGACCCCTCTCACTGCACAGAGCTCCTTTGCACCAGCAGCTAGGTTAGAAAGCAGAGATTTCCCATCCTGCTTTGTAGAAAGTGGGTAAACTGAAGAGTGTAAGTGAAATTCTCCACATAAATACACCACATACATTAATATGTTTATATACAGTATAAATATATATTTCAGCATAAACTATTATTTGTGAAAGAAAACGCATGAATCCTTCTGTAGCTGGCTTTGAAACACTTCATCGTAGAATGATCGAAAGATTCTTTCCCTGTTCCCTCCCTTGAATCAGGGTGGCAGGGTGGTGCAGTGGTCAGCATTGCTGCCTCACAGCGCTGGGGTCCTGGGTTCAATTCCTGGGGTGCTATCTGCATAGAGTTTGCATGCGTTTGTGTGGGTTTGACTCCAGGTGCTCCAGTTATCTCCCAGAGTGAAAGACATACTGGTGGGTTAACTGGCTTCTGGGAAAATTGGCCCTGGTGTGAGTTTGTGTCTGGCTGTCCTGCAAGGGACTGGTGTCCTGTCCAGGGTGCACTCTGCCTTGAGCCCACTGCTTGCCAGGATAGGATAGGCAAGCAGTGGACTCTGAGACTCTGTACTGGATAAAGCAGTTAGAAAATGGATGGATGAAAATTAATTCCTTCAGTCAGGAAGGCTTCTGAGCCTGCAGATAAAAATCCCGTGAGGCAGCAATTTAGGAATTTCACAGGGTCTCAACAAGCGCAGTGTGACCAGAGCGCTATTTTTACATGCTGTATTCTAGCCAGAGTGAGGATGAGACATGTGGCTATTTATACTGTGAATCTTTCTGAGGAGCTCCACTTCCATGGAGGCATCATATTCCCACCAGAGCAGGCGGCTGGGTGCACAGAACCGCGGGCGATTACGGATATAGCCAGGATCCTTGATGGTACACTGGCCAGGCTGCGATCCCACAATGCTCTGCACTGGTACACATGAACAGCTTGGAGGTGAAGCGAGACACTGCGGCAGGAAGAACGAACAGGACCTTCAAGGCCAACAGGAGCCTCTTTCCTTCAGTTCCTCGAGTGTCCGTGACAAACTGCCTATCCCACGTCACACTCGGAGGCCTCGAACAAAACTCACAGTTCACCCCAAAATTCCTGGGAGTTTGGAGGCACCACGTTTCGCACATAAGCGCAATATCTTATCAAGTCAGACACAAAGGCTGCACCCCTCACAGTTAGAAGAGATCAAATGTAGGGATGTGTACATGAGAATTTTCCTGTGCTGTGGTGAAGCCAGTTGAACACACAGCTGCTTCAGGCACAGAGGAATCTCTGTCTGGAGTCACCACTGCCCTGGAAACTGTCTGCTGCAGCCCTGAGCCTGTAATTCACAAATAACTCAGTCTCATGCTTACGAGAAGAGCACGGCTGTGCACATCGGCAGCATACATTTGAAAATAATTTGCTGGTAACCCTTGATAAAGTGTAACAAAAAGTAAGAGAGAAGTTGAATGTATGTGGTCATTGTTTTCTTCACTACAAGTGAAAGGACATTTAAAAAATTTACCATAAATATGAATATTTTACTATAATCCCTCTCTTTGACTAGAAACTTTATACAATCTCAAAATTAAAACACACACTTCTATATTTGAAAAAAGACACTCTTTATATCTGCACAGAAGCGTAGATCTCAATATCATATCATTCTAGAAAGCAATCTGTACTCTGCAGGGTTCGGTCCATCAGACACAGTGTGCAACGGGATCCCAGAATCACTGGGCTGTGCCGATGCTCGGTGAGGTCTGTCCCTGGATCCTTGCAGCGGGAGGGCAGGGCGCGAGTGGCTGAGCCCGAATCCTCCTGGAGCTACCACAGCCAGCGGGCTCACAGCGGACCCAGGCTAGTCCAGCACTAGACCCCTGGCACAGGGCGCTAAGTCCCTGGCGAGCAGCGAACACTGAGGTCTGTGCCGACACGCCAGGCCGCGCTGGCGAAAAGAGGAAGTTCTGTACAGTGAGGGGAGGGCCGTCCGGGCGCAGACTGGAATACACAGTCAGAGGGAGCACAGATACTCACAATCCCCACCTCTACAATAACACAGCAACCGCAACACAAATTGCCCAGCCTCGGCACGCGGAGTGCGCTACGGCGACTTCGAACGTCACGTCCCTTCTCCTTCCTTCATTGTCACGAAGGACATCCTAGATCACTCCTGCGCCCGCGTAAGAGATGACTAAACCTTTGCTGAAACCGTTCAAATGAAAAAAAGCCATCAGTGAATCGGCAAAAAAAACTGATTTCTGTGAATCGGGAATTCACCAAACTCATTTTCACCCCGGGAGCAACTCACATGCAAACACACACACGCGTCTCCCCTCGCTAGGCCCTCGGGACAGAGGGGTGTGAACACGCTCGCTGGAGACGTGGCCTCTTCTCCTCCACGGCGGCAACAGGGGCGCGGCGCAGGGCGTGGCTGTCTGACACGCACTCCTGCGGCTCCAGTACACAGCTACCTGGTCCAACTAGTCTGTTTGCAACCCAGAGTGACAAAACGCTAACTGCCCTTGAGAATGCATGTTAAACCACAGAGCAACCGAAAAGGCTATTTCAGCATTTATCTTTACTGGGCGAAACCTGTGTATTGCCCCTCCCACTGGTCAAAGTGAGGTTCCCCAGGGCTGTGCTGTGCTTGGACTGCACGTTTCCACTGCCCTTACCTGGGCTTCCTCAGAACTCACAGTGCTCTGCATTCTCTACAAGCCTTACAATGAGATCACTGTGCTTTATCATGCTTCACCCTGACAAGTCAGAGCAGGGTCACGCAGATAGCCTGGCCCTGAGCCCTGTGATTTGGGGCAGGAATGATGAGGGGTGGGAGAAAGGACAGCACTACGTCTCTGCAGCTGAGCTCTTGTCCCAGGACTAGAGGGCACAACGGGAGAGGACAAGCACAGAGCCCTGAGTCAGTAAAGTACAACTCAAGATGGTACGTTCTTAGGATACTTGAAGAAAACACACAAGGAAGACGGGTTCTTCTCTTATTTTTAAATCTTGTGCACACAGGACAGTAGTTCAGCTTGTCATCTAAGGCAAATTCACTCTTACTTTCCCAGATGGCAGCAGCCGTGAAGTATTAACATGCTGAAGTAGCTTGGCAGAGTGTGGCAGTGAATGAGCCTGAAAGCATGGTAAGTAGAAAAAGCTAACAGTGCACAACTACATGTAGCCCTTAAACAATGTGTGATACTGTCTTAAGCTCAAAGCTTTTAATTATGCAGCACATAGAAAACACAGCCCACAGAAAACCTCTCCAAAAACTGAGTCTCCTCTGAGGTGCCGCAAGGCCATAAGCCCGATCAAAGATTATTGTGTGCATTAAAAGCGTTGCCTAGCAATTGGCACAACAGGAGACTGATGAAGTCAGAAAAACAGAAAAAAAACTTGGAGTGCCTTCACATTCTTGTCTCGGGGACACGCCCAGCTCTCAGAGAGAGGAAATGGGGCCGAGCAGAGTGTTTAAACTCCGTCCTGCGCCTGACGCTGAACTGATCGCAGGGAGCTCTTCCAGGGCCGTCTGAGGCAGCTTTCAGGAAGTCAAGCAGCGTGCAGAACTTGCACATAGGAAGTGCTGTACAAAAACACCCAGCCTGCCGCTGTGTGTGCTAGCTTCCCAAAACGAACAGCCCCTGTTCGATTCCCGACACTACACGACACTTCCCGACAGGGCAGCTGGATCGGCACGTGGTTCAGCCGGAGCCGGAGCTTCCTTCTGGAAAACTGCCTCTCCGTGAAGGAGCGCTGTCTGCAGGCAGGCTGCTAAGCTATCTGCAGGTTGATACAGTACATGGGCAAATACTGCAGCCAGGAAGGTGCATGTCCAAGGGGCATGGCAGCACTGTGTTGGCACTGCAGAAGATGCAAATCTCCAGCTGCAATTTCAGACTTTCTACCAGACAATGGGCCAGCCCTCTCTCTTCAGCGAGGGCAGATGGAGCGTGTGGGTGAGGAGGAATGCAGGTGATCAACAGATCTTATGTCACAATGGAAACAAACTGGGCCGTTCTCATTCCTTCCTTCCTCATGCAGCTTCTCTTCTTCCTCATCTAGCTGGTTTGGCTGCTTGTAGCTACTGTAATCGATCTCAGCGTCTCATCCAGGTGTGTCTTGAAATACGCTGGTGTATCAGCTTCAACAACATGCTTGAGCATCTTGTTCCAGACCCCTACAGCCCTTAGTGTACAGAAGTGCCTCTTTCATAACTTTGTAGAGTCATATGTTGGCAATTCTTTCAGAAGGAGCAGATAAAACTTTAAGCTCTTAACCTTAAAATCATACTACAGTGCAAATGCTTCTGATTAACAGACATTGGACACAAAATCCTAAATTCCTCCTGGCCTTTACCAATGAACTGGCTTCATCACTCTGCTCTCCTGCCCACTGAGATCTGGTGTGTGAGGAGTGTACTGGTGCACTATGGCTACAGTACGTGACTATCTGAGATAACACCCCTACTCTTCCAGACACTGCTGTGGGATCTGTACTGAGCACACAGGCCGGAGCTTAGTGTCTCAGCCAAAGATCAGCACTGCCTACTGCACGGTGCTCCCGGTCACCATTCTGGGGCATTGGCCCAGAGGGAAGAGTTCTCCCTACTGGTCCACCAGCACCACCTACAGCAGCAACCCCATTTTTCTTAGTGGTCTTCCTCTTAAGCACCGACCGGGCCTGGCACTGCGGACCTGGATGCAGGGTCTCGCCCAGCACTGACCGGGCCTGGCGCTGCGGATCTGGATGCAGGGTCTCGCCCAGCACTGATCGGGCCTGGCACTGCGGACCTGGACGCAGGGCCTAGCCCAGCACTGACCGGGCCTGGCACTGCGGATCTAGAAGCAGGGTCTCGCCCAGCACTGACCGGGCCTGGCGCTGCGGATCTGGACGCAGGGCCTAGCCCAGCACTGACCGGGCCTGGCACTGCGGATCTGGACGCAGGGTCTAGCCCAGCACTGACCGGGCCTGGCACTGCGGATCTGGACGCAGGGTCTAGCCCAGCACTGACCGGGCCTGGCGCTGCGGATCTGGACGCAGGATCAGCACTACAGTTGCCTGACAAAAACCACTGGAGGAAAATTAATCATTTTAATGGAAATGCTAGAAATGCTATATGGAGCAACACCTCCCCATTTCCTATTAATATGCAAATTAAATTATTATTGGCTTTTAGTTAAAACAGGTACAGTTAGAGCATCAGTGCTCGGAATGCCCAAGAACACTCTGTACATAAAAGTAAAAGAAAGTCAAGCCCAGGGGTGTCCAGTCCTGGTGTGCCTGTGGATTTTCATTCCAGCTCTGCTCGTGATGACAAGAGCCAACTGGTCACTGGTTTACCTGGACCAGTAAACAGCTTTAAAGAGCTTCCAGGAGGAGGACTGGATACACCTGGTCGAGCCTGGATAGATATACAGTGTACTGGAAATTCTTTTAGCTGCCAGTAAGAAATTTATCACAAGAAAATGGTTTACTAAGAGCCTCCAACATCTGAGCAAATGGATCAATGCTGTGAAGGAGACTTATATCATGAGAAAGATCACCATTCCTCTCAGGCTACAGGTGTGTCAGATACTGACAACATGGACTCGATTTCTGACTCCATTAAGATCAGATTTGATTTTGGGAAAGAAGATGAAGCAATCTTTTTGTTGGGATTATTACCCGTTTGTTTTGTTTTTACTAACTTTATTTCCATGTGTAACCTCCCATTTATGATGTCAGTAATTATATGGAGAAAACATATTTGAAAGATGAAAGTAAAGCATATTTTGCAAATATCCTTTTGCAAATTCTTCCATCATATAAAGTTAAAAAAAAAGCTGAATAGCCCATTTAGCTTGCTTGATTTCCAGTAGGTAATCGACCCAAGGATATTATTATTAAGACATCATATTAGTTTTGACAACAGGACTGGGCAGCTTGTTCCACACCCCCACAGCCCTTTGTGTAAAGTACCACCACCGGTGCCGATTGGAGGATCTTACCCAGACGTTTTTTTAAAGATACCAGCGTCGGCTGCACCATCACAGACGCCCGCTCACTGACTCCAGTCACTGGAATTCGGCTGTCAGCTTTGTGACTCCATCTCTGAAGAGCTCAACACTCTGGCGACACCCGTCACCAGTAAAATCCACCGACCCACAGGGAGTGCCGAGGGCCATGAGACCCCACCACGGCTCTGAGTTAGGGCCTCTCCAGGGCAGGAACAGGCTTTCAAACAGAGCAGCCAGTGATAAGATAAGATAAGATAAGATTTATTGTGCTGTTCCACCACGCCCAGGAGCTTAATCAGAGAGCCACCACACAGGCCCTCCCCTGCTCACACAATGGGTACATATCAGGGTGGAGAGGGGCTGGGCCAGACCACAGACAGACTGGTAAATGAGTCTGTTTTATCACCAGTGCTCAGAGAACATGCCCAGTGCCAGGGTGTACAGTACTTCTGCTCCTGTTCATCAGTCAACATCTTCCTTTAACCTGTACCTCGTGCACACAAAGATCCACTGTTCTGTGGGTAGGAATGGTCTGAGCTTCATGTCTGGTCGTGAGGTGCTTTGAGGTTTCTCTAAGCCCATGAAGTCAACAAGCTGGTGTTCAGGCATGTCCTCTCACAGGAGTGTAACTAGGAAACAACACTGCCCTCTGCGAGAGGCTGCTGCAGGCCACAGTGCATAAAATAACAAAGCACTTTTCACCTCATCATTCCTTCAGCCTTGTGTTTGTTAATCTGGAAAAAATCCCTACAGACAAACTGTTGTCTAACAAGACTTTACAAAAATGCTCACACCTCTATCAGGAGGAACTTGAATTACGGTCTGTACCCCAGGAATCTTAACTATGAGCATGAAACAAATTAAAGGTGAACCAGAATGACCTTCTGAAATGGAAAACTAAACCTCATGAAGCAGCAAGCAGAAACGCCAGTCTGACCAGCTTTGAAGTCATTCCTAACACCAACCCCCTGTGCCTCCTGCATCACCTACTGTATATTCCTCCAGCGGGTCTTCTCTGCACAAAGATACAGCCTTACATCGCAATCCATGTAACCAACCTGAGCTGACCAACAGGAATTGGGCAGGACAGACAGCACACAGAGTTTACTCCTCTGACACCAGGGCCTGAGAGGCGAGCAGAGAGTTTAGCCAAAGAGACAAGAGGGGTGAAGAGGATTTTGACAAGACACATTTCACCCATCAATGTTAGAATTTAAAGCGATGTGGAGAGATGAGACATTCACCTTCAGGGGATGAGGGACTCGTACCTGTGGGGTAAAACACCCAGATTTAACCAAACGCCTCGCAATCATCAGCAAGAATCTTAATTCCTTTTCATTGCTTTCAGTAAGATCACACCTGAAGACAATGTTACACAAGATTTCACACAATCCTGAGCAGTGTTGTTCATATGACTTCCACAAAATGAGATGCACCATAATCTTCATATGATGTTCTATCGAAGTTGTATCGATATTACATTTGTGTACTGCTCTGTCTGAATGCGTGTTTCATGTAGATCTATGGTCAGGCAAGTTGGAACCACATCTTCTAATACTCGAGCAGGTCGTCTCTTATACAGGAACTGGACCAGCCATCAGTCACGTACAGCTTTCATTCTGAAAATGCTCTTAAATATCTTCCTCCTTCCAAAATAAGCTGGGAAATGTGTGCACAATATCCGGAAAGCCACAACCTAAAGCACTAATGTAATGCTACTGACACAATTCATTGGACACAGAGTTCAAAATGAACAGTGATCAGCACTACCTGTGCTGTGGAAGACTTCTAACAAGAACATAAAGGCGACAAGCAAGAGAAAGCCCATTGAGCTTCTCTGGTATAAAAAACAACTCTACTCTAACATTTACATGACATTTGGCTTCTGTGCCTCAGGTCTGTTTACACCACAACCCAACAGCTGCTTTGAAAGAAGAGGCTGGAGCTCATGGCCCAGAGGGCAAGGGTGGGAACCACAGGTTAATGCACATACAAATGAGAACAGGAGGGACTGCTTTATACCAAGGGTTGTGGCAGGATGGAACAAGCTGCCCAGACATGTTGTTGAAGTTGATACTTTGACTTCTTTCAAGGAACGGCTGGAGGAGATCCTGGGATTAAATTAGCCGCTAAGTATCATACAAACTCTACAGCCCTGGGTTCTCGGTGGTGCACACTGTGGCCGAGCCCTTGAAAGAGAGGGGGCAAGGTCAGGCAGCAGCATTGTGTGCTAATCTTGGATTGCCAGCGCTTGGGTCTCGAGGAACAGCCAACGGCATGTCAGTAACTGATCATCAGCCACACGGGGTCAGTGGGCCACACACTGCCTTCTCTGTGTGTGTTACCACCAGCGGCTGCAGTGCTGCACGAGCCTCTCACACACAATCTGAAGCAAAATCCCTTCTTTCCCACAGCCGAAAGGTGTGCATGAGAACTCACTGCTGCTGTCAACAGCAGCTCATGTAGCGCAAAAGGCATTTGTGCAAACATTACAGCCCTGCCTGCCCTGAAGAGTCCTCTCCACTCCCTCTGAGCAGCTCCCAGCCTGCCTGCGTGTTTGCACTGGGCTGAGGAATTAGCAGCTCTGCTACATGAATCTGCAGGGAGAGGGCTTTCTTCAAGTTCGATCAAAGGCGTGTTTAGAGCAGTGTCACTCTACTGCAGAGATGAGAGAAGCCACACAATTCAGAAAATGCTCAACAATCGGAGCAAAGCCTCAACCTTTAAACTGCACAGCAACAGAGGACACAGGCGCCGAGAGAGATGTGTGAGCCCACCCCACTCCTCAGGGTGCACAGACTGCATTCTGCTGCAGAGCCAGAGAGACAGGAGGTTCCTCTTGCTTATGCCTAAACACCTCGGTTTTACTAACAGATACGCTAGGATGCCATCAATCAGAGCACTTCAGTAGAAGACAGAATTCGGAACAAGTCAGGTCCCTGTGGCAGCTGTGGAGAGCTTGACGCACAGAAGACGCACTTCACCAAGAGATTCCAGCGATGTGGAACATCAGCCCCATGCAGAGCAGTCCAGGCTGTCCTGTACATAATACTCCCATCCAATTCACAATACCCACATCAGGGAGACAGTATAGGGGACCAAATTCAAATAAAAACATTTATAAGGAGTCTTTTGTCCCCTCTGCAATAAAACTACTCAATGAAGGCGTGTTCCCCTCTCTACCTATTTATTTACCCATCTATTTATGTATCACACACTGCTGTTGTGATTTCATGTGATCTTATGTTGCGCCTGTGTGTTTTGTAATTCTGTGGGTGGACAAAGACGAATTTCCACAGCAGCGGACAGTAAGGTCTCTCTCTACCCTGACCCACAGGCCAGGGGAGCCAGTCAGCCCATCTCGTCTGTGTGGT
Source organism: Atractosteus spatula (assembly GCF_055471065.1). Lineage (NCBI taxonomy): Eukaryota > Metazoa > Chordata > Actinopteri > Semionotiformes > Lepisosteidae > Atractosteus > Atractosteus spatula. The sequence goes on from NC_142708.1 coordinate 1,582,903, forward strand.
CGTTAGCAGTCCAATTGGTCCAGCCGGCCGTTTCGTGAAAGAATGCAGGGAATCAGCTTCAACTACATTTGCGTAAAGAAGTGCCTCCTGTTCTCAGCTTTAAAAATACACCCCGATTGGTGTTTCAGTGTTCATTCTGAGGACGTCTGCTAGGTTTTTTTGTATCAACTAAACTTGTACCCGATGTTCCTGGTTTATCAACTGTGCTTTCAAATGAACAACAACTGAATTTCAGTACAGTAATACCTGCTTTACATTGATTCATTCTCCTTTGATTCAGAAAATATGTTGCCGTTACACTTATAGTAAGACCTTTACTAAGCAGAGCATAAGCAGCAGTGCAAGAAGATATTTAGAGTGGAATGCCTTTGACACAGCATTAAACAGAGCAAAGCAACAGTGGAAATCATCTCAGCAGAAAACAGAACAAAAAACAATAAAAACCTTTAAAAAAAGTCATGCGTGGTACTACACAGTACTGGTAAAAAAAGGGTGAAACTACGTTAGTCTGAACATTTCATTCTCACACTGCATGAACGCAGTTCATTTAATTTTCTGCAGTTTTATCAGTGTTATCAAGAAAAAGAACAAATGCCACAGAATACTTCTTTCGAGATTGCTCATACTATATTTCCCAGACCCAGAACCAAACCTCCCTTCTACATCAGTCCTAGTGGGGTACAATTGTGCTGAACACATCCCCAGTGTGTGCTGGGGCACAGCTCTGTATTTGGTTACCCCAACAGACGTGTGGCCCATTCTCTCGCTAATCTCTGCCTCTGGGCACAAAGAAAGCCATGACCAGTGGAGCACGTCTCAAGAACTGGCAGCAATAAAACTCCTCTCTCCCCTGTCGCACTCTGTGGGTAACAAGGCAAAAGGTCAGAACTCCAGTCTGTTTTCTTTTCTTATTGTGGAAACGGCTCCAGTCCCATTCGTTCTTAAGAAAGCTGCTCATTGAAAGCACGTCCCCCCTGCGCCGGGAGACTCAGCTGATCCGAGAGTGGTGCCAGGACCGTGGGCGCGCGCGTCAGGGGATCGTGGGTACGAGCCCACTGACCCCGGAGAGACCGAGAGGAGACCACCTGCCCAGGATCCCGCATGTCTCGGAGAATACGTGGGCTCCGATTGTCAAACACATATGAGAAGAGAATCTATCCTGAGACATATTTTAACAAAAACGTGCAATCAGAATAAAATCACCTAAACGCTGGCACATTAGTTTGTAATCACCTTACTCACCATATCAATCACAATATTATCACACAGTGCTGACAACCACAGTACCAATAATGGTGTTATCACATAACCCTGACTATTGAATGATCAATAACGATATTATCACACAGTGCTGACAATCACAGTATCAATAATGGTGTTATCCAATAACCCTGACTATTGAATGATCAATAACGATATTATCACACAGTGCTGACAACCACAGCATCAATAATGGTGTTATCCAATAACCCTGACTATTGAATGATCAATAACGATATTATCACACAGTACTGACAATCACAGCATCAATAATGGTGTTATCTCAAGCCCTTACCGCCTCTTTATCATATCTAGCAACCAGCAACAGCGCCTAACAAAAGGTACTGGTAGCTCCACAATCTACAAATTAAAATATATCTGAATCATTACAAAAAGACTAAAACCAGGAAAATGAAGCTTTTCTTTGCATTCAGATGAAACACAACAGCTGACGTGAACCACAGAAGAGAAGAGTCACACCCAGGCAGCAGGGTCACACACTCCCACATTTCTCCACAACACAACAAAAAGGATCTGCTCGCACGGGAGATGAAATACTTGATGTTGCCTGCTGTGTATTTACAGAATATCAAGGCTCACAGCCCTGTTTTGATCTGAAGGGTTTGGAGATGAATGCTGGCTGAAAACAAAAGCACTGAAGCACTTCTGCTCTTTTCGGCAGCGATGAGTAACTCTGAAAACCTGCCCTCCCCGCCCTCCCCACCCTCCGTCAGAACGGAGACATGAAGATACCGGGCTCCTCCACCCCAGGGGCACAAGCAGAGAGGGACACAGTGCGACGGCTTTCTGCACTCGAACAGCAGTGGGGAGACGCGCTTTGATAGCAAAAGCGATTCACAGAGTTTCTTACAAATTCCCTTTTTGGGGCGGCTGCTGTATTTCAGACTGTGACTCGCGTTCCCCTGCGGGGCTGAGCAACAGGGACAGTTTTTAACACGTAACTAACCAAAAACACCTTCATTCGCCGACCTGAATCTAGAAACAAGAAGGAGGGCCAAAAGCTATAATGCAACTTTTGCCAAGAACTTTTAGCTAACAGCAGTGATTAGGGCTGAAATCCAGCCCAGACTCTTTCACATCCAGCAACAGAAAGGTTTGTGGGCACAGTGGAACAGGACGGGGCGAATCTGAACTTCCTCCCGCACTTTGCTGGAAAGACACCGTCATGCAGACTCACTCATCTTTCTGAAACATGCTGTACCCTCTCTGGCACTCTAGGAGATAAATTCAGTCTGTCATGTGCAGCAGCTCTCAGTGCCTCACATCCTGTGCCTAGTCAGCTCTGCACTACAGCAGATACGCCACATTTCCTCAACACTACGCTCTGTGCCAGCTACATGAACAGGATCAATCAGCAGCCTGCAGACCTGACAGCCCCACAGTACATACCATCAGTGAGTGGCTCTCTCAGTATACTTCCACAGATACTCCCCGCACTGGACAAAGCAGAAGGCTACCTTGACTCCCAGCTTTTCACACTTCACTGTGCAATCCAGAGTTACCCATAATAACAACTTGAGCAGAACTCTGCCTCACAGGCTCCTCCCTGTATCCCAGAAGTCAGTTCAGCAGTCCAGGCCATTGGCTCACAGGGCCTGTGTCCCGCCCCCTGGACAGAGGCAGTAAATAGCAGCGCAGTGCAGAGGCACAGGCTCTCCAGAGCACAGCCTGCAGCACTAAATGTATTAGTTTCTAGACAAATACCAGCAGGGTCCTGCATGGAGGACACCTGGTGGAAAACGATGAAACAGGCTGCAAAGCCCAGAGTCTCCAGTAGGTGCAGGGACAGTCACCCCAGAGGAATGTGAGCTGAGCTCCCCACACTGCCAGCAGCCCAGCCTCTGCGCCCCACCCTTCCCAAAGCGAGCTGCGATCTGCAAGCAGAGACGTGTTGCCTTCTCAAAAAGAAACATATTCAGCAAACCATCTGTGAAAGCCATGACACTTGGCCATGACACAGCAGAGGACAAATAAACAAACTATTGTCTATACGGTATATTTAGTGTTTGTGCTTTCCACAAATTCATAAAGAAAATCCCTGATGCACATCTGTGGAATTTAAATGCATAAATTCACTCTGCCCAGGACAGGGGTATTCACTGTCTCACTCTCCTGCACCAGGGGCTCGCTCTGCCCAGGACAGGGGTATTCACTGTCTCACTCTCCTGCGCCAGGGGCTCACTCTGCCCGGGACAGGGGTATTCACTGTCTCACTCTCCTGCACCAGGGACTCACTCTGCCCGGGACAGGGGTATTCACTGTCTCACTCTCCTGCGCCAGGGGCTCGCTCTGCCCAGGACAGGGGTATTCACTGTCTCACTCTCCTGCACCAGGGACTCACTCTGCCCAGGACAGGGGTATTCACTGTCTCACTCTCCTGCGCCAGGGACTGCCAATTCTTGTCATGCTTTGCTCAAACTCCAGATACTTCACTAGATTTCCTACACGATTTCACTGTGCTTGACTACAGCTTTCACATTATTATTTCTGGATGCACATCAGTTTTTAAAATAAGAAATACCGATTGCTTATGTATTCCTTCTGAGGGGGGTGGGGTTCAGAAAATATTTGGAACTAAAAACCGCTTGTAAGCACAAGGCTGACAGTTGTGAAAACAGGCCCTGTGACGCTGAGGCTGCTGCAGATTGAAGGCCTCAGCAGGGATCGGCCCTGCTCTCCCGTCACGTGATGCAGCCGAGCACTGTTGACTCACTACAGCTCTTGCTTTCCAGCAGTTATCGGCACTTATCTGACATCGCTGCCAACTTCCCATGTGCTGATCCTGTTTCCCAGCTAGAAAGCCAACATTATGTGGAAGTGCTGCGAAAATGGGGAACAGGAGGCATGTCTTTACGCAAAGGGTTGTGGGAGTCTGAAACCAACTTCTCAGTTTCAAGAAACAGCCGGATGGATCTTGGATCAATCAGCTACCAACTACCAATCAGGCTGAAAGAGCGGACTCTCCTCTGTTCTGCTAATAACAAATCAAAACGAGCGTCTCGTCACTCAACATCACAGCCGCAGAGCGTTCAGCCTCATCCGTCCCTCAAGCAGAGCAGCAGGCGACCCTGCCCGACGAGCACTAATCCCAGAGCCTGTTCAACTTGATTCCCGTCCCGCAGGCACACGGCTTGGCCCGCAGTGGATCTCCCTCGGGCTGCTGGCTTATTCCTGCCAGCAGTTTCAACAAGATATCTGCACGGGCTGGAGGCGCGTGTTGCGTGCACCCAGCACAGGCATGCTGGGAGTCCTGACAGGCAACAGTAACAACCAGCCACCCGTGAGAGCTTTTCATCAGACCGTGACCAGGCGAGGGCTCAGAAGGGCGCCGGAAACGACGAGTTCGGCCAAGGCGAGGGGAGCGGGGCTAGTCGGCCAGGGCTCTCTCTCAGAAGCGCAGCGCCCCCTGTGGCTGCCCAGGCAGCTGCAGGCTCGCGGGGCTGTTGCTCAAACCCCAGCAGCTCGCAGGAGTCGGCCCACGCTTCCTCGGTCTCCCCGCAGCTGGTGGGGGTGTGAGCCAGGAGGTGATGGCGCCACGCGGTGGTCCAGAGCCCCGGAGAGCCCCCGACGAGCCGGGGCGTGGGGCGCGGGGAGGGACCGGAGAGCCCCTATCACTGTATATCAATATATCACTGTAATATAGGACACACAATCCCGTGTAAATGAAATCTTACTGTTTAATTGGAATATTAAATGAATGCATGGATACAGCTCTTTTCATCAGCCTCTGAAGTGCAGCCCCGCCTGTGTGTGACACACAGCTGCCCCACTGCACACAGATCATCAGAGGGAGGAGAGAGAGCCGATTCACCAGGTGGATTAAGGGAGGCCAGATCAGAGACCAGAGTTTAGTAAGGACACAAGGGTTAACAAGCCTACTGTTACAAACAGCCATGTCATCTTTCATGACCAAGTAATTAGGAGCTTATTTTTATCTGTACGTCCTTTAACACAGTGTGCCCAGCGACAATACTGGGGCTCTGATAAGACAATTCCGGTGCAGAGGGAACAGCACCACCTACTGGTCCATCAGCGCCACCTACAGTGGCATCCTGGTGGAAACGCTGCTGTCAGCTAAGTAGTCGGCCACACACTAAGCAGATGAAGGAAAGACGAGTCAGTGACACTTCAAAAGTACAACTCGAGCACCTGGAAACCTCACATGCTGAAGGGCTCTGCTGTCTGGCAGACACTACCGCACTTGCAAACAGGATCATGTTGTGACAAAGAGGGAAATGATACAAAAGGACTCTTTAAAAATCTCAGAATCCCACCCTTGCCAAAGCAAAGGCTGCAATGTCTGTACCTAGAGAAATGCGGTGTTTCTAGAAATGCCACACCTGTTTCTTGCAGTATCTTTAGTAGAGGGCGTAGTTCTGGCAGCACCTTTTATACTGTAGCACACTGCAGTGAGACCAGCCTCTGTAGTCTCAGTAGGTAGTACAGCACCTCCTGTTGTTAAGCAACACAATCAGAGATAACCGAGTGAGCAATCGCCTGGATTTGTTAAGCCTCTAAGAAAGCACACTGTGCTGCCGGGCACACCTTCGTCAATGAAATCATTAAAGAAAGCTCATTCAGACTCTTACAGCTGTGATGACTACGTGAAGAGCAGGTGTGCAGCCCAATCTGACTGTCCTGCACTGTCGTGCAGATCGAGCTGCCTTCTCCCAGGCAGGTGCTGAGGCAGAGGGGGCTCTGGGCAGAGCAGGCCACCTGTCGCCACTGCCAGGACAGCTCCAGGGAAAGGCCCAGCTGTGCAGAGATGCAGGCTGTCGCTGTCAGCGAGAATCTGGTCTCCTCTGATGTACCAGGCGGAATAAAGTCAGAATAAATCGACTATTCATTCCCTGTTGCACTATTGCTATCCTTCAGGATCCCAGCACTTGCTACCATTGGCCATGAGGGGCTGGACTCTCTGTCAGCTCGTGTCCCATCTACAGTTCGTCAGAGAAAGCCGTCACAGTGAGGTCTGAACTGTGCTGCTAGCGGGTTTCTCTTCAGGCGTCCCCAGGGTTGAACAGCCTCTGTTACTCAAGATCAGCGTGTCATTACTCGATCAGATTATTCCCTGCCCTCACATCACCCTCCAACTGATCCGCAGACTAAATCTGACATGTTCTATCAAAATCACATGAAGTCCGACCACGCGTGCAACAGAACATTCTGCACCTGCGCTCTGACAAAGCGCAAGTAATCATGCTGTTGTTTTTCAAACTATTTAAATCTGACGTCTTTAGAATGCACACAGATAACCAGGAGATCAGTTCTGGGTCTGAGTTTAGGAATCATTTGCTTTGGTTTTGTCTACAGGTCCTTCGCTGCGTCTCAGTGAGCATTGTGTTGCTGCATTTTGTTACCAGACTGCGAACAGAATTCAGTTCAGACTAAACTGACAGCCTAAGAACGTTGTGTTAGGTGTAAACAGAGACTGAAATCTGATTTTGGTGTAGCTGTGTAACTCAGAATAGTTTTTCCCTATGGACACAGAAAGCCGGAGGTTTCCAGGGAAAATGTATCTCCAGACACAGTCTGCAGACTCTAGAGCTCTCCGATATCCGAAGACTTTGCCCTGCAGACCACATGGAAATTGGTTGTTGATCCAGTAGACTGTGATACACTGTTCCTCTGACAGCTAGCAGCTCAGAGACTATGACTTAAAGAAAGAAAAATAAAGTCTTCTGCTCTTTTTATGTTCACGTTTAAGTCACAACTGGATAGTGCTAGAAAGTTGTTATATTACTAGTTAAAATGTTTCTAGGGAATAATTCTCAAATTTCTTGTTACGCTGCACTAATCTTATAAGAGTTATGCCTGTATTGGTCACTGTGTTTGTACTGTTACCGTCTTTGCTAATTAACCATCCCAGTAAGGACGGTGAGGCAAACTGTCAGATTTCGGTCTATTAATGTTGTGACGGTACAACCCTAATATGTGTCCCCGTGCAATTTCCTGTTTACATCCATTGAGCTGACTTATTAGGGGATGTGTATCCAGAAAGACTTAGTTCACATCACAAACACTCTAAGCTGAAACAGCCAACGCCAAAGTATGAAAACCTGCACATACACAGATTTTGCAAACTGAAAAATCCCCAAAAGCTCAAATCGCAAACTACTCAGAGAAGAACAAACAGCCATTCGCACTGACACATACTGCACAACTGTCAAACTGCACACATTAAAATTCACCAGATTTTCAATCCACTGCAGAAGAACCCTGCTGTGCTCTGAAAAAACAATTCCCACATTCCAACCAGGACACTGTTTTGGAAGTTGAGCCAGTAGACTGAAGCCCCTCCAGTCCAAACTGTCTGGTCAGAATAACATTACCTGCTGCTCTTGGGGCACATCCTGTATCATCTGATTCTCGTTAGGGGTCCTTAACCAACTCAGAACCTGGCCCATCTCTGCAGCCTCTGTGTCTCCAGCAGACTGACTGCCTTCTGAGCACCAGAGCCCTCTGATCGCATATTAGGGGAGGTCCTAACACTCAGGCGTTACTGAAATAGCTGGCTTGGGTGGTGTTGGCTAACCCTGCAGTTAAGGGAACAGCGCAGCACATAAGTCATTCCGCCTGACAGAAACAAATCTGATATGTGTTTTAAAGCAGAGAGCAGGGGAGAGAGAGAGATAAGTTGTGTAAGAACATGTTTATCGTTTGGTAAATGAATGCCAAGATGTGACCCTTATTGCTCAACAAAATCCTCAGTGACTTACAACTCCAGACAAAAGTCACAATCACATTACAGCCGGCCTAATCAAATAGTAACTGCTGATTAGAATCAGACAAGCTGGCTTTTATTGCATCTCACCTTAAATAAATCTCTCACCCAGCCTGACTGACACTCTGGTCTCCCCTGCGGAAGCTGTGCTCTGTGCAAGATGAAAGTATTCTGCATGTTCTTGCAGCACCAGACAGAATCCTAAACCCAGGCTCAGAGCCTGCTGGCAGTCCGCCACAACTCTGAGCGCCTGTCTGATGTAGTGCAGCTCCTGGGAGATCTTTAGAGATCTTGGGGAGCACAAGAATGGTTACAAACAATAGGAGCTGTCCATTCGGCTCATTTGGCTGTTAGTAATTACTTGATCTGAGGATCTCATCCAGCGGTTTCTTGAAAGAAGCCAGGATACAGCCACAACCACAACCACGTGCCTGAGAAGCTTGCTTCCTACTCCCAAAACCCTTTGTGAACAGCAGTCCCTCTGTTCATGTTTTAACATCTACTTTCACAGAGTTTCCTCTAAATAGGTTCATTTGCCATCTAGTTTTCCTATTAGACCCAGCTGGCAATACCTGAACTGGGATTAGACAGCAGGCCACAGACAACAATGCCCAATGCCCACACACGAAGGCAGCAGTAAGAAACCCCCAAGTACCCCCAGCTCACATGGCTTGTAATACCAGCTGCCTATCTGAGGCAAGGAGAGGCCGAGACAAGTCTCTCACGTTTCTTCAAAACTACCAATTATAACGCTCTTGAAAAAAAAGAGCTCTGCAAAACTCTCCCCCCCTTGGAATTTCTCAGAAGGAAAAATTGTGTGTGTGTGGGGGGGGGGGGTTCTTTGAGAGAAAGCAGGTTTCAAACAGACAGCCTCCCAGCAGAGCCTCAATCACACCACTGCAAACAGATCTGCATGACACCACACAGCAAGACACTCGCCAGTCAGCACCTTTCATGACCGGGCTCTTACAGCTCACCCTGCACACTGACTGCTGGTTTATTTTCACATTTGAATCTGAATGCCCTGGTTCACAACAGAACAACAACTCACATATCACGTCAGCACAAAACAACTTAAAGCTTCACTACTGACACCCAGAAAGTGCTGGATTTCTAATGCTTATACTAGGACATGGTCAGAATGGTTAACAGTCATTTTGCCTAGTTAAATTTCCATGTTTGTCAATAGGCGTGCTGTGCAGTCATGTCCCCTGACTGATCTACAGTAATAAAGGAACAGGCTTATGGAACTGATAACTGGAGAATGGCATCGGTCTGGATTCCTGCTGGCCTTTCAGACAAGGTCATCTCGCTTCAAAATTGCTCCACAACTTGTTCTACAGGTTGTTCTAAAAGCTGCTGCATTGATGTTACAAAAGAAACTTCTAAACACACTTCCAGAGGGGTGCCATCAATATCAGACACTTCATTCAGCTCTTTCACAGGTGACGCGGTCGTGTTTCGCTCTTAATTCACACCAACTCATGAGGAAACGGTAAAGTGAAATTCCCTAAATCAAGCCCCTGGTATTTAGCAGCAGTGGCCCAGGGGGACAGTGTGGGTTTGATGTCCCGATCAGGGAGTTGGGGCCTCACAGGTTTAACCTCTAACCTTACACGCTCAGCAGCTGGAGACTGGAAACAGAGGTGACAGACTGTTCACGGACGAGCTCAGGCTCACGAGACCTGCAGCTCCTGTCAGAGGTGGCACACAGGGGCAGTGTCGTGGCTGACTGATGCTGTACAGACTGCTTCATGCCAAAGAGTGTCATAAACAAGACTGATAAACAGCGCTCTGACTGCTGTATGGCAGTTCACACATACAGAGCTACCATCATCACTGTGAACAGATGCTCGTCTGAATGGCAGCTGGAGGTTAACGAGGGGCCGTTGGCACACTGCCACACATGGGGACACTCTCACATCGTGTCCCAGCACCACCGGATAGCAGCAGGACACCGTTCCAGCCAGATGAGCTCACTGTGGAATGGCTGAGGCCCTGTCAGGATACACTGTTAAAAGGGCCAAACTGAACTGCAAAATTTGATGGTTCCGTTACAGCTGTACAGGTAATGTGCTAGCAAGGCATAATTTAAAATTCTGTCAACACTTTTGATCACCACATTGTAGAAAAGAGAGCACTACGCTGGAATCAGTCCAGAGAAGAGCAGCCAGACACATTCGGGGTCTAAAGGGAGTGTCCAGTGGGGCCAGGCTGAAGGAAATCAACGTCTTCAATCTTGAGCAGAGGAGACTATGTGGGGACCTGATACAGATATTCACCTTCCTGAAAGACACTCACACACCCAGCTCACTGGCTATGGGAAGGAGCACAGGGGGCACTTCTTTACGCAAAGGCTCAAGAATTTGTCTCGACTGGACAAATGTGTACAGCAGGTGTACAGCACAACACCTTCCTACAGAAACATCTTCCACTCATTAACTAAGAAACTGTTCCAGTCTCACACAATCAAACCTTACCTGAGCTGTTCTGAAAGAACTGGTAACAAACTGCAGCCCACCACTACTGCTGTCTAAAACTGCAGGCCAGCTCTGTTCAGGACAGAGTAAAGCACAGTCTTACCATGTCAGCTCGCTATCACCAGGTTTCAATCTGAGATTCGTGGATTCTTATTATTATACAAGCATACAGGACAGCAACTTCAGAAAAGGATGATGTGTTGAAACATGCAGACCCTCTCCTGACCAGACCTGTCCTGAGCGCTTACTGTACTTCCACAGCTTCTGCTGGTCTGTTGTCTCTCTCCCCAGATCAGAGGGAGCCCCCGAGCTGTGTCAGAGAGGAAGGGGCACAGCTGGGTGACAATGGCCTCCTCCTCTTGCGCAGGCACTTCTCCGAGTTGCGCTCACTTCCTGTCCCGAGTCTGAACCCTCACTGGGTGCTGATCTGTAAGGCGGGGCCTGGCAGGGTGCCACTCTACACAGATACCTAAACCACGGGGCTGAAACGTGCTGGGGCTGCAAAGCGGTCTCGGGTTCGAGCCTGGGTCACGTCACCAGGCGACTGTGACTGGCGTTCCGTCCGTGGCAGCGTGCAGTCAGCTGAGAACCGGCCAGGCGAGAGCGGCTCCGGCGGTCTCGGGGGCACGCCCCCTCCACTCATCGAGTGCCACCTGTGCCAAGAGGCTCAAAGAACCAAAAATCATGGGGGGGGGACAAACCTGTGCTGAGGAAAGAGACTGGATGGCTCAAGCGCTCTGGCCATCAGGGCGTCAGTGTGTTTCAGTGAAGAAGCGTCTCTGACCGAGGGGCTGCGGCAGGGTCTGGTGCTGCCAGCAGCACACACGCAGAGCAGCGCAGAGGGCTGGGACTATTATTAGACACATCAGCCACTCCACTGGAACGCAGGGCTGGGAAACACTCTAGCAGACTTACTGCGAATCCGAGGCCTCTCCTCGGGTACAGTCCAATGACGCTAAATGTATCCCACGCAGGCTGTATTAAAATTCATTCACTACAAGCTGAGGCCTCTTACATAACGTTTTTTTATCCAGTAGAGCTGAGGGAATTGCAGAGCCCGACTCTGACCATAACCCGGACCCAGCACAGCCCTGACCCAGCACAGCCCTGACCCAGTACCGCTCTGACTCTGACCCAGCAGAGCCCTGACCCAGCAGAGCCGAGGGTGTGGCAGAGCCCTGACTCTGACCCAGTACAGCCCTGACTCTGACCCAGTACAGCCGAGGGTGTGGCAGAGCCCTGACCCAGTACAGCCCTGACTCTGACCCAGTACAGCCGAGGGTGTGGCAGAGCCCTGACTCTGACCCAGTACAGCCCTGACTCTGACCCAGTACAGCCGAGGGTGTGGCAGAGCCCTGACTCTGACCCAGTACAGCCCTGACTCTGACCCAGTACAGCCGAGGGTGTGGCAGAGCCCTGACTCTGACCCAGTACAGCCCTGACTCTGACCCAGTACAGCCGAGGGTGTGGCAGAGCCCTGACTCTGACCCAGTACAGCCCTGACTCTGACCCAGTACAGCCGAGGGTGTGGCAGAGCCCTGACTCTGACCCAGTACAGCTCTGACTCTGACCCAGTACAGCCCAGACTCTGACCCAGTACAGCCGAGGGTGTGGCAGAGCCCTGACTCTGACCCAGTACAGCCCTGACTCTGACCCAGTACAGCCGAGGGTGTGGCAGAGCCCTGACTCTGACCCAGTACAGCTCTGACTCTGACCCAGTACAGCCCTGACTCTGACCCAGTACAGCCGAGGGTGTGGCAGAGCCCTGACTCTGACCCAGTACAGCCCTGACTCTGACCCAGTACAGCCGAGGGTGTGGCAGAGCCCTGACTCTGACCCAGTACAGCCCTGACTCTGACCCAGTACAGCCGAGGGTGTGGCAGAGCCCTGACTCTGACCCAGTACAGCCGAGGGTGTGGCAGAGCCCTGACTCTGACCCAGTACAGCCCTGACTCTGACCCAGTACAGCCGAGGGTGTGGCAGAGCCCTGACTCTGACCCAGTACAGCCCTGACTCTGACCCAGTACAGCCGAGGGTGTGGCAGAGCCCTGACTCTGACCCAGTACAGCCCTGACTCTGACCCAGTACAGCCGAGGGTGTGGCAGAGCCCTGACCCAGTACAGCCCTGACTCTGACCCAGTACAGCCGAGGGTGTGGCAGAGCCCTGACTCTGACCCAGTACAGCTCTGACTCTGACCCAGTACAGCCCTGACTCTGACCCAGTACAGCCGAGGGTGTGGCAGAGCCCTGACTCTGACCCAGTACAGCCCTGACTCTGACCCAGTACAGCCGAGGGTGTGGCAGAGCCCTGACTCTGACCCAGTACAGCTCTGACTCTGACCCAGTACAGCCCTGACTCTGACCCAGTACAGCCGAGGGTGTGGCAGAGCCCTGACTCTGACCCAGTACAGCCTTGACTCTGACCCAGTACAGCTCTGACTCTGACCCAGTACAGCCCTGACTCTGACCCAGTACAGCTCTGACTCTGACCCAGTACAGCCCTGACTCTGACCCAGTACAGCCGAGGGTGTGGCAGAGCCCTGACTCTGACCCAGTACAGCCTTGACTCTGACCCAGTACAGCCCTGACTCTGACCCAGTACAGCCGAGGGTGTGGCAGAGCCCTGACTCTGACCCAGTACAGCCCTGACTCTGACCCAGTACAGCCGAGGGTGTGGCAGAGCCCTGACTCTGACCCAGTACAGCTCTGACTCTGACCCAGTACAGCCCTGACTCTGACCCAGTACAGCCGAGGGTGTGGCAGAGCCCTGACTCTGACCCAGTACAGCCCTGACTCTGACCCAGTACAGCCGAGGGTGTGGCAGAGCCCTGACTCTGACCCAGTACAGCCCTGACTCTGACCCAGTACAGCCGAGGGTGTGGCAGAGCCCTGACTCTGACCCAGTACAGCTCTGACTCTGACCCAGTACAGCCCTGACTCTGACCCAGTACAGCCGAGGGTGTGGCAGAGCCCTGACTCTGACCCAGTACAGCCCTGACTCTGACCCAGTACAGCCGAGGGTGTGGCAGAGCCCTGACGATCACTCCAGTGCCCCTGGCGGCTTTTTTTCTTCCCTATGAGTCACTGCAGTTCCTCCCCCACTCACAGCTGGTCTCGATTTGAAACCCTTTCATTCTCCAGTGGGGGAAGCAACTCCGCACTCGTCAGAGCAGTGACGGGCAGAGGACAAGCGCCAGCGCCAGACCACAGGGCGGCGTGCTGCAGGCAGCCCACATCACCGTGCAGGTCTCCGCACTTCCAGACTGACTTGTCAGTCCTTCCAGAGTTATTTTCCTTTCTGCAAATTGCCCAAGTCTTTATTTCACCTGCAAACAAGCATGAGGCATTTTGCAAAGAGTGCTCCTGTCTTTTACAAGGCACATAAGTCGCTTTGGATAAAAGCGCCTGCTAAATGAATTCGCCATAACGATCAGCTCAATTAGCTCATGAAGAGCGTTTGTGAACTCCGGTTGCAAACAAACAATCTTAACTAAAACGGCACACAGTGCTTTTCAGTTCTGAATTTGACTGCCAGGTTTGTAGCTGATCAGCTAAGATCCTGTGTGCTGACAGCAGAGCAGGTGAGGCGCGAGGGCCAGGCAGTGCCACAGCACTTATTTCTGTCACAGGAAGTGCTGGTGGCCGAGCTGCTGGAAAGAGCTGGTTCCCGTGGCAACCTGAAAACAAACTTAGCACGCCAGGCCCAGAAACCACAGCCCTGCGCTGCGCTAACTAAGCGTGCCACCTAGCTGAGCTCTTGACACACAGCCTCCGTCACACAGTACACAGCAGCATGGCTTCCTTTCCGCTGGGGTGCTGCTGTGTGAGAGCAGAAGAGCAGTCTAGTGTGTTGGGCTCCCCCTCTCAACCAGCCCGCACTGCCTCACTGCGTGTATGCGCACAGCCACTGCGTCTTCTCTCCAGACGGCATCACGGCGCTCGCCAGCACCCCTGCAGACTGCAGTCCGGGCGCTGGTCCGGCTGCCTCGCTCACCCAGACACTGGGAACAGCAGCTGGAACTGGGAAAAGTGCTTTACTTATTATGTTATAGTTCTATTTTGTCCTAGTGGTAAATGATTTTGCCAGACGTATGATTCTCCACCTTGGTTCTGGGGAGCCCCAGTCCAGTTATTCTTTTACTGTAGGTCAACCTAAATCACCTGTACTTAAATATTAGGGTCCCTTGGTTAAGAAATTAATCCATTAAGCTAGTAATGTTTCTAGAAAGGGAAGCTGATTATTAAGGCATGAGGGATATTCTGATTTTTGTTCCAAATGATCTCTGAAATGCTTAATTGAACACGCTGTCTATGTAATGTATCACAGGTGAACGAGAGATTAGAAATTGAATATTGAAGGGCCATCAGCATCTGAGATATTATTACTACTGTGCAAATCATCTCATCCTGAAACCTGGATCTGAATCAAGACTCTGGGAGTTTGCGCTCGGCTGTACACAGTAAAACATCCACAACCAGAGAAACATGCCTACACCGGCACGATTTCACATGCTTGAGAGCTGTACTGCATTTTACATTCTTCAATCAGTACAGAGCTAACACCGTGTGCAGCATAAACCCCTGTTGTGTTTAGAGGAAGAACTTCTTAACTATACAGTACTACGTGGTGGTGTGCTGGGGCTCTGGGATTAGAGCAGGGGATGCCAACAGGCTGAACAAGCTCGTCAAAGAGCACATTCTGTCACTGGGTCTGACCTGGACCCCTGGAGGTAGTGGCTGAGAGGAGAATGGTGTCCAAATTAATTGCCATCGTGGACAAAGTCTCTCATGCCCTCTGAGACATGCTTGTCAGAACCAAGAGCACGTTCAGCAATAGGCTGATTCATCCACGGTGCAACAGGGAGCGCTACAGGAGGTCATTCTTGCCGTCTGCCATAAGACTGTGTGTCTGGGCAGGGGCAACATTGACCTGTTTTTGGACTAAACATTAAACTCTCTGCTTACCTCTGTTTTTTTCCTGTTTACGACTTTTTTGTGCAATATATGCTAGGGATTTGTGCAATATATTTATAATGTGCAATACAACTTTTTGTGTACTGTACTTTCGGGTCTGTTTCTGTATATTTTGTACTGTGATCAACTCTGTATAATCCGTTTTTTACTTTTTACTGCACTTCTGACTGACTGGACTGACTGTATTGTATTGTTTCGTTACACTGTGCTGTGTTGACTTGCTAAGCTGCTGTTGCACTGCAGTTTGCCTCACGGGATCAATAAAGTATCTATCAACAACAACTTTACAGGGCCAAAAACCTGCAAAGTCTGTTAATAGTTAACAGGAATGTTACAAATGTGCAAAAACATTCTTTGCACTGAAAAACACCAATTAAAGCAGAAGCCCTAGTTCTATCAGTAAAGACCTGGCCGATGTCAAGCTGAGCAGCTGCAAAGCCTATATGGACGCAGTGTACCAGCCAGCCCAGGGAGCCCATGCCTTGCCTGGCTGTGAGGGAAATCACCATGTGCTACCCTGCGTTAACAGCAGGTGGCAGCAGTCAACTGGGAATAAACATTCCTCTCATCCGTCCACAGCAATGAGTCACAGTTCGACAGAAATAGTAAGGAAGGGGCTTTGAACTTTGCAAAGGAGGGCAGTGAGCCCATTAAAGTAAAGTGTGGTTCCTTTGACAGACTGTCCAAGCTGCTCGTTTGTTTTCCACAAGGACTGAGGGAGCAGGTGCAGGCAGTTACCACAAAATGTCTTCCCTTTCTCAACCTGCATAAGAGCTCCCCTGTCCTCGACTTAGCCCTAAACAAACGAGCTGTGCTGACGTTAGGCTGTGCTAAATTCTATGCACGCATAAATAAGCTTGGAGATTAAACAGGTATTAACATGAGCAAAAGAAGAGTTTTCTGAGGAGAGCAATTATTTCAATACTACTGTAGCACAGCCAGGTGCAGAAATATGTTCTCCCTCTCCTGTATGTGGGACGCCAGGACCCACAAATGCAGGTGGGTAAAGTTGGGTTCCTCTAGTGCACTGAAAGACGGCCTAAAATGTGTGTGAGAGGCTCATCATTGGCCCAGAAACAGCCTGAAACACCTCAGCACACCCCCACAGGAATTACCAAGAAATCACCAAAACAAGAGCATTCTTAGCGCATGTGCAGTACTATTCAATGTGCTCACTTTTCTGCGAACCGCCCCAGCACTAGAAAGGGATTTATTTTAGAGTCAGCAGGGTCTGCAGGCCTCCTCTCTGCCAGGGACAGACAGGTCTGCTGCAGGGAGATCAAGAGGGCTGAGGGCTGTGTTCCTGCTGCGTCACAGAGCTGAGCCCGGGCCGAGCCGGGACCGTCTCGTCCTGACACGTGACAGACGTTACTGTTTGCAAAAGTGATGCACTCACTTTGAAACAAAGGTGAAGCAGTCACTTTAATTGTACATTTCAAAACAATAGTGTGGGACTAGTAGATGTACATTTCCCTGTGACTCATTTTTATTCCACATCATTAACCCTTTTTAAATCTTTCGGTTCTGAGGCAGGCTGGCTCAGTGGTCAGGGTTCTGTACTTACAACTGGGAGGCTGTGAGCTCAGATCCCAGCTGAGACGGTGCTGTTGTACCCCTGAGAACTGCTCCAGTGAAATGTACTGTTGTATACCCATGCTCCACAGCCGAAATGTTGTGTTTTCTGGAATAAACCTTTACTTGTTCTGTTGTATAAATGTCTCCTTAGATAGAATCATCAGCTAAATTACCAAGTAGGGTAACGAGAGGGGAGTCCAGGGCTCCTGACGATACGACTCAGTAGAGATGATAATATTTTGGCCCAGCTGTTGTACTTGTGATCATGGAAGATCTAATCTGCTGGGGAGAAAATACAGTATATGGACTCTAGTATTCAGGTTCGACATTGCACCCGAGCAGGAAGTCTTCTTCCTGGGCTCTTTCCA
Source organism: Atractosteus spatula (assembly GCF_055471065.1). Taxonomy (NCBI): domain Eukaryota; kingdom Metazoa; phylum Chordata; class Actinopteri; order Semionotiformes; family Lepisosteidae; genus Atractosteus; species Atractosteus spatula. Next base: position 1,600,305 of record NC_142708.1, read on the forward strand.
CAAGGCGTGTCCTGACCAGAAGCAGCCCAGGGTGTTGGGAGTGTCCCAAGGGTGTCAAGCAGAGGACTGGGGCTGAGGAGGAGGAGCAATGGCAGGAGCGCTGACAGAGCCCCAGGCCTCCTTCGGCACCAGCAGGCGCAGGTGCTTCATTCCACGATAGGGAGGAGACCTGCAGGCCACGCCAAGCCGTGCAGGTGAAATGAAGAGACGCCGGTTCAGAAAAATGTCCTCATACTGGGCACGCCCCAGCACACACCGAGCACCCCAGCTCCTGAAACGAGCAGGTGCAGGTTTCACTGCGGGGAGCCCCTGGCCTGCCCACTCCACACCCACGACCACTCTGCCGGCAGCAGTGTGGAGCAAGTGCTCAGGGCTCTGGAGGGTTGCGGGTTCAAATCCCAGGTGAGGCACAGCCCTCATGCCCCTGAGCAAAGTACCTCACTCGGTTCTCTCCAGTAAAATGCTCTGGCATGTAGATGGGTAAAAAGGCGCGTCACCTTGGATAACAGCATCAGTCAAATGAATAATATGTAAAACAGAAATATCTGCCACTATTCTCAAACCAAATGAACTCGATTATGTCCCAAGAGCCTACTTTTCAGTTTTATTTAAAACAACAACCTTCACACTCATCACATTACATGGAGTTTGTCAAATCGAATAAATCTTAGATCAAATATAAAACAGTACCTGCTGAACAGGATACCTGAATATCTGACCTGAATATCCCTGGTTTCCAACTACCAAACTAGTTCAGTTCAGTGTTAAATGAGCAATACAGAAAATCTCTCCATGTCAAACATCCTCTCAACAGTTTGCCTACACTGAAGTGCTGTCTGGTCAAACCACTTTTAAAATATTTCCCAGAAACACAACTCCATAGCACTGTAGGACACAAAGAAACACGTCGGTTTTCTTCTTTAAAAAATATTTAGTGATAATGTAAACCGGGAGCAGTGCTGCCAGGGAGGGGCCTTTCTGTGCACAGGAGAGCACAGTGTGACTCACAGCTCACAGCCCTGTACTGCCCCTGTCCCAGAACTACACTGCCCTGTACCGCCCCTGTCCCAGAATTACACAGCCCTGTACTGCCCCTGTCCCAGAACTACACTGCCCCTGTACTGCCCCTGTCCCAGACCTACACTGCCCCTGTCCCACCCCTGTCCCAGAACTACACTGCCCCTGTACTGCCCCTGTCCCAGAACTACACTGCCCCTGTACTGCCCCTGTCCCGGAACTACACTGACCCTGTACTGCCCCTGTCCCGGAACTACACTGACCCTGTACTGCCCCTGTCCCGGAACTACACTGCTAGAGCTCAGTCACAAAACAAGGGTAAATTATACTGGAATAAGAGCAGAGTGTTGGCCACAGCTTGCATTTCAGTGTAGGCAAGTGTCACAGGACACTTTCTCCAGAGAGTTTCCAGAAACATTCATCATTAAACACTCAAGGCAATTCTGTAGTGCTAGTAACTGTAAAAGGTATGAAAACTAGCTGTCATCCCGGTCATTAGATGCATGCTCATGGGTTTTATATAAGCCTCTTAAAGTCTTTACACAGCAGAATGACTCTGAAAGAAATGTGTGTCAGTCTCTAGCATCTGTCTCCACTGAATAAGGATGGGAGGTTGAATGCACAGACCTTGAGCAGGAAAACAGCCCAGTTAATTATTCCATTGAATTAAAGCCTGCCTGACTTGCCAGCACTGCGAGAGCCTACAGCCTGTTTTCATAAAGCATCTCCTGAGCTTCTTCTGAAGAAAGGACCGATTCCTCATGACCCGCCACCGGCATGACCTCTGACCTGTGCTGCAGCAGCCGCTCCGTCTCTGCCCGACCCCGCCGGCGCCGCCTGGGCCTTCTTCTCCGCCTGCTGTGGGAGAGAACGGACAGGCGTCAGTCCGGCCTGCCCCCACCGGCATGCTGGGAACACAGGCAGCCCCACTGCCACCCGAGGAGGGCCAGGTTGGCCGAGTAATAATTACAACAGAAATAAATAATAATAATAATAATAATAATAATAATAATAATAATAATAATAATGAACAGACTGTTCCTAAAAGAGTAAGATCATGGGAAGGAGAATGCTGCACGATCGAAGCACATAAGACAGGAGGCCATTCGGCCCGCCTAACCCAGTTGGTAATTAGTAGTTAATTGATCCGAGTATCAGCCGTTTCTTGAACGGATTCAGGGTGTTGGCTTCAACACCAGGGCTTGAGTCCCACAACCACAGGAATTAGAGTTCCTCCTCTCTCAGCAGGTCTCTGCAATCGCCTCTCATCGAAGCCCAACACGAGCAGAGTGATCTCCTGGCCCAGGGGGCAGGCACTGAGTGGCAGCTATTTCAGAATCGCCCAGTTGAATATCGCCAAAACACACCCTTGGAGCCACTGATGCACATAAATTAATCTTTTTCAGCTGCAGCGATTCTGCTTTGATAAATGCAGCAACATAAGAAAGGTTACAAGTGAGAGGGGCCTGCAATGCCCATCCAGCTCATTTATAGTCACTGCAAGTAGTGCAGGTTGCTGGTAGTTAAGTCACTTTGTGGTTTCTTTAATGATCTGATAGAATCAGCTTAAATAACATGGCTGCACCTCTTGCTCCAGACACCCACCACTACTAGTGCAGAGAAATGCTTCCTATTCTCAATCCTAAATCCTCTGTGTTCCCTGGTCCTAACCATGTGATCCTCAAGTCACCTCTACAGACTCACAAGGCATTCATTATGTAACAAAACCCTCCTCTTTCTTGGATAACAATATGAACATGAGGTTGTTGGTTTAGGAGCAGAGTGGACTTGTACAGCCGTTCTGCCCCTTGACTTCCACCCCTTGGTAAAGCAAGGGAAGAGAGCAGGCAGCAGGCTGCTGTGTTACTGGGGTTCCCGGGTTCAGCTCACAGGTGCTCTCCAATCTACAGAACACGAGCAGCAGGTATGAGAATAGCCCACCGTCTGATCTCTCCATTCACGCCGAAGACCTGAGAGAGGGCCGCTGGAGCCTCACAGTGCTCCAGGAATCCAGATGTTCTTCTCACAGTGAGCTAAAAGCCTCTGCCCGCAGAGTCCCAGGACAGGAGAGGCGCAGAGAGGACAGACGCACTGAAAGCAGCAAACACCCCCAGCTGGACAAACGGCCCCACGGCTGGGAAGAAGCAGAGCTGCTGGAGGAGGGCGAGCCTCCTGAGGAGCGGGCTGGCAGGCTGGTCACGTCAGGCGCCAGGCAGGCACACGGCACCTCGGCCAGGCCCCTGCGGCAGGGCAGGGCCAGAGCGCAGGACACTGCGATCAGTCACGTCGCTCGCGCGGAACGGATTTGCATAGCTGTATCAGTGCGGCCTCTGTTCAAGGCCTTCAGAGAAAGCACAATGAGTCTTCAAACAGCTGGCGTTAGGCACACCTCTGCCGTCACTGCTGCCACCTCACCCGGGTTCGGTTCTTGCCTGCAGAGCCTTCTGCGTGGAGCTTGCATGTGTCCTCCTGTGTTTGCATGGGTTTTCCCCAAGTGCTGCAATGTCCTTCCACATCCCGAAGACAAGCTGACAGGTTGACTGGCTCTGCTAACTGCTCTTTCCAAGAGGGAGCCCTGCCTGGAGCAGCACTCCTACAGCTCCGACCACCAACATCGTTAGGATTAAGATCAAGAGAAAGCAAGACAGATGTGAGGGGAACAAGAAACAGGAACGTGTGATCATGCGAAACAGGGACACGGAATGCTATCCAGAAACTACAATGTTAAAAAAAAAACTGACCAGCAACACTTTCTGAGCTACACTTTCCTAAACCTGTAGGCAGACACACATATCCCTCCAGTACATCACTATAAACTGTGTCATTTGCAACAGTACAGCAAGTTTGTCAATCTGAAACACAAAGCAGTACATTTCCTGAAGAGCCCGACCAAACCATGGCCACAAAATGGGTCCTAACTTGTCTGTGTGAACACCCTCTCTCCCCGTCTGTGTGCCTGTGAGTCTCATGGAGAGCAAGCTGGGGTATGCAAACAGACAAAATCCTAATGCAAGAAATTGTATAGGGCCAATAAAGTGATCTTATCTTATCTAAGATACTGTACAAGTTTCTGGAGGTATTCCTGCAACACTAACTGCTTCTGCACTTGTCCTGGGGAGAATGTTGACTCAGTGGTTTCTTTTCACTCTGTAGAGATAACCTGTGAGCCCTGCACCCACGCCTTACTGTAAAGAGCACAGCAATGCAAGGAATGCTGCACTACAGACTGTGCACTGCACACTGGATACTGAATACTGCACACTACAGACAGCACACTGGATACTTAACACTGCACTCTGCAGACTGGATACTGTCTGTGGACCCAAATGCAGAAATGAATACTTGCACTTCCAGCAAAGTAATTGCAAAGATCTGGAAATGACAACATCAATATTGTACAATACTCAAGCAACACTTGAAATATGAGCAGGGGTGAGTCACAACAACAGTTTAATATTGCAGTTGTTTCCGATCTCACCTTTCGAAAAGTGCAATTTATTGCCCGAGCCTATCAGAATAATCCTGAAACTTACTGGTGAGATTTTCAAGAACATAAAAACAGTAACAAACAAGGGGAGCCATTTGGCCCATGTGGCCGGCTTGGCAGAGAGTAAATTAATCCAGTGATCACTTTCAGCCATTTCAACAACATGGCTGGGTGGCTTGTTCCACACACCCGCCACCCTTTGTGTAAAGAAGTGTTTCCTGTTCATGGTTTTAAATGCACTTCCAACAGTTTCCGCCTGTGGTTTTTTGAACTGATTGAGCTGGAAGAAAGAAACACAGTGGTACAGGCTGAGCTTGCAGTGCAGCTCTGGTCCCTGAAGAGACTGGACCCACTGCAGGTAACCAGGGCAGTGCTCCGACCCACCACAGCACCACCAAAACCAAGGACTGCTTTATGCGGCACTTCTCCTTGACCCGGCTGCAGTTCAGTAAAGGAACAAATGGTCTGCAACCCGTGCTGTTCCCTCTCTGACTCTTTATGTGAGTAGATAATACTGGAACCACAGTATTTAACTTTACAGAAAGACACTGCGAATAACCAAAGATTTCACAGCACGTCACACGCAAAAACTGCATTTCATGCAGCCTCCCAGCCATGTTTTCCACTTAAGTATTAAAACCAATTTGTACTGTGGGGAAAGCAGTGCGGAAAAACTAGATAGTGTCATCTGTAGTGCACTTTACATATTGCAGAGTGTGAAACCGCTGAATAGCTTTACTGCTTTTCTCCAGTGGAACATCAGTTATAAGCCCAGCCTTTGTTTTATACAGTAAACCAAACGATGCATCATCTCAACTTAATCCCCTGCATGCATTACCTTATGAGGCTACCTGAAGATATTACGAGTACAAAAGAAATACAGTAGTAATACTGATGCTAAGAAATCATTCACAATCTCCTTAAAATGAGATGGACGAGGTGGAGTATTGTGCTGCAATCCTCCGGGTATCGCTGTGTTCTCACACACGCTGCTTGAAGCAGTAATAAGCGACCTGCTAGCCGTCTGAACTTAGCAGCTCTGTGTCAAGACTCGTGTGTCCATTCGGGTGTCACTCTGCAGACTGAATGCTGAAACACGCTGTTAGCGCCCCTAGAGGCACCAATGCGCAAACACACTTCATTCACTGCACTTAATCCAAGTATCGAGTCTGCAACTTCTACACCGCTGTTAAATCTTAAAACAGAGTGAAGCAGACTAAGGCTGTTACTTTCCCAATCACGGCTCTAACCCAGGGTCGTTTAACATGTACAGCAAGCGACTAAGGCAAAGGCAAAGACACGAACTGTCCGTATTCCCGAGACACGCCTCTCGTGACAACTCCACTCTGAAGTGTTTGAAGACTCCCGGGCGGCTCCCCGCACGGAGCTGGAGCTGCTCTGGAAAAGCGTTTCCTGCGAACGCGGAGCAGGTGCTGCTGAGGACTGTTTGCTTAAGGCTCCGCGCACAAAACGCGTATCGCCTGCAGGAACGGCAGCGCTAGCACCGCTGTCAGTCAGCCATCCTGCACACACACGCACGGGCATCACTCTCTCCGCACCCAACCCCCGCAGTCACAGCGAGCCTGCCCGGACCCGGAGGGGGAAAACAAACTCTGCTCTTTTTTTTTGTCCTCACGTTTACCCCGAAGCCCCCAAACGAAAGCCTCCGAGCTGCGATTCCTCACGCCACTTACTGTCATGGACCAATACTTCGCATAAGCCATCTGCAGCTCCGTGCGTCAGCGCGCTGGCGTGAAGGGACGAGTCCGAGTCTCCGACCTGCCGCCTCGGGCACCGGGAAGCGCACAGACCGGACGGGTTTCCTCGAGTGAGCCCACTCGTCCAGCCTGTCCGCGCTCCCCGAGTCCCACGGGCCGTGCCCGTCTGCCCCCCCGCACCCTCGCCCTCTTCACGCGTCACCCTGCCCCTCCTCCAGGCGCTGCTGCCAAATTCCTACATTTTCCAAAATCAGTCTCCCATTTTGACCGAACAAGGCGGGGCGGGGCGGAGAAGAACACGACAATACTTACCGACACACATATAAAACTCAACGACAATAATTACACCCAACGTGTATAATTACCCGGCGGTCTGGGAATACGTTCTTATCACGGGCAGAGGCGAATTGCCAAAAAAAAAGTCAAATTTTAACCTTGTTGTGCAAGATTCCAACAGACACTAGCGGAGGTATTATTGTCACGAGTTCCCCCCCCCGCGTCGCTACGCATTAATGAACTTGTGTAACAATGAAGTTGTGTAAACATGTGTAAAAACAGTCCCCGCCGGTCCGTGGGCGCTGCGCAGACCACCCTGCTAAAACCGACTGACGCCCCTCTGCCAGAGGTCCGGCCGCGTCCAGGGGCGCCGGACCCCGGCGTGTTGTTCGGGAATCTCGCAATAAGATTCGGGCTCGTCACGGCAGGAAGGAGCCGTTAACACCACGCCACGCACTCGCGGGGAGAGAATAACTTCTGCGACATCACTTACCCCTCTCGACTTCTTCGGACGGTTGTGTTTGCCTTTGTTCGGCATCGCTGCAAGTGCGCACGGCTGAGCAACAGCTACTCGCCCCGTGAAGACAGACTTCCAACCTGAAACACAGTTGACTTTCTAACCAGGATTCGCCCCTCCCGCTGTCAAAGTAAGACCGAGCGCTGGGTTTTGATAGATCTACTTCACAGGCCGGACCTGTGGCAGGCTATCGCTACCGAGAGGCGTGTGCAAGCGTCGCCCTGGGCGCCTGTCATGCTGGGGCGCATGTTGAAGTGGTTCAGACCTAATTATTCCGCTTTACGTTTCTGACTCCGAGGGAGGCTCCCTGCTGCCGGCGCTCCGGTACCGCCTCTATCCCAGCTGCTCCAGCTGCTCCAGCTGCCCGGGCCCACGAGCGCAGCAGCGCGCCTTCTCGGGATGAAGTACCGCGGGGCTGAGCTGCGCTGCACAGCTACTGACCCTCAGTGCAGTACATTGTCACACGCACACGTGCAATGAAATGCTTATTTGCATGTGTGCTCCAATACACGGACAGAAACAGCGGCAGCAACAACAAGTTAAATAACAGACATCTTAGTGAAAAGAACGAACCCATGAGTGTGAGCCAGTGGTGGGGGTAGAGTTCAGTAATCTGACAGCTTGTGGGAAGAAACTCTCTCTGGATCTGGAAGTTGGTGCCTTTCTGCTCCTACAACGCTGACCAGAGGGAAGGGGGGAGAACAGTGAGGAGCCAGGATGACTGGTGTCCTTCACGATACTTCCAGCCTTCCTGAGGCTGCGAGTAGTGAAAATGTCTGAAATAGAGGGGAGCTGTACCCCAACGATGGACTGGGCTGACCTGATCGCCCCCTGTAACGCCACACTGTCCTCCCACACGTGAGCCACTCTCCACAGCGCACCTGTCACATGTGGTCAGGACCGCTGAAGACAGACCACATTGATTCAGCTGGCTGAGGAAGTAAAGGCGCAGTTGTGCCTTCGTTTTAGCTCCAGTTACATGCTGGGACCACGTTGAATCACTAGTGATGAAGGTACCCAGGAACCCGAAGCTGCTGACCATCTCTACAGCCACCCCATTGATGTGAACAGGGGTTTGGTCCCCACCCTGCTTTCTAAAATCGATGACCAGCTCCTGCAGTGCACAATGTCATAGAATGAAACACTTTAATGCCCCCAAGGCTCTGGGATTCTATCAGTCTATCAAGGGTATCAGTCAGCTTCCCTGATCGCTTCCAGGCCCAGACTCCACACCTTCCAAAAGAATTGGACTTAATCGGTTCTCCGTCTGCCCCTTCTGCACTCCAAACCCTTGTCCTTCTACTGAGAGATCCCGGGATAATGATTATTTTACTGCACATTGAAGTGATGTAGCATGAAAGACGCTATATAAAAGGAAGGTTATCATTATTAACAGCCACACTTAGCTGGTCTGTCAACCACTGTGTCTCACCAGCACTGACACAGTGGAAGCCTGTGCCAGGTAGAATATTCTTTAAACCCCGAGTGAGAACTGAAACATTCTATTACAATTAACACCTGTGCAATTTACACTTCAAACTCAATTACACACACTGTGCACAACTACACCTTCATCTGTGCCTGAGTCAGTACAGTCCTCCAGTCGGCTCCACTGGGAAATCCACTACATTGTAAAAAACTCCGTTGCAGTCTTCACCTTGTTCTGTAGTGAATGGCAGAGTGAAGAGAGGGCGTGGGTGTGGGGAGGGACCGGCTGTCAAGGGCTGTGTGATGCCAATTTGCCCTGATGGGCCAGCGACACCCTAGTCATGTCATTTGCCAAACCGCTTTATACCACACGTTGTGGCAGGAAGCCGGAGCCTACCTGGCAAGCAACGAGTGCAAGGCAGGGTACACCCTGGACAGGGCGCCAGTCCATCGCAGGCAACACCCTGGTGTTGATGCAATTTCACGCCTTACCCTCTGTGTTTCCTAGTACAAGGTCCTTTTAGCATAGATCCCAAGTAATTACCAACCATTTGGGGGCAACATGTTGGGGTTTGACTGTGCCTGTGATCGAGAACGGGCACGGGGTGTGCTTGAACAAACTGTTGATACACCTGGCCGTCTGTATACAGTACAGCCACTTCCTGAACACGCCCTGGGCTGGGAGCCCTGCCCACACCCAAAGCTTCTCTGGATGAGTCTACAGCCATTGTTGGGCAGCACGAGAAAAGCCTCAGTCTGCAGAGAACCGAGGTCTTTTGGGAAGGAGGAAGGACTGCAGGAGAGACTGCAGCAATTAGACTCAGTAGGACTCAAGCACACACCAGTGACAGGGAGTCTCCTCTACCTGGAACTGGACTCGGAGACACACAGGACAGAAGGGAAACACCAGAACACACAGTCCAGGACACCCAGAGCTGAGGAGGGTGCCTGGAACTTCACTGTGTCTCCGCTCTGGTGTCAGGAGGCACACCAGGTTACTGAGCGGAGCTGGTTCTGGAGAATAATGCTATTGGACTGTTCCTCTGGGACACTGGGTTCTGGGACCTGTTGGTCCTGGACTGCGCTATAAGTAAGCCGTGTCGTGTTCTGTGCATGGAATGACATCCGTGACACGAACCTTATATAATCTAATTCTGCTACAGGGAGTGCCCTTTAGAAATTCAAATCGGGTGTCTTTTCTGTGTATCTGTAACATACACTGCTGCCTTTTGAACATGAAGCTTGTGCAAGGAATATCAGGCAAACAAGAGTCTTTAATGTTTGACTTGAACAGGTGACAAGTCAGAACTCCTTATCAGCGCTCCAGACAGCTCTGAACTAGGGTGTGAACTTCAGTGCACAGGCAAGCCTCAGCATGACAGGTCTGAGAAGTGAGTTCAGTCATCTGTGACTCCACATCCTACCAGTCGAGATTCAGCCTGGAGGAGTGCAGGCAGCTTGTGAAGGGTGCTCCTTTTTTAAAATATCTGATAACAAACTATCCTTCTCAGACAACACAGAACATGTTGTTAAAAGCCACGCAGAGATGATCACTCTTGAGAAGGCTGAGCAGCTCTGATGCAAGGAAGCACACCCCAGAGCTGCCCTACACACGTCTGGCAGAGAGTGAGCTCCTTTAAACACTGTGTGTTTCCTTTCTTCTCTTTTCAGCAGGGAATAAACCTTTTCTTGCTCCTTTAAACACATTCCGCTCGGTGAAATGGGAATCGTAGTGTCAGGAGTAGAGCTGAGCTCTCATGGATTACAAACACGGGCAGCACAATGACTGGCCACAAGCAGAACCGGCTGACCCACGTCTACACCAGCAGTGCCAATAGTGAATGCTGCCTCACCTCCATTTCACTCCTGATGTGAAAAACTACCATCTGAATGACGTTTCAGAGGACCAAAGGACACAAAAACATTTTTTAAAAGTATTTCAGTCATTCTGAAGGCTGTTACTCTTTTAAATTCTGATGTAGGGGCCTCTTCAGAGCATTGCATTGACAGCATATAGTGTAGAAAAATGCAGCTCACACCTGAATCTTATGGTTTTGAGCTGTATTGTATTGATGTTTATTGTACATTGATTGTATACATCTGTAAAATCCACTGAATGTTTGATGTATTCGGTACAGTATATACACATTTTTTATTGGAAAGTAAATTCTGATTCTAATGTGAGCTCTCACTGCCTTGTGGAATAAATCCTTCTGAATGTACCATGTAAGAATAACATGCCCTCAACAAGTGGCTCTTCCTCGGAAAGATCCCTGGTTGGTCAGACAGTGGTGATCTAAGAGAATGAATGCCACAGACGTTTATGCAGCACAGAGCCTGCTCTATGGAGAGTCATTCAGCCAAAGTGACTTACAGAAGTTAGGTGGAAAACTACCGCGTTCATGAGCTGCTGCTGCAGAGTCATGAGACAGGGACACAGCTGAGGTTTGAATCAGGAACCTCCTCATGTGTTCTTAAGTTGATGGATATTAATTTAAAAAATGAAAGGCAGATTCTGTAGAGTAACACAGGATAAAAACTGGATCAAACTCATTTTTAAAGCAATTGTAAGTTAGTGTCCAAAAGACGAACCCAGCGCTACTGTGTGTTCTGACTGCTGGGGTGGATTGAGCACTCAGGGGAAATGTGAGGGTGTATTGGGGTTCCCTTGTTTTGGGGGTGATTAGCTGAATCAATGTGAAGATTCCTAGTTCTACAGTTTTTGCAAGGTGAATAAAGTTTTCCTCCTCTTCTGTATTTTTTTCTTTTTTTATGTCATACACTAAAATACAGGAAACACATAATTGTATCTCTACCATTCATTCATTCATGCTCCCTGAACTGAAGAAAAGGTCAAAAATCAGACCAAAGGATTTGCACAAGTACGCAGCATATCGATTGACTTGCCCCCACTCCAGCTCACAGGCTCCTGCCTGTCCGGTGGCTGCTGTGTGCAGTCTGGAGCCGACTGCCTGGCTCAGCGCTCGGAGCACAGCAGGCCTGTGGGAGAAGTGACTCGGACTTCCTGAGATTCGTCACCCAAGGAGCTCGGCTTCCCTTGGCATTTCCTAGCACGCCTGTGCAAACAGTGCTTTCGCTGGCGGACCGATAACGCACCGTGTGAATCGTGGTTTTGCTTCATGCCTGCTCTGTTCTGGCCTGACCACTGAGGGCTGGGCGGATACGTCAGGCCTGGTTAGTGTGGACAGAAACTACGCTGGAGCACTCAGCACTTTTCATTTTAAATAAGTGCACTAATGGTAAAGGCAAGTGTGCTTAAGTGTAGTGAATCCAGGCCTGGTAAAGCATGATTCAGAATCACAGGAAAACAAGAGGCCAGTTTCTGTTTGATGTGACCGGGGGCTGGTAGGCGTGGTGCTCTCTTGCTTTGGCAGGAGAAGCAGAAAGGGAGTGTTAGCTTTGACAGAATGAGGCAACAAACGCGAGTGTCTTTCAAAACTCTGTCAACTTTACACAGGAACGAGTCATGGAAGTAATTGATCACAAAGCCAAGGGCATCTGAGAGAATCTCTTACTGGCACTTTCCACACAAATAGCCCAAGTGAAATATTTTAAAAGAGGAATATCAAACTCCCCTGTGCCTTAAGTGGGCTTCTGATTAATGACAACGCAGTGACCTGCTTCTGGCTTTCACATATGAATAAAAAGGTGAAGGGTCCATATTGGCAACTCAAGACAGGCCAGGGGACAGTTTCAGATGTCTATATGAGAGGATCCAGACAAGCACACGCCCCCTGCTGTAACAAAGCGCAGTCTGCTCACTGGTTCAGACTCCCGGCTCTGTTGCAATGCTCAACATGAACACAGCCCAGCCCGTTCATTCCAAGCATTCTTACTCCCTGGATTGTCTCCAGTGTTATGAGGAATTAGTGCTCCCTCTAGTGGATTCAGAAGACATTGTCATTTTCATTTTGAAGTTTAAAAGTTTCTGAATTGTTCCAGCTGCGTGGCTAAACCAGCTACTTTCCTTAGGTATGCCTTTGGACTCAAGTATAGTTAGTCTTTCTTCTCTTTTGGGTCCTACGGACTGTTTTGCAACCTTGGATTTATGAGTCAGGCCCCTGTATTCCTTTCAATTTTTGCAGTCGATTGTTCAGACTATCAAAGAAGAATGAAAAGTTAGAATTTTAATAATGTAGTTTAGGAGGCTTTCTGTTTGTACCTAAGCTAGGTAAACCCACGGTACACTCTTGGAGAAAGGTTAGCATGGTGTTATATTTATGCAAGACATTCTGTTCACCATGACCTAATCCCTGGGAGGGCGTGTCTTCTCTAGTGTGGAGTTGTCCTTAGAGGTGCAGATCTTAGAACTGGGAGGTTGTGGGTTCACACCCTGAGCAGGACTCTGAGTAGTACCCCTGACCTGGGCAGCGCCCTCAGACTGCTGCAGTAAGATGACCAGCGGTCTAAAGGGGTACAGCTGCAAGTCGCTTTGGAAAACACTGTCAGGCAAATGAACTAATAATAGTTCAGGTGTGTAGCTGCGTCAGCAGGCTGCAAAGGAACAGGTAACGTTGTGTTCTCTTTCTTCTCTTTTCAGCATGGAATAAACCTATTACTTGAACTAATAATAGTTTTTATTCTGTTCCAGCCAAGATCTTAATTGCAGGCCAATACATTTCAGTTTTCTACCCAGCACATTTTTACATTCACTTCTGAGTTTTACAAAGGCGATTTGTAAACAGTATCAAACGTACCAACTTGGGGGTTTCAGACCTGCCTTCACTCACCTGTGTGACCTGGGGGCATGTCTCATGCAGTGTAATTCGTGCCTGTGTCTGTTCACACATTGATCACCTGCTGGGAGTACTGCAGAGAGAAGCAGGAGGGGAAACTCTTACTGAACAAGCTGAGCACAGACTGTACTGAGCGCTGTGTGCTGAGCTGGAGTTTGTTTGAAACCAAGGACTGAGTGCAGAAACACCCAGTCCAAAATAAGCAAGAGATCTGGTGGCACAAAAACAAGCAGACACAGGGGCGCCCCGGGACCAGGGCTGGGAGCCCCTTTTGTCACTGGTAGTGTTGTTTATATAGAACAAAGCACATGCCTTTACAATGATCATAAAACAGTCAAGAACATGCAAATCGAAGGCCAAACCAGATTGGGCTCATTGACCCATCTTGCACATTTGTTTCTTAGTGTTGTACGGAAAGTCAAACAAGTGTGGTTTACAGTTTTTTCTCGTTTCCCACTACTCTTTGAGTGAACACATACCTCTGGGTGTCAGCCTTAAACACGGTTCCTCTAAACTCCTGGTCACGTCCCGATGCTCGCTTGCTGCTGTGCACACGTTCATCCACCAGGCTGATGCCGTCAGCGAGTTTTGGGATGAATACTTGTATAATACTCACTCATTACTCCATCTGTTAAAGATCGAAGACTTCCTCACTTATCTGTTCAAATATACAATTAAACCCCAATACCTATGCTAGAAAAAGTATATCTACTCGGAGACAATCGTTTTCTCCTCATTTATAAAAACAGTAGTACAGTATCTTTCCCGGATTAACACGACTCTTGTAGAGCGACAGTAAACAAACAGCAGTACATATACGAACGGTATCGGAAATCTCTTAACAGTTGAAAAAAGAGCACGTTTGTCCGCAGAGAAGCGGCTGAGGGGTTAATGTCCCGCGGTACCCGTGATTGGGCACTCAGGTGCACCGCCAACGACCTGCAGGTGTAAAGACGTATAAATCAGAGGGAGGCGCACGGCGGTCGTTTTGGAATATCGACGCAGCAGTGAGGAAGATGGTAAGGGCCAAACCTCTAGTTTATCCGCGTATCCTTAAGAGCCCCGATAAACGATGAAACGCTTTCTAAAATTTCGTATACGGTAAACAAAAGTGTTATGCAAGGGGGGGAATCGCGACACGAATATACACAAAATCAAACCGAGATGCCTATTATTACAGCGTGGCTGTATTACTTCAGTTTCTTGGCGCAGAGTTTGATATTGATCTCCTAATAAGAAATAACCCCTTCAAAGAATACCCCAGTTCATCCACTTCCGATAACGAATGTGACCGTCTCGGGTGGGCTCAGCGCCGCGGTTCGGTACCGCTGCGTGACCCGCTGCGTGTGCTCGCTCATCCCCACAGAGGGAGTGTATCTCGGTCCATGTCGGCCAGGCGGGGGTGCAGATCGGCAATGGCTGCTGGGAGCTGTTCTGCCTGGAGCACGAGATCAGGCCCGACGGCACCGTCTCGGACCCGAACAGCCCCTCCGTCGTGGACTCGTCCTTCTCCACGTTCTTCAGCGAGACCGGCTCGGGGAAGCAGGTCCCGCGGGCCGTGTTTGTGGACCTGGAGCCCACAGTCATTGGTAATGTATCCCGGGGAACAGACTCCACGCACTCCGGAACGGTGGGAGTGTTTTTTAGTACTTTTCTGCGTTTTTTTATAGATTTGCATCTTTTAGTCTGCTAGTAAAACGCGTCCCTCTTAACTGTTAATTCGTGCAATGACAAGTTCCAGGTTAATGGTCTGTTTCTCGCATTTGTTAAATTTCTTTCTGAACAAAAAGGTCTATTTTAACGCCGGTCAAAGGGGGGGAACAGACTGAAAGCATTTCAGATTAAGAGCTCATTCACAGTCCTCGTTATTGTTTGTAGGTTTCTTGCTGGTACCAATCACTGTACTATCCCTGGAGTGTTTTTGGCACAGCCCTTGTTGCCTTAATGCTCATAGCCAGTGCTCATTCTTGGTCCTGGACTGCTGTACTGTACAGCCCTGTAAATGTGAGGAACTTGCCCTTCATGCTTAAATGCCTGTAAAAAGACTAACCTGCAATGGCAAGCAAGGTGAGAGCCTAGCTGAGGTGAAGCCAGGAGGAGGTGGAAGGAGCCACAGGTTGGCCCAGTTGGCTGTAGCCATTGAAACTGGATCATATAGCGATGTCACAAGGAGACCTGCAGCTTCAGGCGGAGTATCAAGTTGCAGTGAACTTTACTCAGTGGCTGAAAGGCACCTCTGTGTATAGAAGTGCTTGGAGAGCCCATGAGCTGAAAGGGAAATGACTAACTGGAGTCGTTGCTCTTCCAAGCTCATGGCTGCTTTTCTTCAATGCGAGTCCATGTATGAAGTGAAACTGTCTTGAATGCCAGTTTCCTTGGCGTCTGTCCGAGCTGGATCTGTCCTTTACAGATGAGGTGAGAAATGGGCAGTACCGCCAGCTGTACCACCCTGAGCAGCTCATCAGCGGGAAAGAAGACGCTGCCAACAACTACGCCCGCGGCCACTACACCATCGGCAAGGAGATGATCGATCCCGTCATGGAGAGAATCCGGAAAATGGTAAGCAGCTGGTACTGGAAGTCTTAACGGAAGTTGTCGGATCACCTCAGTTTTCTGCTCTGGTTTGGTTAGTGCAATTCTGACCAAACTCCTCTTGCGTGGAAAGTTGAGCTGTGAACAGATGACATGGGCAAAGGTAGAATTTCATTGTAGTGTTGTAGCTATAAGGCCATCATGCAAATTCCATTCCATGTCTCTTGGTTGAAATCGGGATTTGGACTGGTGAAGGGGAAACGATGCCACATCAGCTGGTGTGGGGGTCACTACAGTGGCATCATTGTTCAGTCCTGGGGTTCCTTGTCTCTGCCGTCAGTGTTACTGTACCCCCCAGAGGGTAGTTCAGCTCCAGTCTCCAAAATGGACTGGTCTAGTCTGGGCTGCAGTTCCACCTTGTGTCCTGTGCTTCCAGGTTGCTCATGGAAACCTGGAGAACTTGTACCAGGAGTAACTCCCATAGGTGGATGTGTACCTATTTGCTCATTTAGATACAACAATCAAGTTCTCCATATGTATCAACTTCATGGTCTTGCAACACTACTTATTCCAGTGAAGCATTCGATATTTGCAATATTTTCTTTCCTAGGCTGACCAGTGCACAGGTCTGCAGGGCTTCCTGGTGTTCCACAGCTTTGGAGGTGGAACTGGCTCAGGATTCACGTCCCTGCTGATGGAGCGCCTCTCTGTGGATTATGGCAAGAAGTCCAAGCTGGAGTTCTCGGTCTACCCTGCTCCACGGGTCTCCACTGCTGTGGTGGAGCCGTACAACTCCATCCTGACCACCCACACCACCCTGGAGCACTCGGACTGCTCCTTCATGGTGGACAACGAGGCCATCTTTGACATCTGCAACCGCAATCTAGGTGTGGAGCGTCCATCTTACACCAACTTGAATAGGCTAATTGCACAGATTGTCTCCTCGACCACAGCCTCTCTGCGCTTTGATGGGGCCATGAATGTTGACCTCACGGAGTTCCAGACCAACTTGGTGCCATATCCCAGAATTCACTTCCCCCTGGTCACGTACGCTCCCATCATTTCTGCAGAGAGAGCCTACCATGAGCAGCTGTCTGTGCCAGAGATCACCAACGCCTGTTTTGATCCTGCCAACCAGATGGTGAAGTGTGATCCCAGGCGTGGAAAATACATGGCCTGCTGTCTGCTGTATCGTGGGGATGTGGTGCCCAAGGATGTGAATGCAGCCATTGCCAGTATTAAAACCAGGCGCTCGATCCAGTTTGTGGACTGGTGCCCTACTGGTTTCAAGGTTGGCATTAACTACCAGCCTCCTACTGTGGTGCCTGGAGGAGATCTGGCAAAGGTTGCCCGGGCTGTGTGCATGCTGAGCAACACCACTGCCATCGCTGAAGCCTGGAGCCGCCTGGACCACAAGTTTGACCTGATGTACGCCAAGAGAGCCTTCGTCCACTGGTACGTGGGAGAGGGGATGGAGGAGGGCGAGTTCTCTGAAGCCAGAGAAGATATGGCTGCCTTGGAGAAGGACTACGAGGAGGTTGGTGCCAATTCTGAAGATGGTTTGTCTGAAGAGGAAGACGAGTATTGAATCTTGTCAAATTATGCATTAGCTGTGGTTTGCATCTTGAGAGTTTCAAATCTTGTGCATGTTTGTCGCCTACATTAATGCCATAATTAGCTTTTTTTATAATGGTATGACAAGTAGACTGCTCCAATCTGACCCTTCATCTTTCAAGTGTGGAAAGGTTAATTCTTATAAAATACTTGAATGATATGTGACCTTGCACACAGTGGCACTTATTTTCCTAATAAAAGGCACTGCATAACTACTTTGTGTAATTTGAAAGATTTCTTCTGTTTATAAGCACCATCAAAGATGACATGTTCCAATCTACTTTCGAAATGATTTTGTATTGTAGCCTTTATAATTGGTTCACTTAATCGCTGGTTACACAAGTGATTCCTAAAATCGGTTATGCAAGTCATTCTTGACCTACTACTGTAGCAGCAACATTTGACAGATCACCCTGGTGTCCAGTCCTGAAATTCCAGTCTGGGGGATTTGGTTAAGAGTTACATAAACCTCCATGGACAGGCTGTTCAGTCTTTCCCCTCCAGAAGCAGGAGCTCTTCTGCTCATGACTGGAGCTCAGGCAGACCTCTTGACACCCATCGCTGGATGTTCAGCAGTTCCCTGAACTTTTAAAATGGGGATGGAGGCAAGCTGTGGGTTGGTCTGTGTTCAGGTCATATGTGTTCTTGACATTGCATATGCAGCATTCATCCGTTCACTAATCCCTCTACTGCTGGCATTGATCTGAACATTTCCAAGTTCAGAGCTGGTCTCCAAGACTGAATCAAAGCAGTAGCAGCTGCTGACACCCTGCATCTTCTGCATCAAGGTCTCATTAGGTCAATACCTACAGTACCTGTAGATCATGTAGAAAATGGCAACTGGCAGCCCACTGAAGCTCAGCAGGTGGGAGTCTGGTCAGTACCTGGATGGGAGACTCCTGGGGGAAAAGCCAAGGCTGCTGCCAAAAGAGGTGTTAGTGGGATCAGTAGGGAGCACACTACAGTAGTCTGTAGGTCCTGATGCCATAGTATAATGGGGAAACTATACTATTAAAAAAAAAAAGGGGGGGGGGCACCATCTTTCAAATGAGACAAACTGAGGTTCTGACTGGGTGGTCATTAAAAATCTCAGTGTTTCTCAAAGAGTAGGGGTGTTACCCTGGTGTCCTATTTCCTATTGTCTTCTACCCATCATGGCCCCCTAATAACCCCATCTCTGAACTGGCTCCACTCTGCTCTCCTCCCCACTGAGAGCTGGTGTGGGGCTGCACCATGACCTGTAAAGTGTTTTGAGTGGAGCATCCAGAAAAGTGCTGTCTAAGTGTGAGGAATTAGCACGATGGCTAGAATCCTCCAGGATTCAGCAGACATGCTGCTAGTCCTTTAATGCGACAACTACAGTCACTGATCGATGGTTCTGCTGCCCTTGGGGGAAACTTAAAATCGGTTGAAGTGAAGTTTATTTTAAGGAAATGAAGCTGGGAGATGGGCTCTGCAGCTGAAATGTCTCTCTTCCTTTCAGCAAGGATTTAACCTTGACCTGTTTCTTTGCAGCCTATGCTGCCACGGCTCCCTCCTCAAATGTCTTCAATAAATATACAAGCTCTCCATTTCATGCGTCTTAAGCTTTAGCACATTTTATACAGTAGGTTTATGAAACGTGGACGGCACCAGCACCTGACCTACCCTTATAGGGCATCCTTGATATTCCTGGACTTTAAACCTGTGTATTTTTACCCTGATTTTTTTTTTACATTTTATTGAACTTCATATAATTTTTAAAAAATGTTACAGCATACTGTACAAAACAAACATAACACCCATCATAAGCAACTTACCTACCCCTGTTTCAACTGCCTTGTACATCGTCCGTTACTGGGGGGGAAGTCTGGTATTTTTGTTTTTTACAGACAAAATTCCCCTCTAGCAGATTTTGTCCATTAAATCCAAAGTCTGTTAAAGCAAAGTTTGTTAAACCGTTTATACTGTATTTTTCTATGAAAATGCATGCATGAATAGTGATGAGCGTCTTTTGGGGCTCAGTATATGTACTGTAGTGTATAGCTCATATCCCAGATCGCAATCCCAGGCTGTCACACTGGGATTGTCTCTAGACGACAGCAGCTCTGTGAAGTGCCTTGGGGAGGCTCTGTATTGAGCGTTGCTGTATAACGATCCAATTTGTTGATTGATGTTCATTTCTAAGGCTTTCGCTAGCCAGGTGGGTGGTGATTTTGTTTGTGCAGGCATGTCAAAAATGTTCGAGCCAGATTGTGAGCTGCGAAGCAAGCCTGACCAGACCAGCGAGACTGAGAGGACTGTGTGTGAGATTCTGGGTGGCGAAGAGCAGTAGGGTTTTCTTATTAGCCAGCTCAGGAATTGATGTCAAGGGTTCAGTGGAATATTTCCTTTTCTGCTCACTCATGAATACAAGGAATTTAACAGTGGGTTTTGACTATACATACAGAGCCATGGGGACAACACAGGAAGCAACTGTGCAGGAGTAACAGATACATCACAGATACAAACCTGACTTAATTTTTGAGTGAAATCAATTAGCAGTTATGTATTTGTCTAAATACAGTGACAAAACACACAAACATTATAAACCTACCAATATGATATGAAATGTGCTTTATGTTCTGCCCAGCTTAATATTTTGATAATGTAACACCAACAATGTGAACAACATATCTCTGAAAACTCTTTAGAATGGTCTTATTTTCATATTTTGGATGTGATAACTAACATCTAGTGGAATCACACTCTATTAATCCATCCCATTCTATTTTAAACCACTAAAGAAAGTTTGCTTTTAGCAAATTTGCTTCTTAAAACAGTAATACTATTAAACAAACATGAATCCAAAGCAATCTCTTTTGCTAGTTTAAAGAAAATGTTTTTTAAATTGACAGCTGTACTGATGTGATCAATGAATAGCAGTGTTTCCTCAGCAGTAACACTTCGCCCAACATTTACAGGCAAATACTTCAGCGATGGAAAGGCATCGTCGGGCCTTTGAACAAGGTCCTCAGAGACAATGATATAGCAGCTCTATCACCCTGCATCTCACAGCTAGCAATCCACTGACAATCAGCAGGTGTGAGCCTGGCCAGTACCTGGAGGGGAGACTCCTGGGAAAGCTGAGGCTGCTGCTGGAAGAGGTGTCAGTGGGGGCAGTAGGGGGTGCTCACCTTGCCATCTGTGACAGGGACACTATACTGTAGAAAGGCGCTGACTTTCAGATGAGACATAAAATCAAGGTCCTGACTCTGTGCGGTCATTAACAGTCCCAGGGCGTTTCTCGAAAAGAGTAGGGGTGTGACCCAGGCCAAATTTCACCCTGGCCTTTACCAGTCTTCGCCTCCTTATAATTCCATCTCTGAACTGGCTTCATCACTCTGCTCTCCTCCCCACTGAGAGCTGGTGTGTGGGGAGTGTACCGGTGCATGATCCAGGTGGGGCTGCAGACTGGTGGTGGTGGTGGAGGGGATCCCCATTACCTGTGAAGAGCTTTGAGTAGAGTGTCCAGAAAAGAGCTAAATAAATGTAAGGAATTATTAAATAAAATAAAAAGGTTACAGTACTGCAGAGAGTGGAAGAAGAGACAGGAGAATTACCTGTTGGTTCACTAGGGTTTATTTACCTTGTTGATTGCAGGGGGGAGTGAGGCAGAGAACAGGGTAAGAGAGGGACAGGTGACATCCACCCCTCCGTACAGATAGGATTAAGTATGTACGGTCACAGGTAGGGCAGGAGGCAGTCCAACATTAGGGTTGGAAAGCTACAGTACACAACGCCTCATTGTCTGCCAGGCAGCACTTGTATTCAGACTAGGAGTTGTGTTGTGAAGAAAAAACAAATCGGGCTTTATTTTGTAAAATCGCCAAACATCCAGTTCAGCTCCCCACACTACTGCATTTGTACTCTCCATCACATCCTACAGCGGCCTCTAGTGGTCAGTGGGTCAATCCACACGTGTACTAGTCTAGATCCCTTTCCAGACGCACACCAAGAACTCGACCATCGCAGCACGAGGATCCTGGCTGTCAATGGGAACAGTCAGAGATTTGCTGCGATACAAAATATGATCATGAGGTATTTACAAATATCAGATCTCATAACTTCAGAGTTAAAATGCATTGAATAAATGTGTAGTAGAGTCAAGATCATAGGTTCTCTTGTATAATGAAATCATTAATATTCTCAGATAAAAGTAAACACAGTACTGCATTCACTAACATGAACTAAACATCACATCCTTGTTGGGGATAATTGTTTACCTCTTGAGAATTATGTGAATAATTCTCAAAGACCCATTTGGCAGACGCCACTGTGGTGTTAAACTCCCCCCTGGCCAGAGGGAGCTTGGCCTGTCCTTGGCAGCTGTTCTGTGCCCGGAGGGCTCTGGCTGCAGGGAGAGGAGTAGCAGAGTTGGGCCTTGCATTGGCCTGCAGGCAGCTCTGCCAAAGTTTCTCTTGCTCATCTTTGCACTTTAAAACCAGTCTATGCATAGTCTGTAAAGGAACAAGTAAAGGGATATTCCAGGCTGAAAAAAAAAAAAGGAAACGCGTTTCAGCTGTGGAGCCTTCTCCAGGTCCAAGAGTGAGAGCACCTCTCACACCCGAAGAAGGTTCCACAGCTGAAACCATTTCCTTTCTTCTTTTTTTTCCCCCAGCATGGAATAAACCTTTTACCTGTTCCATTGTAGCAGCTACCCACCTGAACTACTATGCACAATCTATTTTCTTAGGGTCCAGTTGCAAGGTAGACCAAGGGGAACCTAGTTCATCCTGGCTAGAGTAGGGTACTGAAATTGCTCAGATATTAATTGTCAAAAAGAACTAGTCCAACTGTCTAATATTTCTGGTCAGACAAAAATGACTCAAATACAAGAAGGCCAATTGCCAGTTTAGTGGGAGAGAAGGGAATTGAATTAACCACTAAACTGAGCTGCATTCTAGCTTTTAAAGTGCTGCATGGCATCACAAGGTAGAGACTGGGTGAAATGTTGTCAGGTATAGTTCTGAATAGTACAGACCCCCATTTGGTGGATGAACAGTGACCTTGAACAGCAGGTTGAAGGCTGTTGATGCAGTAAGCTGTCAAGGGCTCTGTTCACCCAGCCTAAACTGGTTATCTAGCCCCACTGGGAAAGAGTGCCAAGAGACCACAGCATCGCTGTTCTTCACATTGCTGCCATATTCCAGTGGCAGGAGAAGATGTTAACCACAGCTCAAAACTAAAAAACAAGCTTCATTGCTTCCTCAACTTAAAATATTCAAGTACAGGGCTAGGGTAGAGGGGAAAAAATACTTCAAATAAAATTTAAATTAGCTTATTCATCGAGCTATAGAAAAAGACCTTCATAACCTAGATGAAGGAATATCAGTTTAGTCTTTCCAGCCGAGTAAGTTAGACACAGTCTGGATGTTTGTCTTTGGCCTAAAACCCAGATCTGAAATCATCCTTATAGCTCCCCATCTCCAAGAAAATAATGAGAGAATCTATGCTGTGAATCCATTTATTAAGTACAAATAAAGTGCTCCACGTGCAGAAGCATTTGAAAACAGCCTGATCTGCACAAATTTACATACTCCTGAAATCTGACAGGGTTTAGTACTCATCCTCATCTTCTTCACACAAGCCTTCTGGAGAATCAGCTCCTACTTCCTCATAGTCCTTCTCCAAGGCAGCCAAGTCCTCTCTGGCTTCAGAGAACTCGCCCTCCTCCATCCCCTCTCCCACATACCAGTGGACGAAGGCTCTCTTGGCATACATCAGGTCAAACTTGTGGTCCAGGCGGCTCCAGGCTTCAGCGATGGCAGTGGTGTTGCTCAGCATGCACACAGCCCGGGCAAGTTTTGCCAGATCTCCTCCAGGCACCACAGTAGGAGGCTGGTAGTTAATGCCAACCTTGAAACCAGTAGGGCACCAGTCCACAAACTGGATCGAGCGCCTGGTTTTAATACTGGCAATGGCTGCATTCACATCCTTGGGCACCACATCCCCACGATACAGCAGACAGCAGGCCATGTATTTTCCACGCCTGGGATCACACTTCACCATCTGGTTGGCAGGATCAAAACAGGCATTGGTGATCTCCGACACAGACAGCTGCTCATGGTAGGCTTTCTCTGCAGAAATGATGGGAGCATACGTGACCAGGGGGAAGTGAATTCTGGGATATGGCACCAAGTTGGTCTGGAACTCCGTGAGGTCAACATTCAAGGCCCCGTCAAAGCGCAGAGAAGCAGTAATGGAAGAGACAATCTGTGCAATTAGCCTATTCAAGTTGGTGTAAGATGGACGCTCCACATCGAGATTGCGGTTGCAGATGTCAAAGATGGCCTCGTTGTCCACCATGAAGGAGCAGTCCGAGTGCTCCAAGGTGGTGTGGGTGGTCAGGATGGAGTTGTACGGCTCCACCACAGCAGTGGAGACCCGTGGAGCTGGGTAAACCGAGAACTCCAGCTTGGATTTCTTGCCATAATCCACAGAGAGGCGCTCCATCAGCAGGGATGTGAATCCTGAGCCAGTTCCACCTCCAAAGCTGTGGAACACCAGGAAGCCCTGCAGACCTGTGCACTGGTCAGCCTAGGAAAGAAGACAGAATTTCAGTAGGTTTCTTCAAAGAGGGGCACTAGCATTGTACTACAATAACATGCACAGAACCTAGACCCAAATTTAACCACGACTTGGATCCACCTCAGACTGAGCCAAGGTGCTCACTTACTGGGTTAACCAAGTGCATTAAATAGGAAGCTGGGAGCCAAGTGACATCTCATCTTCACCCAGGAAAGAGCACTTGCCATTTTCCGAATGCGGTCCAGGACTGAATCGATGATCTCCTTGCCGATGGTGTAGTGGCCGCGGGCATAGTTGTTGGCAGCATCTTCCTTCCCACTGATGAGCTGCTCAGGGTGGTACAGCTGGCGGTACTTTCCTATTCGGATCTCATCTGCCAAGAGAGGACCAGGGCCCAGGTCGTTTAAACAGGCGGACCTTTCCTTCCTCGCAATTCCACCATTGAACACCAAAGACTATTTCAACCTGTTTGCTCATCGTTGTGGATCTGGATTTTTAAGGAACATTGTTACCCACCTTTGAAAACACTTACTGAGCCTCCACTAGAGCCTAATTAACCATACAGATTTTAAATTGTAATCAGACATATCCTGATGGAGTCCCTTCAGCAGACATTAATTTAACTTTTTAAAAAAATCCTGTATTTACTGTATAACCTCACTTTAACAGTCAAGCTTTACAGATAAGCAATTGGCATCAGTTGTAAATTCTATTTGAGACTGTGGATTCTGGATAGGGAGTTTTGAGAATCCATCATCGTATTTGTTCTAAAATTCATAGAACTTTAGTGCTTTTAGGCATCAACAGTGACCCGTTTGCAATCTTCAGCCCCTCCAG
Organism: Atractosteus spatula; assembly: GCF_055471065.1. Lineage (NCBI taxonomy): Eukaryota > Metazoa > Chordata > Actinopteri > Semionotiformes > Lepisosteidae > Atractosteus > Atractosteus spatula. The sequence continues at coordinate 1,625,037 of NC_142708.1, forward strand.
CCAGTTTTTAAACTGGAGTTGGAAACTCCTTGTGGGCAGTTCAAAGTCATAGCTGAACGCAAGAGCTCAGAAGATCGAGTCCTTCCTTACTTTTATAAGGAAAGTAAACCAACTGAGGGGGCTCTCTCAGGAGAGCTCTTCCTGGATTTGCAAAACCCAGTTCAACCAAACCCCCCCCACATTACCCACAACTGTTGGCTCCAGGTCAATGAAGGCGGCTCTGGGCACGTGCTTCCCAGCTCCCGTCTCGCTGAAGAAGGTCCCGAAGGAGGAGTCCACCAGATCAGCCTGGCTCACAGTGCACATGGTCCCATCAGGAGTGATTCCATGTTCCAGGCAGTAGAGCTCCCAGCATGCATTTCCCATCTGCACACCCGCTTGGCCTATGTGGACAGAAATGCACTCCCTCTGCAGGGGGGGGAAATGCATCATTGAAGAGATGCATCAGGGTTCCCACTCATTCTTTGATCACAATAGCATTGGTTTTACCTTCAGCCACACACAGCCTACATAAATTCTGTGCATTTCCTCAATGCATGATTCAACAGAAGGAATTAAGCATTTCACATCCAGCAGTACAGTGCAATTTGATTTAAAGCAGTGGTCAGGATAATTGGAATATTTGCTGTTTATTATACAAGTGAAGCATTAACCACCAATGGAACATACAGACAGAGCTCCCCCTACCCAGGGAGCAGCTATAGCCCAGAGCTGGAGCACAAGCCCTTACCATCGCTACAGGCAGGGGCTTCGAGGATCTCCAGCCAGCTCCTCAGATCTTCGTGGACACACCTTAAAGAAGATCAAAGATTAAGCAAGACACACCCAGGGAGTAGGAAGGAAGAAGAGCCCTAGGACAGATCAAGGTCAGCAAGATGCTGAAATATATGCATGATAGCATTCTACAAGTCTTCAATGGGCCTTGCAGTTCAGAATTATATTGCCTCTTTCCCTGCACTTGGAAGTAGTCTTTTCAGGAAAAGGTCAAACAACATGGCACCTCTTCCCTCAAACTGCAAAGGAAATCCAGGTTAAAAGACAGGAGTTTAAACTAAATGTAACATGAAACCACTCAGCAGCAATAACTACAATAAACCATTAGCAATTACTACATGTAAGCAATCTGCTCACCTGAGATGGTTATGGATTGAATCCTCATCCTCTAGTGGCCTTTATATAACCACAGGGGGTGTGTCTTTGCTCCAAATAAAGTTTGGCCGCAGTGTGAGATATTAAAGGGGAAGCACCCCTCTATTCTTCTTAAAGGTGATGGCATGACATAGCTTGAATGTTAAAGTTAGTGTGCAACCTAAGCTATTACAGAACATGGCCCAGGCCTAAGCATTTTGCTGTAATTAATGAATCGATGGGACAGGCCTTGACATTTTAGAGGTGACTGCTCCTTAAATCAAGTAAATCTTTAGAAACTATTTAAAAGCAAATGATCTGGAAAGCATACCTGCATTTCTGTTTGCCCACGCAATTAGATCAAGTTGGTTAATTGCTGAACAAATGCTAGGCTGAGTATGTAATTAGTGCAATTAAGGGCTGATTTAGATAATTGGGAGCTCAGCTGGAACAAACGCCAGACAACAGCGGGGTGCTGGGAAGCAGGAAGGGGGAGGTCTTGCAGTGGGGATGGACTCTCAAGTGGAGCCGACACTGATCAGTCTCCATCTGCTGCCAGCACCCACTTTATTTTCCGGTGATAAATCTTTCAGTGCTGCTGACACCAGCTTTGAAGGTTAATTACCAATCAGAAGTGACACCTCTGTCCTCGCTGACAGGCTCATTAGGAAGAATGTAGGAAGAAGGAGGGGGAGTGTGCAGTCAGGCAGTGAGTGGGAATAGAGGCACTGCTTTATAGGCTGGAGGAAATTAGAATTCAGGAAGCTGCATCTGATGGGACACGGCCCGGCTGGCGAGCTAGGCATACCTGAAGGCATATCAGTGCATAGCAACAGATCTGAGTCACACATGTCACAGTGAATCAATATGCTAATTCGGACAAAAGAAATTGATAGCAGGAGCTAAGTTTATCAAGATATGGCAGGGCACGGCAGGTTTGCAAGAGCAGGGAGAATATGCAAAAATCAATTTCTGTGACGGGCCAGTAAACCAGTCCCTTAGCAACCTTATGTAGACCTTTCGACATATTATAAAAAGGAAGCTGTGGAAATTAGACTTTTCTGCATTCTGCACCAGCAGCCCCACCTGGGAGACACACAGTGGCCATTCTGCACGAGCAGCCCCACCTGGGAGACGCACAGCGGCCGTTCTGCACCAGCAGCCCCACCTGGGAGACACACAGAGGCCGTTCTGCACCAGCAGCCCCACCTGGGAGACACACAGAGGCCGTTCTGCACCAGCAGCCCCACCTGGGAGACGCACAGCGGCCATTCTGCACCAGCAGCCTCACTGCACAAACATCAGGAGGAGACAGAAGCTGCAGCACCAGATGGATCAAGGGGAAACTGTAGGGAGGTCAGACTGTACAAGCCAAGTGCGGAGTTGAGCCAGGATCCCCTGGTTAATCCTGTGTAGCTGGGATCAGAATCTCTGGTCCTGGAGAGTCCCTATAAATCCAGCAGGGATTTGCACATTTCTAAAGAACCAAATTTACTGTAATGAGTTTAAATCAGTGGTTCTCAATCCTGTGTCTCCTGTATTTAGTTCTGAATGCACCCTTAATCGCCGGTCCTCATTGGGGCCAGTAACTGATTTGCTTATTGGATTAGAATTTGATTTCTGCACTCAGACCTTAGTTTAAAAAAATGCCCCAGTTAAAGTGCATTATTTTCAACAGCTTCACAATTAGGACTTTACAGCCTCTCCTCACTGGCTAATTAAGAATTGTCTCATTTACTTCGGCCTAAACAGCTCTTAACGGGTTATGAATTGACGGTGAACTGACACAGGTGGGAATGGGCCTGTATCAGACCCTTCCGCTGTGAGTCAGTGTTTATTCTAGTCCAGCTGGTGATACTGGAGCTCAGCTCGCACACCTGTATGAGGGCAGACCTGAAACCCACCCACTAGCATGGGGTTACAGGACTCCTGCCATTTACCAATGTCATCCAGCTTTTATCGGAACTAAAAGCAAGCTTTTAAAAAGTGAACACATTGCAAATTAACATAAAGTAGCCTATGATTAGGAAATCAGCTGGAGCAAAACCCAGAAGTAGTTAAATGAAGCAGGTGATTCAGGGAGACCTGTAAGATGGCCTGGACTGGGATTTGGAGACCAGTGCAGTAGAGGTTATATTTCTGAGTGGAGTGGATTTTGTTTAAATGGTGATATTCTTGTCTGTTTTTCTCACATGTACCTCAACTTTTTGAGTATTTGTTTTCTGTGCTTTCCTTGACATTTTAATCATCTTGCCCTGACATCGCTGCCTCCTGCACGGACTTCTGTTCTGCCACTCGAGGGCCTTCAGGTGGGAGGTGAGGTGAGTTGACACTGTTAATTACAGGTGGTGGTGTTTCAGCCATTTGCTGTAGAAGTGTTTGCAGTATGTGAGAACACAGAACAGAAGCCTTTCGGATTTTCATCGGTGTATAGATACTGTGCACTCTCCTCTCGGATTACAGGAGGAAGTAAGTGCGTTGTCTGAGCAGAGGGGAAACTATAAAACCAATTGTTCGGTAGGTTCAGTAGATGGTGCTGTTACTACACTTAAGCAAAAGTTGAAGTCTTTTTTTTCAATTGCTATGTAAAAATATTTTCTTCAAATGTCCTCAAATGTTTCTAAAACTAATTTTGAAGTGGTTCTTGAGTTAAATGTCTTTTTTTGAGGTGCAGTGTGAGTTTTGGGGGCTCCTCTTATTGTCTTTAATGAATCACGGCCTGTGTCTTTTCATGGGTCTGTGCCTGAATAACAAAATAATTTACACACCGCGGTTTTCCTTGTGCATGTGGAAGATGCTTGCAATTAAGAAGTTTGTTTGACTGTGAAGGTTTAATTCGGAAACGAGTTGAAGTGTTTGGTCTTGATGCAGGAATAAGACAGATGTGTGATTCCAGAATTCCAGCTGTGTAGTGCTGAGAAGGGTTTTCTGTCTTACCCCGTTTACCCCATGTTATGTTTACATTCAAATGATCACCTATTTCAGCTGGTTTCTCAGCACCTACAGTACGTCGTAATCTGGGATCCTCTGGGCAATCAACAACTCTGTATGAATGTAAGGACCCGTTACTAAGTTAAAGTTGTTTTGTGCAATATTACAGTCCTGCAAGAAATATAAGCACAGCATTGATGGAAGTAACTGCTGTAATTTGGAATAGGCTTATCATGATTGAAGTGTGTTCTTGATGAGTAGGAAGTTGGAACTAACTATAATCTTGTTAGTACTTCATTGTCAAAAGGCTTAGTTATTTAAATTAAAGCTCTTGTCAATCAATTTTGCTTGTGTTAAGATTTCGGTCCCGAAAATGTATAGTATAGTACCATAATATGTTAAAAAATATACTTGTCCCTCTTTTATTGGAAGGAAAGCAAAAAGCAATTTACACGCAGACCTCTAAACGGCCAAGGGAAAAGCAATTGAAAGATGGGAGATTGAGAGACGGCGCTGAGCTCTGAATGCTGTGGTGGAGATAACATTTACAGCACAGCGAACAAGAGCGCATTGTGAGCTTCCAGCAGGAAGTGATGATCTTTCTCAACGACATGCTCCAGGGGTGAGTGGTTTTTCATGAATCCCTGCATATGAAACAGCCGTCCAGATCGGCGCCAGTACTTGGAGCAGAGAGCGAGAGCGTGCTTTCCCACCCCAGTCCCCGCGCAGGGGCGCAGAGCGTCGTGGCCGTCTGAAATCGACTCGCTCCTGGCTGCACACCTCCCCGGGGTCAGGGAGCAGAGCGCTGGGAAACTCCGGGGGAAACGGGGCGTCTGGAGACACAAGTACCCCAGAATGCAGCAGGGCAGCATGACCTGCTCCTGGCCCTCCTGTTACTCCGGGGCTCATACTGGACACCCCCATCTTTCCCAGTTCCTTACAGTACTCCCCAAAGGAAGAGCCATAAGCCAAGAGCCAAGAGACGTGTTTCCAGTTAGAATTTCGAGAAGCTGAGTGGACTGATAAACTCGTCCACATGAGCTCTGCTTCAGCAGTCCTACACCTGTACCAGCCGGGCACCCAGGTGCATCAGGCTCTATACAGAATATATATTTCTTATGTAAAATCATGTTGCTGATAGGTCTCGGTCCTTGCAGGAACACTTCTGTAGCAAATGAAGAAACGTGGTTTTAAGTAATTAATGATGGTGACTCTTCTCTCATGTGCTGAGGATTCTGTTTCACTCCGAGCAGCAGGATGCTGATCTTTCCGGTGTGCGTGAGTCCGTGAATTCGCTCTCTGGCCCCTTGTGAATCTGCACTCTGCTCATCGGGCGAGAATGCCGTGTGTGATGATTAGACCGTGAGAGGTGAGGAGCTACCACAGGAAGGTAATTAGCCTTTATAGCCTCTTACCCCTGACAGATGGGGTGAAAACAGATCTGACGTCACAAGTGAAGTCAGCGTGATGCTCTCATTCTGGCCGTGAGCTGACATCCGCCCACACGCCTGAGAAATGACACCGGTTAGCTCACATCGCCACTTTCTCTGGGGCAGGTCCAGGACTGAGTGGAGATGGGAATCAGCCGTGCTGCTCTTGCGGAGTTTCATTGTAAACCTCACTTAACGAGCCTCTGGGTTCATCAAAAGCAATTTGACTTTCCTGATTTCTACATGTACATTTGTAAACTGTTGTATTGAATCCAGTTGACTTCAATAGTTGTTACTCAACTGGTGGACCTTCCAGTCCAGTCCTTTTGATTCAAGCCTGCTGCTTGATTAGTTAATAGGCAATTTACAGGATCAATTTAACATTTAAGGTGGATGTGCAGTGGTGGCGTGTCCCTGGAATATGACAGCGCAGGAAGTGTCCAGTCAGGATCGGAACCTGGAATAAAGGAATATTTTGATCTATCTGCAGGATATATCCAGCTACAGTACATGTTAGTGCTTTACCCAGTGAGCTCTGGAGCCTCCCTTAAGTATTATTTCATGACCTGTAAGACTCTGATGAAATGTTACTTTGATGTTAATTAATATTAGCATGAAGCCTAGACCGCTGAGAAAACTGGCTCTGGTGTGAGTGTGTGTGTGTCTGTGCCTGTCTGTGCACGCCCTGCGATGACTTGGTGTCCTGCCGCGTGCCTGTCTGTGCACGCCCTGTGATGACTTGGCGTCCTGTCCAGGAGGTGTCCTGCCGCGTGCCTGTCTGTGCACGCCCTGTGATGACTTGGCGTCCTGTCCAGGAGGTGTCCTGCCGTGTGCCTGTTGCTTGCCGGGACAGGCTCCAGCTCCTGCGGCCGTGTATCGGATAAAGCCCATATAGGATAGAACTTGGACGGATGAATGTTGGAAGGCTGCTGTCCCAACCTCCAGGGCAGCTGCATGATGAATCTGCAGTCTGGCGCTTGGCTGCCTGAGCCCAGATTCGTTTGGTTGAGTAGGTTCAATCCCGTTTGAATATTTTTTGTTTCATTTGTTGCTTTTACAGAACATCTTCCTTTTTGAGAAGTACTATAAATATTATCTTCCTGTTTCTGCACACTTGACTAGTTTATTAACTATCCCATAGTTTATAACTACACCATTGATCTAGAAAGAGTAGTGGTCCTAGTACAGACCCCTGTGGTACTCCAACAATTACCCCAATTTGAGTATTTACCCCTTATTAATTCTTAGTTTTCTGTTTCTAACTAATTCTCAATCCAAACACATACATTTATCCAAATAGTTCAGGTGGGGAGCTGCGTCAGCATGCGTAGGCTGCAAAGGAACAAGTTTGAAAAGAGCATGGAATGGAATAAACGTATTACTTGTTCCATTTATCCAAATGTCTACCTCCTGTAATTTGAGAATTAATCTTTTCTGAAAATCGTTCTATGCTGTATGCTCTGAGTGTCCATTACTGTTGTTACTTGATCAAAGAACTCTAACAATACATGCTTGTTTAATAAATCACCCATTTTCTGTTCATTATCTAAATGTATCCTGGATACCTTTGATTTAATATTTTACAGTTCTTTGCTGTAGTAGGACTGGAAGAATCTTTTGTTATACACTTAAGCCTGCACTGCAGTATTCATGTCTTGTTTGTAGTTGTTTTAACATCCTCTTTCACTTTATTACTCTGGTTTTCTTTAACTGGATATTATTTTAAAAAGTGCTTTCTTTTCCCTCCCATGGTCAAAATCGTTTTGTTATACCATAAACAAAACAGCCGCTCTCTTTTAGGCTTCGATTTGCTCTTGTCTTCAGGGCAGACTCTGTCGAACCTGTCCCTGTCCATCCTCCTCCTGTCCTTGCCTGCGTCTCCTGAGCTCTGTCTCACTCCTGTGCAGTTTGTGCTCCTGGAAGTTCAGGTCTTTGTTCTCGGATCTGCCTGTGCCATTTCAAAGTAATGAAAACCAAACCTGTCACAGTTCCCTGACGGCTCTCTCACCTCTGTCTGCCTCACTCTGTGTTGTAACGCTTTGAAAAGACGAGATCTGTACCAGATCTTTCCTCTTGTAGGGGCTCTGACAGACTGGGGAGGAAAGGAGTCAGTAACCATGTCCACCACTGCAGCTTCTGCTTTGGGGAAAGTTAGAAAAACTACTTTTTTCTAATTAGGTGCTGAAGATTCTTTTCAGACAAGTTCAGTTTGCATCTCATTGCCTCATAGAGGCACCATATTAAATTATTCATTAAAAGTGACTCTAGTTCTATTAAAATTCTGCAGTGCTGACTTTGAACACATTGTTTGTAATTATAACATTTGGATGTGAATCTTTACAAAATAACTTGAATGATGTTCTGCTGGAAACAGTGCATCCTGAACACGCTGGATTGGAAGAACAGTGAAACAGGAACCGGAGGACACAAGGGGGAGCTACATGGAGGTGGTTAAATCCGGGGACAGGAGGCACATTTACACAGAGGGTGGTGGGAGAGTGGAACAGGTTACCCTGCCATGTTGTTTAGGCCGATACCCTGGCTTCTCTCAAGAAATGACTATGAGATCGCGACTTTGATTAGCTGCTAACAACCAAACTGGCCCGATGGGTGGAATGGTCTCCTGTTGTTTCTTGCATTGTATAGTTCTGCAATGTGCTTGACAAGAGTGGTTGATAACATTGAACAGAAGGAGCCGCAGGATACTGTAAAGGCAGAAAGAAAGTAGGCGTTTTGTTGTGTTGCTGAATCTCCAGAGTACGGGAAATGTCTGAGAGTTGCATTCAGTATGGTAAGCACACATCTACACACATAATTTATACTTGTGATGTGCTTTACACTAAGAGTAGTTTAATGGTATTATAATGTGTCTTTATAAAGGTAATGGATGGTGAGCCTGGAATCAAGCCAGATATGTTCTGTACTGCAGTGCCTAAAGGGCAGTTGGTAAGCATACATTACTTCATCTGTTTGCTGAGAAAGCTATTATGATTAATGCGATCAATATTACCCTTGTACAGTAAAACAAAGACCTGTAAGAGTTACTGAAAAAGCTTTGTTATGGAGCTAGAAAATAATCAAGCAGAAAGTGCTGTTATGATTATTCTCAATACCTCATTACAGACTGTAAATAATGCAGATCCTAGATGACGCATTTCAAGGAGAATGAACATAGCAGAAAGCAATAATAGCTGACTGTGCTGTGTTGCAACACACACAGACTAGATTTGTCTTTAAATTGTCACTCGGGTTATTTCTGTGTAAGCCAGATAATTATTGAAATTGACTGACAATTAGAAGTTATTACTACCTCATTTGATAGCTAGAAGCTAATTAATCTGAACGTTTCATTTGTCAATTTTCTTGAAAGGTGCCCAAGCATGGGCTTCAACAACATGGCTGGACAGCTTATTCAGTACCCCAGCAGTGCTCTGTGTAAAACGCTCCCCCTGTCTTCAGGTTTTAATGGAGTTTCCACTTGCGCCTTCTGGGTTGACTCTGTCAGTGCCTTTAAGGATTGTGAATATTTGTACAGTATGCCTTTGAAACTCTTTATGGCTGCTTAATCCTGTCAGTGTGGGACACTCCTGAATGCATCTGGTTGCTCTTCTCTGGACTGATTCCTGAGCACCAATAGCTTGTCTATACCATTGCCAGAATCATACGCAGTATTCTAAAGGAGATCTTACAGATACAATTTCTTTACATGCTTCCCTTGGTTTAATGATGTGCTTTTAAATACAGTATGAATCCTAACATTTTGTTCACCTTTTACATTGCTTCCCCACATTGTGTAGAAGACGGGACTGATGTCCACATCAACACCCGGTCTTGTCAGTAGTCTCTTCCAGCTCGGTGTGTCCTGTCTGTAGTTTGTGTCCTTCCTACATGCAGAGCCCAAGACCTGGTTTGCAGTACTGCCCTCCGTCACATGGCTGAGCAGCTCTGAGCTCTGTGCAGGGTCGGGGAGTGAGTGTACAATCTCTACACTCCAGGAGGGCTCTTACATTTCCCTTGTGGACAAACCTGCACCAGGTTTCTGGATTCTGGAATCAGCCAGACTGCGGTGTGCAGTTCAATCAATGTTGATTTTTGCTTGGGGTAGCATTTCTTCACAATGAGCTCTGCGTGTGTGATAGATGTGCTGGGTAACATTTCATGATGAATGCAGGTGTACAGAAGCAATATGTTTAAAAATGATTTCCTTGGGAACAGTTTATTTGATCTTTGTATAGTATGGTTTTCAAGGCTGACCGCAAAAAATAGTCCTGCTGTAAACAGCGCGGAGCTGGTGTGGCTAAGATATTTCTAGGGCACTTGGATTACGACGGGGAAGTGTGTCCTACTTCAGTTAGGATGTTGGACTATTATAGCAGCAGCACAACCTCCTGTCCCTATGAAAGCTTTTGAAACTGAGAGGGATGTGTAATTTTATTATAATAACATTTATTTTGCGGGGAAAATACAACCATTCAGGTATGAAATATTTGCCAACTGTGATACAGGTGTAGGACAAGGCAGGAAAACAGTCTCTGAACTCACTAACGTTTTATGAAAACAATCCACAAGATAAGGGACAGAGGAGGTTCCAATCTGGTCCTAAACATGCAGATGTACCGGTGAATATAAACTGAGCAACAGTTCTTCTAGAAAACCACCCTAGTCACTCTGAATACAGAGCATCATCATTAAGAGATGCACAAAAAATAGTTTCTCTCCTCTCAGTGTGGACAGACTGTGTGTCTTTTCAACGCAGGTCCCACGGGGAACAGGGAACAGGAGGCACTTCTTCACACACAGAGTGGTGGGAGTGTGGAACAAGCTGCTCAGCCGGGATGTTAAACCCCCTCTCTTTTGTAACCTTGCTTACTGTATGTTCTTATTCCCCATGGTGGCTACTGGTGTGGTGCTCAGATCGCCCCGCTCTCACTGCAGAGTGTCCCTCGCTGAGATCGGTCGCTGTAGGAGTGCGGCACATTCAATGCTTTATTAATGCTAAGTCTGTAATCATGGACATGAAACTGCTGTAAAATGCCAAACAGAACTCAGTGGAATCTTACAGGAACTGGGAGGTATTATTAAAATGCATTCCTTTGTTTTATTCTTACTGAATGACTATTATTAACAGTGTGAGTGGTAAGAGCAGCCCCTGGACTCTGAAGTGTTAACTTCATTAACTGTGAGAACTGCTGAGGCCACATCTCTCACTGCCGATGTCTGCCCTCTGCCTGGACTGTTAGCAATTTCAGATTCACCTTGCTAAATTGTGCAAAAGAAATTAAAGTGGAAAGGGGCTTATCGGAAGACTGCCGTTGTCTTAGGATCTTACCGTCACCTTCAAAGGACACAGAGGAAATTAATCACAGTGGAAAAACTCACATATCTGTGCCTGGCTTTCTATTTACTTTTATACAAAAGGGCACAGATGACGTCATGCTAGTGTTCCGCAATCCCAGATTTCACTGATTGGAACTACAAAGGCGATTAGAAGAGCACACCTGAGACCTCCGAGGGTTCAGGAGCGCTTGACGACTCCTGCAGCTGCCAGCGTCTTCACTGTCAACACACTCCAGGCGAGACCTGCAGCACAGAGCTATTTTTGCACAGAGGTTTAAAAAAAAACCAAGCCGTTAAGCTTTATAAACGAGAAAAGACAGCAAGTATGAATGAATCAGCAGCTCGGCTCATCTCCCACGGCCCCTGTGAGAAGCTCTCTGATTAAACGAAGCCCGGTGCCAGGCCCAGCACGTGAAGCCCAGACTCCCCTCGAGTCGCTCTGGTCCGCGAGGCTTCGTGATCACAGGGGGCCGCGTCCCACCGTCTGCACTTGTAACGGCAAATTTCTGTTGGGACTCCTCTGGAAACATGGAGTGGTAAACTGCTGCATGTTTGGACTGGCAGAATGTCTTTTCAAAATTGGAATCACCCAATTTCAAATGTATTTATTTAAAGGGATAAAAATGACAGCTTGACTTTGCCTTAGGGAGAAATTTGGCCTGGGTTCCATTCCACTTGTAAGACAGAGTCAATCACAGGTGACTATAAAATACATAGTGCAATGAAAAAAAATTACTTGGAATTTAGGCTGCTAAACCAGTTCACTCTGAATACAGGTAGAGTTTCAATCTGAAATCTGCAGACACATACGAGTTCTCAAACATATGTATAACTCACCCCCTTGTCTGTAAGGGTACGACAGTTCAGATAGACTTTGGTGATTTGGGAAAGATTTGTTGTTGTGATCCATTAAATGCATTAAATGAACAGAATGTTTATCAGCTCCGGTGATAAAGTGCCCGACACTGGTGTCCCCTGGGCTCCTGCTCAAAGAGAGACCTCTGGGCTCAGGGCACTTGCTGGAGGGTGCCTGTCAAAGACGACCACCCAGTGAGAATCCTGCTCATGGGTGGCAGGACGCCACCCCTGCTGACAGTAACTGGGGAGGTCCTGCGCAACCATGAAAACCTGACGAGCTAATCCACTTCATGACCGTGACTGCTGTCCAAGCTCCAGAGCCACCTGTCACGACTGTCATCCCTCCTCCTAAGGGCGCTCTGACCCTTTCGTATTTTAGTTGATTGTGTGCACCTGCCCCCAGTTTTGTCTCCTTGTTTAAGCCTGGTGCTCTCGCTATTCCTGGCTCAGCAGTGGGAGATGGACGCCCGGAAGCCCGCCGACCAGCGAGTCCAGGCTTCATCACGGCATCCTGACCGTCTGAGTCCGGGGCTCAGAGTGCCTGGCCTCATTACCCTGGTTTTATTCCCTGTCCCTGTTCCGGATCCCGTTCCGGATTTTAACCTTGTTTGTTTCGTCTTGGATGGATCCCCTGGTTTTGGACTTTGGACTGTGTCCCGGATTTTCCCCTTGGTTGCCTGCGCCACGCCCCCCGAGCACCGGCTCACCGTCATCACGCCCCCCTGTCTGTCAGCCTGTCCTATCCTGCTGTACCTTCCCCTGATGTCCTTCTCCACTTACTTCCGGATTATACCGTCTGCATAGAGTCCTGAACTATACCTCGCGGGAGCCTGGACCGGCTCCTTACACCACTAGGCTGGGAGAATGAGTTCACATGCGAAGCAGAATTATACCCCTGACTTCCCTGCAATAAGAGACTCCAAGCTCCTCCGACAGTAATTTTTCCTGATCAAGGAGAAACTGACTTTTGTCGACATGCTGGAATATCGGCGTGCGCCCCGTGACGGCAGCTCCAGCCAGGGCGAGCGAGCTGGCGGAGGTTTCACCGGGCCGGACCCCAGTCAGACCTGTGTGTGACTTCGACGGCGGCGGAGGCAAGGAGTCCAGAAACAGCCTGGCCTGCGTGATGCTTTGGACAGCTAGAAGCTCAACATTCAGATCATAAACCTTGAGAAATAAACTATTATTCCAAACACTCTTTGATGATATTTATTTCAAACCAGTTAATGTGTACTTGTCTTGGACAGTATGAGCAGAAGTAGTTCAGGGGGTACCCGTGTTAGCATGTGTGGGCTACAAAGGAACAGGAAATAGGTTTATTCCATGCTGGCTCACACCTGAAGAAGGCTCCACGGCTGAAAAGTTGTGTTTTCTTTTCAGCATGCATGCATGCATGGAATAAATCCCTGAGAGAGCAAGCAGCCATTCGTACTGCAGCAGATTGATTCATATATACGTTTACGCTTGTATTGGTTTGTGGTTGCTTAATACAACTGCATGCTTGAGTCTGTGTGCCAGTATTGCTTCTTGTTTTGTCCACTTCCGAGTGGCCATAAAAGCTCTCTCTCGCAGTTTCCTGTTCCAATTCCTGATTCTGCCAGTAAATCCAACGCACCCCATCACAGCCCTTCTGCAGGATGGAGATCACCATGCAGGGAGGGACAACAGTCATGGAGTCATGGAAACACGCGCCTCAGCCTGACCGTGACACACAAAGCACAAGCCTGTGCTAAACACAGCCTGGACTTCAGGCAGCGTGAACTGGGGTGGACATGCTGGCGGAGCCGAGGAGAAAGAAGCATCTGGTTTACACACATCGCCCTCGCGCACCTTCTGATGAAGCTCTGCGGAAGCAGCTCGTATCGACCCCTGACAACAGAGAGGAAAGAGCTGTGCCAGCAGAGAGAGTCTGTGCTCCTCCTTCTCCTGGCTCAGTGCAGCTGAGTCAGGAAGAAGGTTCATCCCAGGCTATATTACACACAACCCCCCATTGTGACACCCCTGCCACACATATCTTCATAAAACTGAAAAATATTCACGCTGCCGTTAAACTTCACAGAGTCCCACTGGGTATTGGTGTGGACGAACAAGGTCTGCCTCTTAAAATTAGTTCATTTTTCCCCTAAAGAAATGAAGAAATGAAGGAAACTGGAGCTGGTTCCCAGCTGCCTCATCCAGCTTTTCAGCTCTCCCTGTGAGACGGGAGGATTGTAAGGATCGGTCTCGTTTGGTCCTTGAGATAAGCAGCTCGAAATGAGGCAAGATGAGAGCAGACCCTTCCGACCCCCAGGTGCCATGATCTCGGCAGTGCAGCATCACGGCTCTCCCTTCGTCTTGTGAGGTTTGTGTGGACGTCCTGTATCGCAGCCAGTGGGAGGAGATGGGCTTTAAATACACTGGTGTGCATACACCTGCCAAACAGTTCACGCTCTCTGTGGAGGACTGCGACTCTCAATGTGCACACAAGGGACTCGGGAAAGAGACGCACTTGAAACTGCATCAGATATTTCAGCGTTTGGAGAGGCACCATGCCCTCCATACTCAACTTCCACATTACATTTCGTACGGCAGGGAGCTGTTAGCAGCTCCTCCGGCGCAGTGACACATCCACCAGGCCCTGACTCATCTGTGACTGTGGGAACAAAGATAACACTGTTGACTCCGGGCCACGCTTACACAGAGAAAGCACACTCATTGAAAGGCAAAAGAAAGTTAATTAGCCTCACTGGATATCTTTTGTTACTGTCAATTTCATCAAATAGGGCTTTATTCTCCCCCAGTCACTTGAGACTAGGAAAGAACACCACACCTGGGAATTGTACTGGTTCAGCTTTGCATTCAGTTTGATTATCTATCCCAGCCTTTTGTTAGACTAAGTCTTAATGTTTTAGATGAACTGAAAAATGAAACAATGTTCCTCTTTTAGGCTGCCTCCACCTTGCTCAGTATTTCTCATTTTTGTTACCGTGACAGTTTGTGCTTTTGTCATCAAACTTCAGTCGCTCGGCTGCAGTCGGTGGTGAGCAGGGACCCTCCGGGGTACGTGCTGAAGGAGAGGAGTCGACAAATCTGCCTGGACCGGATTAGAAATGAGTTTTTTTCAGGATCTCTACAATCTGACAAATCAAGTTATATGCTTGGTTTGTTCCCTTTTGGTTTTCGTGTTTGGTCCACAAAGCATTATTTAAAATTGCTCTGTCTGTGAAAAGACGATGCCACCTCCCCTCTGCTGTCAGCAGGACCCCCTCCCGAGCCCCTCCGCTGAGTTCTGCTGGACCGGGCTTTGACCACACCAGCCCCGCGGGCCCATGGATCCAGCGATGGCAGGGGAGGGGTGGCAGTCTCGCAGGGCTCGGCGCACCGAGCCAGATCCGGCAGCGACGCCATCTCGACTTCAGGGGCCTGGAGCCATCCTGTCTGGAGCATGGTGCCCGCAAGTGACCGGGACCGAGCCCTGGCAGGGGCAGGGAGAGCTGACCTCCTGCCAGTAGCACCCGCAGCTTTTCTGTCAGACCGGCCGGACGGATCTATTTCCGCTGCCATGATGGGAGTCTTCGTTTCGCCAGAGTGCAGGATGTCCTTGTTCAGTACAGCGTCAAAAACACTGTACAGCAAGAGGAGGCCTCTTTCCTAAACGTCACTACACCTCAACACTCCTAAAACACGTAAGGTGCCAGACTACCACAGAACAGGACCCAGTCCACAAGGGGCCAAGTACACCCTCTGAAGAATCTTTCAGTCAATCATGTGATGAAGTGGAATTTGTGGAAGATGAATTTATATGGTCCCAGAAATTTTCTTCATGTACAGAATTTATTTCCAAAAACCTGAATAGTAACAGCTGCTAGAGGTCTGCATAAACCCTCTATCAGAAAACATAAACCAGGTAAGCAGAAGCAGACACCCTGCAGACCAGGCGTGTGGTGTGTAGGCAGCCTTGTCCCCCAGGGGGCGCCATAGAAACACTTTCCTGAACAGAGATCTCTGTAAAGAAAGAGAAAAGAGCAAAGCAGCTTGCAGTGAGACTGGAAGCCCAAGAACAGGCAAATTTTCATTGCCATGGAAAATATATTTTCAATAATGTAAATGAATCCATTTATTTTGTCCAGGTGGAGACGAGAAAGAGGAGTTTACAATTATGGCAAGTGGGCAAATAGGAGTGCCACATCTTGGGGTACTTCATGAATATCATTGCCAAGCTGTACTTATGAGGCCAAAGAACAATCTATAGTGTCTAGTGAGAATTAAATGATAATGTCTATGTAGAGTGACAAGTGTTTCCTCAAGTGCACAGGATACAGGAGTGTCAGGGTTTAACCTCACAGAAGGTGGTTGCAAAACAACAGAAAAAGAGCAGAAATAGTATTGAAACAGTACTTTCCTCTTCTGGATCCACATTGGTTACTTGGAAATGAAGCAGTAAAAAAATGTCATCCTGCTGTGCTGCTTGGATAGTCGACATACAGTCATGGAGAAAATGCTGCAAATACCTATGCAGTAGAAATAATTGTTGAAGCAATAACCAGTGAGCAACATGCCAGTGAAGGGACTGTGATCATATAGAGATTCTGTGCCTGATGCTGTAATCGGTGCTTGTTAGCAGCTTAGTGAAATGCTGATTTGGAACAGCCACCCCCTAGCTCTTTAACTCCATTGGTTTAAGGATTCAGGGGAGAACCTGTGTCCTACAGTATGTCCCAGAGAGAATGCCTGATCAATGCTGTTGTATTAGTGCTGCTGTCTGCATCGCCAGGCGGTTTGAAGAGGGGTTCATCCCTGTCTGTGGTGCAGTGGTGCAGGGCTCTGTGACCAGAGTCTGCTCTTCAGTATTTCCTTCACCTCCTGCAACAAGTCCGAGTTTCCTCTTCCCCGGAGCCCAGGCCAAGGGGACGGCCTGCCACCCTGTCCCGGCCACCAGACACCTGGCGCAGGGAGGATGAGGTGCCTTCCGCTGGAATGGGAATGAAGTTCCCCCTGCCCGCAGTGACCAAGCCCTCTGCCCACGCCTGCAGGGTCATCGGCCCTGGCGCCTTCTCACTCCGGCTGCTCTGACCCGTGGGGCTCATCTGCCTCTAACCCTTCGTGACAGAGCCCGAAGAAAGAGGCTCTGCTGCTGGTCTCTAGGTGGTATCAATGGAATTCTGCCTCATGTCTGCATCAGTGCGGGGGTCGCCATGGCGACCACGCATCCTTGGCAAGCGAGAGGGTCTGGATGATAAATGAGTCAGAGATAACAAGAGGAGCTGGAATCGAGAACATCTTAATGATCTGCCTGTGATTGCCCTGCCTTTGTTTCATTCCTGCGGCTGGCCTGTGGAGTGACTTGTGTTAGCCTGAAATAACAATTCTGCAGAGCAAATATTTTCACTCACACACAAATAGCCTCTGTCCACAAATGGACACTTAGTCCAGTGGGCCCCTTGCATTTGATTGCTTCTACTGGTATTTCTCAGTGTGATCAATTGAGGGATCACAAAATAGGCTTATTTGAAAACAAAATGTGAATTCTGCACTGTTTATCACCCTGGTTTATTCCTGGAACATAAGTAAAGGCTACACACACTATATGAGTTATAACTTCCAGTTGCGAGTGTTTAATACTGTAGCAGCTATTCTACACGTGAGGAATGGGTTGTTTTACCTCCTAGACCTGTTGTTAATTCTAATTGTGCTGATACTGTTTTTCATTTGGGTAGCTATTAGCCTCTGTGTTTGGCTGCTGAATGGCAGAATCACCCTTTTTAACAGCAACCAACCTTTTCTTCTGTGTTTGTGTAGAACAACAAGACAGCTAAGATCTACTTTTCCCTGAGCTGCCCAGAAAAAAATGTTCCAAGATGGAATTCCATTAAGTAGTATAGTTAGTAACAGGACAAGCAAATAAAATGAATAAAGAACCAGCATTTTGCAGTTCCAGTACTCTGTGGGTGATTGTACTATCTTAGTATCCTGGGATACAGTACAGTACAGTTCCAGTACTGTGTACATTGTATTCCAGGGATTTTACAGACTACCTGGACTCACCTTTCACAGGAACTAAGCATCTTATCTATCAAAGAGTCTCCCGATGAAAGATGTTTCTCCATCCCTATGGAGATAATCTCTCTCTTTTTATTACAGTTTCAAGGGGAATTCCAAAGTCAGCACAAAATGCACACACACGAACCTGTGCTAGACTGCATGAAGATCAGCACCTACCCCTGCTGACATCCATGTAGATCTCTGCCTGCGCTGGTTTCATTCTTACAGAACAACTCTGCGATCATGCAGCGGGTGTTGCTGCCGGACTGAGGAAGGATGCACCACAGCAACAGTGTTTACAAACCATGGAAACAGATGCGGCATGAGCACGTAGGTGCAGGCATTTAATTCCACTGGCATCCAGAGGTTCCCAGCAACAGAATGTATGAAGTGGTTTTAGTTACTGTTTATACCATTAGAATTAGATAATTAGATAATTATAATTTAGTTGCTGTTTATATATTAGGTCTTCTACAGTCTCTAATTACTTGGTATGGAAAGTAATTATCAGGTAAGTGCCAGCGCCTCTTGAAGTAGGGACTTCTGAATGTCTGCAAACATCCCACAGTGGTAATTTTGTTCTTCAGCACATGGCCACGCTATCAGCGTTAACGGTCAAGACTGTGTGAACAGCACAGTAATATGGCTCTTAACTGATCGTGTGATAAATGTAGAACAGGGCAGTAGCCCCTTTCTGTTGTTTTTCCTTGCCTTGACCTTCCATCCCTCCATTTTCTAATTGCTTTAACCAGTTTGGGGTCGTGGGGGAGCTGGGGCCTATTCCAGCAAGCAAGCCGGGGGCACCCAGAGGAAACCCACATGAGCAGGAGGAGAACATGCAAACTCCACACAGACAGTACCCCAGGAACTGAACACAGGGCTCCCCTGCGGCAGCAATGCTGACCACTTTAACCACTATTATGTTCTAAGATTGCAATCACATGTTTAAAAAGTACCGAATACTGCTTCTCCCAAACTCTATCTTGTGCTGGGATTTTACAGAATAGTTTGATAATGAGGAACAGTGAAAATACCGTCAGATAAAAGAGTTGTTTTGAGATCAGCTGTCAGACCATGACGAGCATCTGGCTTCTGAAACGAGACACTGAAAACACTTTTTATTGAGCTGGATTTCCTCCCCTTTAATGAGTGTGGCGCTGCCCAGTGAAGCACTGCGGCTGCTTGGGAGACCGCTGGTCCAGACTGCTGTGCGATGTGAGTGACTGTCCCATCTTCCTTTGCCCTGTACTTGCTAATGGAAACCCTCCACAGGTGCATAATGCGATGTGTCTACAGACGAGCTTGCGGAGTACAAGCTGCTCACACTGCGCTGTCCACACGTGGGATGAGAAGATTCCTGTGACGCTCACATGGATGCCCTGGGAGTTGATTGAACTAAACTGGATACCCAGCTTGGAGTCTGGGGGCTCACACAGGACTCCCCAGAGCTGGCCGCTGCGTCATGCAGAGTGCAGCAGGAGATTGTGTGAGGAAGATGAGGGAGAGGCAGACCAGTCTCCCCCCAGACGAGTCTGCCTCAGGGCTCTGGGTCTTCGGCATGATTGTGTCTTTGCTGTGAGGGTGTTTGTGCCCAGTGTAAGGTATACGATACTCTGATGTACAGTAAATGGGGAAACTGTGGTCCAGGAGTGTCTATTAGTTATACTGGTTACCAGATATAATTTCCTGTCCTGGTGTTCTTTCATCATTTGGTTGATTGTTCACAGAAACCTGGAGGGGTTTGTCACTGATTTTGGGGCTGAAGGGATGTCGGATGTGCTTGTTCTGTTTAGACAAAGGAAGAATGACAAAAAAAGTGTTTCACATGGATAGCTTTATAAATACAAGAAGGATCAATTGTTTACTATAACAATTACCAGACATTGCTGAAACACAGCTGTTCTGCTGGCCCATCTGAGCAAACAGCACCATCTCTCAGATTTTACCAGATGCTTCAGTCTGTTTCTTTAGACTGTCTGGGGGGTCAAATTTACTTAATTCTTTAATGTGGGTGTAAAAGCCTACATTTTCTGTTTATCATCTTCCATCATCGGCTGATGATCGCCTTCATCTGCACTAATTAAACCAATAGATTTGTTCATCTCAATAACAGGCTCAGGAATGACAGTTAGAGAACAAGGAAACCAGGGACTAATTGAGATGAAAGAAATGTTGCACGTCAAAGGTTGAGTGTTTCGCCAGTCTTTCACAGTTCTGTTACTATAAGGCAGCATTTGTCTAATTGAAGTGAAAGCATGGAAACATTTCTGGGCAACCCAGTAGCGTTGATTTCAAAGGAAATCAAAATTTCTTTCAAAATAGGAAAACCTATCATTTCAACGTCTGATCTTCCAATAATAAGCGTGCTTTTATCTGTAACAGGGAAAAAAGCCAGCAGGCAGAGTAAACATATATATATCCCAACTCCCCTCACTGTGGCCCATCAGGAGACCTGTCCCAGAGTGAGTCATAGTGGCCACGCACAGCAGCCTGCACCGACCACATTCGTGCTCTCCCGAGCTATTTTGAATTCACAATTACTCACTTTAATGGTTTTCCTTTCATGAGCCATGCCTTCACTGGCAATGAAATCCTTGGCTCTTTCCTGTTTGCAGGCAGAGTGAATGCAGTGTTTCACCATGTTTAAGAAGACAGCGGTTGTGTCTGGGTTGTACAGGGCAGGGTCAGGAAGCTCTCAGCAGTGCCCGCAGGTGTGCGGGGTGTGTAGGGCAGGGTCAGGAAGCTCTCAGCAGTGCCCGCAGGTGTGTGAGGTATACAGGGCAGGGTCAGGAAGCTCTCAGCAGTGCCCGCAGGTGTGTGAGGTATACAGGGCAGGGTCAGGAAGCTCTCAGCAGTGCCCGCAGGTGTGTGAGGTATACAGGGCAGGGTCAGGAAGCTCTCAGCAGTGCCCGCAGGTGTGCGGGGTGTGTAGGGCAGGGTCAGGAAGCTCTCAGCAGTGCCCGCAGGTGTGTGAGGTATACAGGGCAGGGTCAGGAAGCTCTCAGCAGTGCCCGCAGGTGTGCGGGGTGTGTAGGGCAGGGTCAGGAAGCTCTCAGCAGTGCCCGCAGGTGTGTGAGGTATACAGGGCAGGGTCAGGAAGCTCTCAGCAGTGCCCGCAGGTGTGTGAGGTATACAGGGCAGAGTCAGGAAGCTCTCAGCATCCTGAGCTCTAATCCTGGGGATAGAAAGGGCGTTAGGGTGGTAGGGCAGCACCAATGGAATGTAGTTGTGAGGCCGGGAGTAAGTAATTGAGTTGATGATCTGAAGGTTGTTTTTGGCTCTGGAGAGGGCCCTGTCAATAACATGGGTGGGGTATCCTCTGCTGATGAAAAAAGAGAGCGTTTGGAGGGCTTGGTTATGGAATTCCATGTCATCACTGCAAAGTCATTGGAGTCTGAATGTATCAATACTTTATTTTTCTTTACATTCATTACATATTATCATTGCTGGCGCATGTTTTTTGCCTTTTGAATTTGGTGAAAAAAATGGTATATCTTGAAAATATCCATTGAATGACCCTGGTGTTCTTCAAAACAAGACAAATGCTAATTAAACATCAATTTTGTGTTTAAACACACCTCTTTATGGTGCCTTGCTCCAGAATTCACAGTGCGATAATGTGAGGATTCCGTCTCGGCTCCATGGCCACCAGTTGTTCCAGATCTCCAAGACCGCTGTGTCCCACCTGCTCCGCATTGAGCAGTGTTTGCGGGTTTTAGTCAAAGCTTTCCTGTGCGCTGCCCTGCTCTTACTGACTGGGCACCGCTCAGTAAACAGACCTGCTCGGGTTGCTAGGCAGAGGGAGAATGGAGTTTTGCCTTCAGCTGTATGTTGTTTGCATTTGGTTTGTAACAGAGCTTAATATCCACACTGCTATCATGTTTAATTGTGTGATTATTATTGTTTTTTCATGCAGTGTATTTGTGGAGTGAGACTTCCTGTGCTTTGTAAGGTAGAAAGTCTCATTGTGATGTGAATTGACATTATAAGGTCTACGCAGGTCACTGTCGGAAAACGGAGTGTCCCTTGCCTTTGCTGTCTGAGAATGGAATGAAAGTGCTAAGATGAGGTCTAAATGAAATGCAAACTTTTAACATGTCAAGAACTAGAACATGCAGTTCTTGTATCTCTGTCGTGTATTTACTGTCCTGTGCCAGAATATCCCAGTTGCTCCCTGTCCACCATTTCAGCACTTGTGGACGAGCCTGGGATGACTGTAACTAGTGTGTCTGGGATAAGCCGATACCCTGCGTCCTTTCAAGAAACAGCTGAATCCGGTAACTGGATGTCTTTCAGCTCTCCTGTGTTATGTTGTAGAAGAAGCAGAGACTTCAGGCAGGGCAGTCTTGTCATCTTTTTTATGATTCTGGGCAGCATTCAGAGGTACAAACCTCTTTGTGCTTCATCTCACAGACTCTCAGTTGTACCCTGTGTGAAGGTGTCCTAAGGTTTTCCTACATCTGAGATGTTCTTCTGTTGAGAATGTCGTTGTTCATGCTGTCTGCTGGTAGTTTTGCCAGGTTAGTGTCTGTTTATACCAGATAACCATTTGGATTGGCTACTTCACTGGAGTAACCAACCTTAAACAGTGCATCATGGTACCGCAACTGAACTGTTGAACTCTGAGTAATCTGTCATTTTAATCAAGAAAGAAACAACAATATAAGCATGCAAAAATAATTTAATAATTTAAAATAAGTTAATGGGAAAGTTGCATGGTCAATTTTTCTCCTTCAGCCCACACATTTCTGCAAAATGCATGACTAAAGTTTCTAAAGCCAATGCTAACTACAACAGATCACACAAATTTTGAAGTAGATAACAGTCCTTTTCTTAAGCTTAGCTAGAAAAAGAAAAATCTGAATGATTCCATTTCCTCAATCGGTGCTGTGTACACAGGCTGACAGTCCTTGGTTGATTAAGATATTATTAGACACATTTAATTGCTATATATTTGTACATAAGCCCTTGCCCAAAATGTAACAGACTGCCTGTAACATGCGTGGTAACGAGACGGTGACTAATAAGGCAATCAAATCAACATGTTCTTTCCAAATATGGTACCAGGCTGTAAGAATGGATATGGAGCTGCTTTCATGCTGGAGTGATTTATGATTGTTATTGAGAGTCTAAGTACAAACACCTGGGCTCACGCTCTGCTGGCTAATTGAAGCAAACCTAAGAGCTGGAGGAGTGCAAGCTCTGTGAAAGGGCAACACCATTCGCATGAACCCAAGAAAGAGCTTGAACAGCTGTAAAAGACATTACCGGCGATTTGCAAAGACAAAGCCGTGCTCTAATCTGAGACAGCTGAAACCTGAAAGTCCTGGAAAAGCGTCTCCATGATTTTCTTTTTATTCACCGGCACTTCACTGTTCGTGAACTATCAGGTTATCTATTTTTCTTGTTAAGACTTATGCATTCAGAGACACAGAGGTTTAGTCTGACAGGATCCTTCTCCCCATTAAACCATGATGTGAGAATAGAACACCCAGCCTGCAACTGTGGGAAGGGCTCCAATAGCACTCCTGATATTCACTTTTTAGAATCAGGTCCTTTAACATAAAACTGTTGAGTTGGTTGTTAAATTATGTTGAAATCTGGTGCTTTGTAGGGAGTCAGTGCAGAAACTTTCCACTCTCCCCCAGAGAGTCCCCACAGTGTACCCTACAACTCTCCAGTGCAGCTGATACTGGTGCAGGCAGTCCACAGTCCTGGGGTTTTGCCTGCAGTCTGAAGGGTGGGGGTGCTGGCAGGCTGCTGGCTGTGTATGATTCTGGAGTCTAATGCACATCCCCATGTCAGCCCAGGAGCATTGCTAGGGTTCAGCGCAGTCAGGGATCACAGTTCAATCTTTTGTTGCAACTCAGATGAAAAGGACCTCAGTCCACAATCCAAAGTCGTTTTAGCCTGATCAACTTTTACAGTCTGCTATTGCCTTTTGTAGGAAGGGGGTGCTGTACATAATTTTCAGACATGAGTGCAATTGTTAGCAATTAATTTGAACCGCTTTAAGCAAATGAATGGTATATCCAGTCCTGATCAAGATCTTTGCCTGACCTTCTCCAGCACTCAGGAGGGGTTTAACTTGTGTCACTCCCAGCAGTGGCAGTGCAAGCCACACCGCAGTGCTTGTTTGCTCCAGTGTGAGTGTGAGCAGGCAGGAAAGGCCTCTAGCTGCTGAGAACAGGGCTGTCTGTTTGCCAGTCTGAGATAGATCCTTCTCAATGAAGTCTCAGGAGACATACTGAATGGCATTAAAATTCAACAAATGCGTACCGGAAACACCATCATGCGTTGTGTTTTTTCTCCAAGGTTTGTAATATGTGATTGTCTTGAAGCACGGATTTTATGCCTCGTGAGTTATGCTTGTGCACTGTAAGCATGCGTTTTCTCGTGAAGCCTGATTTGAGTTGTCTTAGATCAGCCGATACTGCAGAGAGCTTCTGCGGGGAGTGTGCAGGCTTATAAAACACAGCTCTGACTCATGCTCATCCACAGGAGGGGCAGGTCTGCATCTGCTCCTGCTGAAGGCGGCGGGAGGCGCGCGGCCCCTCGAGAACAGAAACTTATTCATCTTTTCTTCAGAGATCCAAGGACCACCGCGGCAACAAGGAGGCACAAACGTTGCCAAGGCTACAGGCCCCTATCTGGAAAGTGCCAAGGTGACTGCCTGTCCTTGGTGAGTGAATGCACTACATAGCTATGTTGCCAGAGTACTGCACACACATAGACACAATGTGGGAAAATAAAGTATCAGGCAAACTTGAGAGCAACCTGCCACTCTCTCTGTGCTCTGACTCAGGACTGGCACAGTACAGCTAGTCCCTCTTCAACATGACTTCTAACAAAGGACAATTTGATTGAAAACTGAGAACACAATGTTCATCTTTACTCTAAGGGTTGTGGGAGTCTGTAACAAGCTGGCCAGCCATATGGTTGAGCCCAGAACCCTGGCTAATTGATCCAATTAGCTCATCATTAATGATCCACATACATTTTCATCTATCAGTCAGTTGCTAGGGGAACTTCCCTCAGCTTCAACGAGACCAGAGTTGAGGTTCTGCTTGCTAGCTCCCAATATACATCTACATCAATTTACATCTCTGTAACACTGCTTGCCCAAGATCCTTACCTTCCTGTCTGTTACTGAAATATTGATACATGCCATGTTTTACTTGCTGGGGTGTCTTCTAAGGGGTTTAGGTATGTCCAACATGCAGGGGCTTATGTACTGAAACTGCTCTCCATCAGCTCCATAACCCATGCTGTGTGCACAGCACTGTCTTCCTGTGAAATTCAAAGTGGACTTTAAAGTTCTCCTGCTCCCATATACTGTAAGGCACTGAATAGTCTAACCCCAGATTACCTTAAACTCTTACTGTATTACTACAGTCCAACGCTTCACCTTAGCTCATTCTGGTTTTCTTATTTAGCAAAAGAAAAGGTTTTGCACATCGAGTGACAAAGCTCTGTCACTGTGCCAAAAACGTTTCTTCACAATGGGCAATTCTCCCTCTATTGAGGACCAGACTCCACACACTGGGAGACAGAGTCTTCTCACTCTGCTGAAGACCAGACTCCACACACTGGGAGACAGAGTCTTCTTACTGTGCTGAAGACCAGACTCCACACACTGGGAGACAGAGTCTTCTCACTGTGCTGAAGACCAGACTCCACACACTGGGAGACAGAGTCTTCTCACTCTGCTGAAGACCAGACTCCACACACTGGGAGACAGAGTCTTCTCACTGTGCTGAAGACCAGACCTCAAACATTGAGGTTAAAAAGAACTTTTGTGCTTTGTCATTCAAATCAATTAAAAGCTCGGTAAAAATCACATTTTTTAAGATTCACCCAAAGTCGTTGTAGCAACGTTTTTTAGTTTGTAATCTAGTCTTTCTCTTGGCTTGAGGATGTCCATACCTTTTGTGTTTCCCTTTCATTTTTCTTATGGTCGGGGCTCTGTGTTGTGCTGTACATTGTTTCAAGTGAGAAGAGCCGAGAAACAAAACTGCAGATGTATTTGTTACCAACTTTCAACATTGAAGGGGCATGAATTGTATTATTATGATTATTATTAAAAGAACAGGAGACGCTCTTTAAACAAAGGGTTCTGGTAGTTTGACAGAAATAGAAAAACAAAACATTGGCATTATTATAACTAGTGAAACTAGTTATGTGAACAGGTCCGAATGAATTACGAATACTCATAGACGTCTGTCTGAGAGAACATAATTCTGTTTTCACAGTCTCGGGTGACCAATGACGTGGTTCCTGAGAGATCGAAGCGTGAGAATATTACACTGCTGAGCGATGTCATTAAGCACCATGTACTGAGCCGTGAAAAACACGTATCTCTAATGCTGTAGTAAACGCAAGTCTGTCAAATGCTTTAATACAAGCTTGCGTTATCTCGTACTTTTATCTCCCTCTAAAAGCACAATAAATGTTCATGAACTCCCGAGGGCGTAATCCCTGATGTTTTCTCTGTTACGTAATAACAAGACAGAGGCTCGGGGATGAAGAGTTTCCCCTTTCCTTGTCACGAGGAGAGAAATCTGATGTTTAATCGTGCGTTTCGAGTATTAATAAAATTCCCTACCAAAGAGTACGACTCTCCCGGGTTATTTCCCGTAGAGCTTTCTAGAGATGAGAGGAAGCGCGGCTATGGGCGGATTTCTGCTGTGTTATAGAGCAGGCCGGTCAAAGAGAAGCTATCTGCAGCACAGTGGAGGGACCGGCGCGAACGGGGCAGGCGACGCGCCCGGGAGCTGTCCGCCTCCGCGGTGCTGAAACACCTCGCCGGCGTCTCCGTGCGTCTCCGCGCACCAGCCTTCACGACAGCTCAGGCATCGCGGTGATACCAAGCCAGCCACGGGCGATTTCTCAAACTTCCCAGGCACGAACAGTCAAGGGAAGAGACGCTACCCGGTTTCGGTTTCGCCAATTCTCCGTCGTTTCTGCGATTTAAACACGTATGAAAGATCGCCATATGAATGGTGACTGTTGCGCTGTAATGATTTTTGAGGGGCTGGAATAGATTTTAAGTAATCATTAAGACTTTATTTTTTATTAAACTGTAATGGCAATAAGATGAATGCGCGTCTTGTCAAACACACCCTTTGATACTTAATGCATCTGCCAGGCTGAAAGTATTGATATGTGAATGCGATAAGGGGATACTTTACCTGACCTAGCCCATCCTGTCCAGCAGATAGATTCCATGATTCCGTTCTAAGAAATTTATGGCGTTGTCTTTCCTATAGAGACCAGCGGTGTTGTTTGTTTTTCAGTCTAGAGAACATTTCCCTTCAATGTTCTCTAAAATGAAAAGCAACACTGCCAGGACAGACCCAGACACATGCAAAAACACACATTAATATAAATGCTATTGAGCGCTCACGTACAGTATATGGCAATTGAATACGAGGAAGAAATAAATCTTGCTTATTTGTGTAGATAACAGATTCTATGTTCGATTAAGGACAGAATACACAGAATTTACACGAAAGATTAGGCAGGTATGGTCTGTCTTCTCTTTTTTAATCAAAACGGAGGAGGTTATTTTTAGATCTATCCCGCCTTCTTCCCTTGAGATTAGAGAATGGATTTTACTCCAGGTAGACTCGAATCTGACGTCAGAGCCTTTCGTAATCTGACGTGTGAGCACTGTTTCCCTCCCAGTTCACACTGTAGCAAGCACGTTTATTCAGTAAAGCAACACCGCTGCTTTTGGTTCGCGTCTTCGGAACTCTTTTTGAGATCTTATATTTGTAGTTATATATATATAAACATACAAATATTTTATTATTTTTCTGCAGGAGCTTTTGTAAATATCTAAATCTATATTTGTACAATGGATGCGCGATGCTGCTGGTTTCTGCGATCCGCTGTTCTCGCTGCCTGTGTGGTTCTGTGTTATGTGGACATTTCTGCCGGTGAGAGACAGTATGTCAATGAATGGGCAGTGGAGATTCCCGGCGGTCTGGAAGCAGCCAGGGCGATTGCCGAAGAATTAGACTACGAATTAGTCCGACAGGTAATCCCGCTACTTCATTCCCCTCGTACAGTATGTGCCAATTGAAACTGAATCGCTAGGACTCTGTTGCACACCTAGCCCTCGGACGGTGTGTTTCGAGCTGTTTGGCCCGCAATCGCAGATAAAAAGCGTACTGACGAGAGGTCTTTGATCCTTTTCATTGACTATGCTCTGGCTCCGGAGTGTATACATGTATCGAAAAGAGATCTTGGGGGTATTAGGCTTTTGAATAATACTTTAATATCGTTATGCGATTTCAACTGCTTGAAGAGCGGCGTCAGTCCTGTTGCTGAGCATCGCTACTCCTCACTCCGGCAGCCGATCGCTTCTCTCTTAATAATTCATCGCCTCTCTGACAGGAAAGGCACTCAGGCGTAGATTGCGGAATGTGTTTATGATTCCTTGAAGTTTGGGAATCTGACATGCTTTCGGAGCAATCCAGTGGTTATAGACGTGCTTTCTCTGTAATCTTAAATACACAGAGCCCAGTGGGCATTCTTCGACACGTAGGGTTTTACGTTTAAAATAAAAAAAAATGTTATACTCGTAGTGTTTGATGTTACATATCGATAAAGCTGTGGTCTATGTCCACTAGTTGTGCATTTTGTCTTGTAAGAATTTCCGTAATTCGTGGCGAGAGAAATAAACTACAGCACACGACTGTTTCAACACCTACTGTATCTTATTCTCGTATCTTTTGCGTGGGCTGAATAATAAGACGGAATGAAGCTCATCTACTGTAGCTGGTGTCTGAACTGGTTAATGGATAACAACGTTTTTATTGCTTTTCCTGGAGGCACAGGATCTCGTTCATTTTTATCCAGTTTAACAGTGTTAGTCTGTCAGGCTGTGAGTCGACCGAATAAAATTACCCGACCTTGCGGGTGAAAACTTTGCATCGGTGCGATCAAGCGCCTCGCTTGAGCTCCTCACACTCCGGCGGAGAAACCAATCTCCCCAGACGTGTTCAACCTGAAGAAGAGCTCCATCACCGTAGCCTCCAGAATTTATTTTGTTAAAAGACAGACCATAAGACTTTGCTACTGGATTACTGCATCTGCATTAGAGCCTCGTTCGCTTTTAGGCGTGACGTTAGAACTCACACGTTATACATAAGAGTAGGAGTGTAAGAGTCTGTCTAAAGATCTGCAACCCCGCTCCTCTACAGACTGTACGTGCAGAATATCGGTAGGGTTTCTATTACATTTTTAGGTAAGAAGCAACCAATTATATAATAGTAGCACACTAGGGCATCAGTCAGCGAAAGTGATTATTTCATTTCTTCCTGCGCGTTGCATTTTCTGTTCATTAACCCAGGGGTAGCTGTGGAAATCGCTGTCTTTAAACGATCCAATGATGACATGTTGTGTAAGGTGCCAGTTTCAGTTTCTTACGTAACTGAGGTTTACCGGTGAGAGTTGTTCACGTTCATGCGGTATCCACAGTGTTCACTCTGCCACCCTTTCATCAGTTGGAGCTTTTTAATTGAGAAGAGTTGCACAGTCTTTCAAAAAGTCAACCAAACCAACGCTATCCACGGGCGTTTATCATAGTCCCCCTTTGTGCTGCTTTTTACATTCTTGAGATATATATTCATTCACTTCATCATTTCAGTTCCATACACACTAAAGTTTCCTACAGGTTTATTTGAACAAGGTCACTAGAATGACCCTGCTGTATTGTGTTTTGCCCTGTGATTACTGTCTCCCGTTATGCTTTTGGTAGCATGTCTATAGAACGTTCTCACTAGCACTTCCTAAACGAATAACTGTTTGTTTTATTTCTATGCTACAAACTCGGGGTGTGAAATTTACAAATTGGGGAGGATATGAAATGAATATAACCAGCTGGTTGTGATATCTGTTTGTTATTCAAGCGCATAATAAAGGTGAATAATTTCCCTCCTTTAGTAAGTGATACCATGGGTCTCTATTTTCCCAGGCTTGATAATAGAGAAATAACCAAGACCTAACCTAGACAAGATTTATTAACAAGAAGTTACACACAACATCACTCAGTACACACCAGTTACACTACTATGAAAGGTCACACAGATATTTCCAATGTTGTGAATTTCAGTGCTTCTGTAGGCCTAGAGAATCCAAGAAGTCAGTCTCTATAATCTAAATATACAATACATTGCAACAAGCCACAGAGAGAGACCTTCATCCTAATAAACAAAATGGATCCTAAACAGGACTAAATCTCCCTCTTTAAACAGATGCTCACTGAAGAACGGGTAACGATTCCCTGATCTAGAAGAGAGATGTCCTAGCCTGCAGATTCCACAATAAAGGAAATCAGAATTTCCACATAAATAAGACAGCAAGTCTTCCTGTAGTTACAGGGCTTTTGTGCTCAAACCACCTGGACAGAATCCAGGTGCTGGTTTCAAGTCTGATTGGAAAAGGAGATCCCTCACAGCATCCAGCACAGTAACTGACGATATTTTCCCTCCCCATCTCTGTCCCTATTCTCTTTCATTTCTGCTCTGGTCCATTCCTACGGACGAATGTCAGCCTTGATTATTTATTCTTTTTGATTTGCAGTGAAGTTAATTAACCTCAGTGAATAATTAGAATCATTAACATCATCCTTCGTGTTTCGTTGTTTCGTTGCCCATTGACAGCGTCTCAAGCACAGAGAAACAATATTCATTTTATGAATTCAATGTAAAGTTTTGTCACCAGCCTGTGTACACTTAGCTGGTATAACCTGGTATAAGCTCTCCTGACAGGCTGGTAAACTGACCCTTTTTAGTTTTTTTATCAGAGAAGATCATGAAGAAACATGACCCCAAGTGCTCAGTAATCTCAAAGGCACTAAAAATCCCACCCAGTGGCTCTCTTCCGAATCACCAGTGAAATACAAAGCAGAGGACATACAGTAAGTGGTAACTCTGGGGGAGTGAGTTTACATCAGCAGAAAGGAGACATGTTTCTGCAAGAAGGTGGGTGGGAGTGTGGAACAAGCTCACCAGCTCTGTAGTAGCCTGACTTTTGCCAAGAAAAGCTGGACGAGATCGGTGGATGATAAAACTACTACCAAACCGGCTACATGGGTAGAACAGCCTCCTCTTGTTTGGAACAGTTCATGGGTTTTGATGTTCTAAGCAAGACCAGGCCTGGTCAGCAGTAGGTCAGTAGTGGGGTCAAAGACCTCCAAGAGAAAACTAAGTTGCTACTGTGTATGGTGGCGGACCAGGAAGTGGAGTGCTGCATGTTGGAGCAGCTAAGAGTATTTGTATTAATACTGACTAAATTCTATTCTGAGTCTGTCTCCATTCCCACCCCTCCCCCTGATCCATGTGCAATGGCTGCTGTGAAATCCATAAAGAAACATACTATGTACGTCTCATATATCTGAATGAGTGCAGAGCTTTTGTGGAATAGTTATACATGTTAATGAGCGACTTCTCTTACTTTAATAATACCAGAATGAAAATGTAAAAATCTCTTTTATTCCAGATTGGAGCACTTGAGAATCATTATTTGTTTAAGCATAAAAGTCATCCAAAAAGGTCAAGAAGAAGTGCAGAGCACATCTCCAAGAGGCTGTCAGAAGACGAAAGGGTAAGCTGTTTCAGTCTCTGCATAGAAGTCACCTGAATCGTTTTTTATTTATTCATCCGAGATGTTATACATTTTGCAACAAGTCTTGTTTTAATGAACCACACTGCACACAGCATGGTCTGAGCGTCCATTATTGAAGGTCTGGAAAATGTTTTGTCTTTCATCAATATTTCATCATTCTATTCATGAGCCTTAGCAACTAGGAATCTAAAATTGATCAGCACTTCTATTTCTGAATGAGCAAAAAGTATCAGTTATAACTATAGCATGAATATGCACTGTATGATTTCTGATAATCCATTTTCCTCAAATGCTCCACTTTGTCTTTGCATGAAAATCAAGACGAGGGCCTTATTATGCTGTACCAAGTAACTTGATTGTTTTATTTCTAACGCTGGGGCTGGTTGCTCTGATTTAGTGCTACCCTCCATTATGCACCTGGTCGTACACTCTGAACAATGCAGGTGCGTATCTACACAGATTAGTCCAGGCAGGATGAGCTCTCCAGGCAGAGAAAGCATTGGATCAAGATGTGGTGTTTGATCTGTGATGTGGGACTGCCAGGTTGCGTGCTGAATGAGGTGGGCTGGAGTCCTTGATGAGTTGTCACCAGTTGCCTGGAGGGGAGGAGGACAGTCTCACTAGTCACATCTGAAAGCCACATCCTGAATTCCTCTTTCTGCTCATACCTGGCCCACACAGTTCAATACCACACAAATACAGTGTGCACTTCATCTCCCCATTGTGTGCATCCCCTCTGAGTAAACCCATGAGGAATAATTGCATTTGCAGTTTCTGACTATGTGACTGACATTTCTTTGCCTGCTGCTCAGGTTCTCACAGTCTGAACAGGCCGCTGGTTTCAAAATGCTGCATCCTGTCAGCTGTGAAATGTGCATTTTGCAGGTACACGCTATATCACACGAGTGAGTGATCTCTACAGAAATTTGCTCTCGGGTCTTTTCCTCTGTTACTGTGCACTATCCTGGAAGTTCTTCTGGAGGCTGAGGGCAGCTCCCCCCTCAGATTTCAAAGGAAAAGTGTGAGTTAATTTCCTTACGCTGCCTGCAAAGATGGTTTTGTTTTGTTACCGATAGAATTAAACCAAACCAAAGAAGGTATCTGCTAATGGCTGTGTCCCTTTCCTTCCTTTTAAATCAGGATGAAAGTACTGTGCAGGCAGCACACATTCACACTAATGAAGCCAGGCTGCTTTCCATAAGAATAGAAACCAGACCTGCAATTACAACACATTTTCATAGATCCAGGCTCTTCCGGCTTTCATCTCTCTTCCTGAATTCATGGAATAAGATTAATAAGCCTGATTCATGTTATCACAAAGCATTTTTGGGAACTAACAATGGCAAACATCTTCTGGTTATTAAAAATACATGCTGTACGCTGAAATGCCCTTTTCACACTAGCGCCGGTACGCCTGACACGTCCTGACAGCCGTCAGCACTGGACCTGTACTGCTGGGTCCTGGTCCTTCCACACAAAAGCTCCTGTGAATGAAGGGCTGAACATTGTTCTTCATGAGTGAATGAAATGAAATGGAAGAACATGAATGCATGAGTGAAATGGAAAGGAATCGCTGCTGGAAGAGAAGTAATCGCTTCTCGCGTATGTTTTAGCGTGTGAGAACTTTAAGAGCCCGTTTTGCTGTGAGGCAGGGGACTGACGGAAATCTGTGTTGGCAGCACTGATATTAGACAGCCCTGCAGTCAGGATCTGCTGCATCTCAGCAATCATGCATTTCCAGAATGATTTCAGTAACCGAGCAGGAGTCACAAAGGAAACTGTTCTAATCAGCAGAAAATATTCTCCCTGGGACTTTGTTGTGGGTGAGACAAAGCAAGTTTTCAAACCACAGTGATTTTCAATCATTTTACAGAGGTCAGTGCAGATGTAGAGGGGTATCTGAAACAACACTAGATCTTTTGAATAGTATTTATTTTCATTTCAACCTTTTCTCCTCAAAAAGAATAGAATACATTGTTGTTGACTATTATTGTAATTGCTATTGTTATTACTTGACCTGCTATTACTACTGCCAATCTTCTAATGGCTACTGTAACTGTCAGTCTGCGCTGACTAATAATATTACAATTACATTGCCCTGTCACACAACACCTGGCACATAAAGGAGCAGACACAAACACTGATTGAGAATGGGCTCAGGTTGCATGAATAACAGTTGCTCTGTTTTAGAAGGATGGGGTTCCCCTTCTTTAATGGCAGGGCTCCACAGAGAATTCCTCCCAGCAATAGCACTGGAGATGAGACAGTGGTAACGCGAGGTGCCTGTCCGCCTGGCTGTTTCTCAAATGTCCCTCTCAGCACCCCGCTGCGCTGGCGTGGTGCCCTGTGCCTGCCCCCCTGACGCAGCCCGTGTTGTCTGTGCGCCAGGTGTCCTGGGCGGAGCAGCAGTACGGGAAGCAGAGGAGGAAGCGTGTGGCTCTGGGGGCGTGTGCGGACTGCTCGGTGGAGAAGCTGTTCGACGACCCCATGTGGAACCAGCAGTGGTACCTGGTGAGTGATTCACAGTGCAGCGGTGCAGGTGTGCACAGAGTCTTCATCTCTCCTGCAGCAGCCCTTTCTGGAGA
Organism: Atractosteus spatula; assembly: GCF_055471065.1. Taxonomy (NCBI): domain Eukaryota; kingdom Metazoa; phylum Chordata; class Actinopteri; order Semionotiformes; family Lepisosteidae; genus Atractosteus; species Atractosteus spatula. The sequence goes on from NC_142708.1 coordinate 1,658,962, forward strand.
GCACACAGGGGCACACCGAAGCGCGTCTCCGTCTTCTCCCGTGACTCTCTGCATGCATTACAGTCCTTCTGGAAGAGTTTTTATCATCTGAGTACAGCCCTCGGTCGATCTCTTGTGTTACCATAAATGTCACACTTCGGGGTGAGAGACTCCTGCGTGTTTATTCAGACGCACAAGAAGATTGCTGCACCGCGTACAGCAGTCTTTCTGACAACGATCATCCCCGCCGTCCTGTTGCTCTGAAGCATCACAAGCTGTCTCTGCAAACACTCCGCACAAGAGGTGACTGTGCCTCCAGCTCAGCATGTGCAGGGCACACAGATCAAACCCCACTCTGGGAAACTGGATCTATCAGAGATCTAAACGGACAGGTAGCAGGGGGCTGTGGGAGCTGCTTACGTGTTCACTTCACTTATGTGTTCAGACTCTGTTAAGGTCAGCAGCTTTCATTCCGCCCTGAGAGCCAGTGTCCTGTACCCAGCCTGGGAGGAGGCTGCTTGTGTTGTGAGACCTCTCTCCTCCAGGGTGCGAGTGAGCTGGGGGATAATGTGCACTGAAGAGACGCAGCTTCCAGCTGATTTTACTTGCCAAGTCTTTTCTCATGCCCTTGATTGAGCAGTTATGATTACCCTGTGAAAAGAAAACGTTCTAGAAACACCTGCTCTAAAATACACCAGCACATCAACATGACAAGAAATGACTTATTTCACATTAGCTGCTATTTATTATAACCCCAGTAGTTACTCTAAAATGATATGAATGAGTTTCTGTGGCCTTGGAAAGAATGCATTGTTTCCCAACAGGTGGATTTTTGGCAGGGAGAGAGGTGTAGAGCACCGTTCAGTACATCACACACCCGAAGACATGTCTGCGTCATTAAACCTGTTGACAGGGCAAAACAAGGTCAAACCAGATTTTATTTCTACAGAAAGTTTGTAATTATCATTGTAAGTGGTCTCTCTGAAGTTCTGAAACATCAGTGGGTTTAAATGGCCTCTCTGGAACAGAGCTCAGACTGTGAAGGCGGCTGATCAGCACGTAGCTCCGCTTCGGCCGTCAGGAGGTGAGTCTCACTCCACCTTTCCCGGAGAGCGGACCCCTCATGGAGTGAAGTCTCCCAGGCTTTCACATACCCTGTTCCCACGGTCATTTCTTTCCCAGGAGCTCACCCCATTGGAAAATATGCAAATGGGAAAATACTGTGCTGCTGTTCTATGACTCTTGCCCTCTCATGCGGCGAGCACAAGCGCTACGAGCCACAGAGGGCACCAGGACACTGAAGCCCTCTGGAACAGAGTCTAAATCCAGGAGGAGTTTGTCTGAAATGGAGGTTTTTCCTCTTGCTGTTGCTGTTGGTTTTGGTATCTTCCTCATGTTGTTCAAGCCAAAAGAAATGAACCTACAGAAAGTCCCAGGAAGCAGAAAGCACACTCGCATGGCATGCAGTCCCTAGAAACACTGACAGCACATCACCAGGATAACAAGCCTGTCTCTTTCCTATCATTAAGGCATGGAGCAGGGCCATTAAGAAGCCTTTAACAACATGATCTTTGTCCTAATAAAATGAAAGCAGGTCAGTTTCCTAGGAAGGTCTGTGCTAAGCACACAGTCTGCACTCTGATACTCCCTGCTCTTGCTTATTTTAGTCATTGTTTTCTGTAATGAATAGCATTGATTTATTTTCTTCCCTAGTGCTTTGCGCTTGTCGCAGTTGTAACCTCAGCTCCAGCAGGTTTCAGACGTGTTTCAGACGCAGCTTCTCTGTTCCTCAAGCATCTTGATGTTATTCTGACACCTGTCTCCTTCAGCACCCTGCTGCTCCTCCACAGTCCGCCTGGCAATCGTGCTCATGGACAGTGCCTGCAGGCAGATGGATCTGATTAAAAGTCTTCAATACCACAGCTCCACACATTGATGTGTTGGGTAGCTGAGCTCGACTTCCCCAGTCCCTGCCCTCTTAAAGATCTGTTTCAGACTGAAGCATTCACTGTTTCAATACACGCCAGGATTCTCACTCCAGATTGATGGCAGAAAAACAAACAGAACTGTCATTTGAGACTTTCAAGTCATTTTTATTGCTCTTCCACATTATAAGCTAGCAGCTCTATCACCCTGCAGCTCCCATCTGGCAGCCCACTGAAGCCCAGCAGCTGTGAGCCTGGCCAGTACCTGGATGGGAGACCGTGCTGTAAAAAAGGTGCCGTTCTTTATATGAGACGTAAAAAAGAGGTTCTAACTGTCCAGTAAAAATAATTAAAAATCACAGGGTGCTTCTTGAAAAGGGTGTTACCGCAGTGTCTTGGCCGAATGTCCCCTTGGCCTTTACCAGTCATGGCCTCCTAATAATCCTAATCTCTGAACTGGCTTCATTACTCTCCTCCCCACTGAGAGCTGATGTGTGGGGAGCGTACTGGCGCACTCTGGCTGTTGGCTGCACACTACTGGTGCTGGAGGAGAGTCCCCATTACCTGTAAAGCTCTTTGAGTGGAGTGTCCAGGAAAGCACTATATTATTATTATTGTATGTTTCTGTTTCTCGTCTGTAGGGTTTTCAACCTTGATTCAGTGTGAGAATACAAGTCAGAAAAGTATTGATAGATACAGATTTTTTCACAAACACATCTTTCGTGATCCACAATACATTACTGTATGGTCTAGACCCAGGAATCTTTGCTGTGCTAGACACCTCCTACCAACTACCTTCAATCCCCTGGAAATGCTTGTCTTGCTGTGTTCCCTACATGAAAGGTTAGCTAAAATAACATCTCCTTGTTCAGATGCTCGATTCAGGCCAACATCAGATTTAATTAGTGCTCTTAGGCTTCAGTTGTAATTAGGGGTGGTAATTAAAATGTCTTTTAAGTACAGTCATGTGCTTTCCCTAACGTCAGCGGTTGCAGCAGAGGAAATGACCAGAACTGATTCTGTCTCACGTGCCTGCCAGCTCTCATTCGAGTGCAGTCCCTGTGTCACAGGCTGCCTCTTGACAGTGTGACTCATGGCTGCCTCACGACACGAGACCCTGGCTGTTTTCAGGATGGCAGCTTGTGGTGTGCACGCAGCACAGACATTCAACAGGGGAGAGTCACATTTCAGAGACTAGAACAGCCTGTTGATAATGTAATGCAATCGGATATTGATACATTCACATTCCTCGCTTTTAAAAAACATTTGTGATTCACCGGTGAGGGTGACAGACAGTGGGCCTCCTGGAACATCATGACAAGTAAGCCACTCTGAAGCAGGGTGAGGCTGAGGCAGATATTACAAGGCTCTTGGGGATTTGTGCCAGTGCTGATAGCCCTTTCTGCACTCATTTAATGAGTCAGTGAGCCCTACGGTGGTCTGGCAGTGATTGCAGAAAGGTTCTGTTCAGGTGTTTGCTAATATATGTGCTAATGAACAGAACAGACCCAGGCATGACAGACACAGGCTTTTGACAAATCATTTTCTTTTACAAAGAAAAAGTGAACCCCCAGTTGAAATATATTAGATTCATTTACTTGATTTTTTAATTGGATTTGCTTGTATCCGAAGGGTATAGCCTGCCCACTCAGGCAACTCACCAGAGCTGAACAGACTTTTCAAAGAGACCTGCAGCTGCTCGGACTGTATTAACGGTCCTAAAGCGTGGATTACAGCCTTCAGATGCTGAGACTCCTCAGGGCCTGGTGTGCTACCATCAGTGCATAAAATCACACATTTTGTGCAGTGACTGCTGAAATATCTAGTCTTTCCCTGACACTTCTATCTAAATGAGACAATATTTTACAGCTAAGTGTTTAAGAGAAGCATTATATCTGACATCTGATTCAACACCCTGCTGCTCCACCTGGGATTTTAAACCCACAATCTTCCCATTTCAGGTCCAACACCCTGACCATTAGTATATTACTACACCGCAAACTACATGGTTGCTTAGTAAAACTTTAATTTGACTCGATCTTGTTACTGTGTGTGCAGTAGCATTCGTGAATGTTCTGCTTGAAGAAAGGCTCTGTATGATACTCATTTTCACACTGCTTGGACAAATCCAGCCTATTCCACATCGTCTCTGAGCACCATAGTGGAGCACAAACCTGTTTCAGACACAAACGCTGAACGTGATGTGGAAATGGGCTGCCTGATTGTCAGGGAGTCTGTGCTGTAGTGAAGCGGGCAGCACACAGTGTGACAGTCCGCATCATCTGTCCACTCTTCCAGCTCTGGGCTAATATTCCCAGCTAGCAGCGGCATTTATTCACCTTTTGAGCTACGACCATCACCCAGATAATCTCAGGAGTGGAATATTTTCCACTGCTTTCCCAGACAGGAGCACTCTTAACTTGCTACAACAGCTGCGCTCTTGTCAAATGCACAAAAATTCACCAATCTCGGACAAGGCGTGAGAAATATTAGAAATCTTGAGAACCAGGCACAGATGGAAAAAAAAACACATTTTGGAACCAGACCTTGAAGTTCTCAACCCAAAGGGTAGTGGGAGTGCACAACAACACCCACCCATACTGTCGAAGCTGATACCCCAAAACCTCTAAAAAGAGCAGCTGGATGAGTGCATCAGATCAATAGGCTGCTAGCAACTCGCAGACAAAACGGTCTCTTCTTCTTCAGTATATTTATGTATGACACATATCTTTGCTAATTTATTTTGCTGACACTTTTATCCAAAGCAATTTACATCTTCACTGGTTGCAGATGTTCATAGAGCATTCGGGGTGATCGGGGTACCTGGCTCAAGGGCATGACAACAGTGTTTCACCTGAGATTTGAACCCATGACCGTCCCGGGTACAAGTCCAGGACCCTGACCACTGCTCACACTACAGCTCCTGCGCAGCGGTTTGAGAGCCAGGAGGTTTTCAGCTGCCAGGCAGCTGTAATCTGCTCTGCTGCCTGTCTCACAACATCCCTCTTCACCACAGTCTGCTCTCTGGGGATACTGTCTCATTTTCTTGTGCATTGCAACAGATATATCATCGCCTCTATAGTTTTCAAAACAAGAGGCAGGCTGGAGATTGGATACAGCATGAGCTGCCTGCTTAATCATTGTGCTCTGAGAGTGCAGGCTGAAGTAGCTGGAGCATTCATAATTTAATCAAAAATCTTTTTTTCAAGTGTTGTCATGGAGAAGTGGAACTATGGGGGATGAGGCGTGCTCGTTACACTGTGGCCTATTAAGTCTTTGATTGCTTTGTCGAGCGATATGCTTTGCCGTGAGAGCCAGTGGAGGAATCTTCGTGCTGGGGAGGAAACTTTTCCAGTCCGTGAAAATGTTGCCTCATGGTGGGTTTTAGATGTGAGTGTGTGTATGAGTGGTGTGGCGGTGGGTCTGTGGGAGTATGGGAATGTCTGTGGGTGGGGTGGTTGAGTGTGTGTCAGTGTGGGAGTGAGTGGGTGTGGGTGTGTTTGAGTGTAAGAGTGGGTGTGGATTAGTGTGGAAATGGGTGTGGGTGTGTTTGAGTGTGGGAGTGGGTGTGTATGAGTGTGGGAGTGGGTGTGGGTGTGTTTGAGTGTGGGGGTGGGTGTGGATGAGTGTGGGAGTGGGTGTGTGTTTGAATGGTGTGAAGGTTCATGTGTGTGTTTTTAGTGTGTGTATGGTTGTGTCTGGGTGCAAACGTATTAATGTCAATGTGGGGAACAAGGTTCTGTTCCTAACAAACAAAGGATGTCACAGTGTCCTCACAACCAGTGAAAGCTGAAAGCTACAAACCTTCCACCCCCAGTCCCGCTTCACAAGAAGCCTTAATTTCCCTCATGTACTCCTATTTTCTGTGGCTCACCATCTGCAAGGAAATTCCAGATTAAAACAAATGTTCATCCAGTGCAATAGCTATGCTCTGCAGTGAATGGAGAAACAAGCTAGCTGGCACTCCAGTGTAAAAGCTGGCTTCTGCAGGCTGGAGCAATAAATCATCTTTCTCAGACAAAATGTCTTCATGCTGTTCAAGGCTCTGCGTGGAGAGCAGAAGGGCAGCATGGGAGACGTCCTGTCAGACTGATCCCTCCACAGAACAATGAGATTCTGGTGACTCATAGCCTGCGGCAGTTCTCTGCAGATACGTGAAGAAGAGGGCTCTGTGTGTGAGTGTGTGTGCAGCTATGAATCACCCAGATCCTTGGATAAAATAATACCTCTCACTGATTTCAATTATCTGGGGACTAATTGAATTGCCTTGCACTCCAAAACCTTCAAGGAGGTCAGAGGTCAAAAAGCTTCTGCTGAATAAAAGGGTGCTCAGGATAACTAGGTGGCAATATCCACACTGTTTATTATTCCATTAACTCTGCGTGTTTACTGACACGCTGTGGGATAGATGTCTTGTATTACCTGCCTGATAATGATAGTCTTCCTACCTGTTGTGTCTCTCACAAGATTCCCAGTGTACTCCCAGTGTCCAGCAGTCTTCTTGACAAAGCAGGCGCTGGACACTTTCTGGACACAGGGCTCTGCCATCTGCAAATATCCTTCTCTTGGGTTCACTTCGCCTTTTTTTTCCCTGTTTCATTCAAGCAAGATACCAGGACCTCCCCCTCCCTCCCCAAGCTGGACCTGCACGTCATTCCCGTGTGGAAGAAGGGGATCACGGGGAAGGGCGTGGTCATCACCGTGCTGGACGACGGGCTGGAGTGGAACCACACCGACATCTACCCCAACTACGTAAGACTCCCTCTGCCCGGGGCTGGGAGCTCACACAGTGGAGCCAACGCCGGGCTCCGGCCATCGCCATGCTCGCGGTTCCTTAGTCCTCGTGCCGCTGCAGTCATCAGAGCCAGCCCAGAATGACTGCTGAGAAAGCACGGATCTGTTCCCCAGGCCTGAGTGCCCGTGTGTCCACACAGTCGCCCCTGCAGCACGACACTCCCACGCAGCTCAGCGTGACAGCAGAGCACGCTCTCCTCCACAGAGGCACTGCCTGGAACCCACAGAGTGAAGAAACCTCTCTCGGCGCGGTCTAGCCAGTGAGAAAATAAAAAAGGCTCCCTCTTTACTAATTAGGCTCTTTAATTAATCAGAGTGAACTGAGTCACAGAGCCCTATGCATCACACTATTCGTTAATTTGCCAAGCTTTTAATAAAGGGTTGTAAATAATTATGCATAAAACGAGATTTAAAAGATTATGTTTTTAATCTTCTTAATAGAATTTTTCATTGTGTGCAGCCTTATATGACATGGTCTATAGCATTATGGAAAGAGCAAGGAAATTATAATTCCGTTCAAACTCCTTGGTCATCATGTCACAGTGCATTCTTAAATCTGGACATGCTTTACATTGCTACAGTGTTAAAATATCAATCACACTTTTCTTATCAAACACGTACCAGGACCAGGATTTGAAATTGCTAGGGGCAGAGTGATAGCACTGTGGCTAAGAATCTACACCTGTGGCTGGAAGGTTGCCAGTTCACATCCCACAGCTAGCAGAGGAATCCTACTCTTTTGGGCCCCTGAGCAAGGACCTTAACCCCAACTGCTCCAGGGGTGCTGTATAAATGGCTGACCCTGTGCTCTGACCCTGAACTTCTCTCCCAGTCTGTGTCTCATGGAGAGCAAGCTGGGGTATATGAAAAGATGAATTCCTAATGCAATAAATTGTATATGACTAATAAAGTGATCTATCTACTTGGGTGAAAAATGCATTTGTTTAAAATCAAAATTGACAGGCATTTTCTTTTGTTTAGGAACCTGAGAGCTACCCTGAGCTCATGGTCACACCAAGAACCCTGACACAAAAATGGCCAATTGTGCTCAGCTGCACAATTGTGCTTGATTGCTGTCAGCAAATCAGAATGAATTAGGACAGCTGAAAATTGTATTACTGAAATGCTTGGTGCCTTGGTTCTCTGTATGGTGTGCTTGTACACAGACTCTGGTTGTGTTTATTTATCTGACTGATACCATTGTCCATGACACGGTTTTGGCAATATTATATAAAAAGGGCCTAATTTAATATTTGTTGTATTATTTAAAAGGGCCTTATTGAAGTCAGATGTTTGTAGTACAAAAAGGAATGAATGTGAAGATAGAAAGGTTACTGGTCTAAAAAGGCCAGTCCACTTCTGAAGATCACTGCTTGTTCCAGACATTCGCAGTATACTTTTATGCATTTTCTTTTGAATTATATATATCAGACTGAAAAGTTTAAAAATGCAGCAAAAGGTTTTAAAAAAACTATTTGACCTCTGAGAGGATTAGTCACAGACAAGGGAATGTCAAACTGCACGTAGTTAACAAAGTACAAACACAGCACTGAGAAGCAAGACAGAGGAGGAAATGCAGAGACAGATCTTCACCACATTTTTCTTCCCTTTTCGATTTAGGATCCAGAAGCCAGTTATGACTTCAATGACAATGATCCAGACCCTTTCCCTCGATATGACTCTACCAATGAAAATAAGTGAGTAAGAACAATCCTTGTACCATGTACTCAAGTCTGACATACAGTATGCACTGTGCCCACAGCTTCAATTGTACCCTCACTGACACGGACACAAAAAACATCATATAACAGAGTGAGTGGCAGACTGGACAGAGAGTCTTAAAACATCTAGGATTGGTATACTACAATAAAACAGCACTGTAATTGCACAGTGCAAAAGTCATATTTGGCCTTAATAATTAAATTCCGTAAAACACTAAATTCACACATATTCACTATATAGTGGCCTCCAAAGGGTCCTGTTTCCCTGAGGCACAAAAAGAAGGATACACATTAATCATGGTTAATTTTATTACCCGGAGACTGTAGGAAAGTGGGGCAATGCTAATATCAAAGTTTTTTTAAGAAGGACACATTAATATATCTTCACAAGATATGATGTTTTTGTTCCTGTTTCGTCTAGAGTAGTAATAAATCTGGAGGGCGCTGTGTATGTGAATGTGGTTTAATTGTGTGTTGCTAAGAAAATCTCGAACATTCTTCCCTGGTGTTTGCCTACAAAAGACGTTTGGAAAAAAAATGGTTCTCTCATCTCATCTTATTTAGTTTATGGACCTTCCAACTAAATAAGATGCAGCTGGAAAATAAATTTGATTTCAGGTTTAATGATGTCAGAGTGAAATGGAAATATGGTGAACACAGCGGCTTCAAATTCGCTGGTTTGCTGGTTTTATTTGAATGTGATTTTGCCCCGGATCTGTACCTCGGACAATGCGCCCAATTAGCTGACTCACCCGGCGTCATCACCCAGTGCTGCTTCCCAGCGCACCTGTGCGCACCTCTCAGTGAGTCAGGCCAAACAAACCGGCCTGCGTCTCCAGGGGGACCGAGCACTCTTACCGCTCTCAAAGGCCTGAACCGACGATCTGTGCATCACAACAGGAACAGAAAAACAAAGCAGAAATGACAGTGATTGCAGAGTGTGGACAAAAATGAAGAAGTTTGATACGTCATCATCACTCTTCTCTGTGACTGCCGATCTGCGCACCGTAAAAAGCTGAAGTTTCAGAGCCTGGATTCCGTTTTTAAAAACCAGAGAGCATAACAGCGCCTCCCGAGTTCACAGTTAAACCGTTAGCATTTTGATTTGACGTGCAGACAGATTGCGGGTTTTGCTGCTAATTTCCTTCTAGCTTAATAGATATTTATTTGTATACAGCACATTGTTGCCCTTCCAGCCCATACAGAGCACCCAGGAGTCCTTAAAAATAAACATATTCCAATAAAAATTATAGCTTTCACTCACTGACACAGGGTAAAAGAATATAGAATTTCTGTATAAATGTTTCTATTAATACTGTATAAGTATGCAATGTTTATGATTTTTTTTTAGTCCTGAACAGAGAGCATTACAAGGTGTGTAAGGTAATTTTTCAAAATCCTCAAAGGCATCGACAAAGGAATGATTCTTGGTACTTCAGGACCGACTGTGCACCATGAACCACAGGACAAAACTGGAAACTGTGTGGAAGTGCCTTTAAAACTGAGAACAGTAAGCACTTCTTTGCCCAAAGAGTTGTGGGAGTCTGGTACAGGCTACCCAGCCATAATGCTGAAGCAAATACCTGGATTTTTGCAAGAAACAGCAGGACAAGATCCCTGGATCAATTCGCTTTTAACAACCAAATAGGCCAGAGTGGCTGAATGGCTCCTCTCGTTTGTATGAATTATTATGTTCTTATACTCAACCTCTGCAGTTGAATCCTCTGTGAACCTCACAGTCCAACAGCTGTCTGAGGAACTGACTCAGACGTACTGCTGGGTGGCCCTGTCTCACACTGAGACTGAGGTGCTGTACAGAGTAACAGCAGCTCGTGGTTAGTTCTGCTTTCTCTACATCGAATGGCTCCATAGTAACAGAAACAATTTCAAATTAGAATAAAAAAAATAAAGATGGCACTGTATGTCTAGGGCCGATATAACAATAACATGAATCAGACAGAAAACACAGTTTCCAGCACTTTAATTTGAAAGAAATCTGTTTTAAATATGTAATTTCTGTACGAATGTTTCTATCAGTGAGTACAGTACGCGCTGTATGTGAGTTTAGGTTAATTGGGTTCTGTTTTCAGCTGTGTGGCGACATCGACAGAGGGGCGTTAACGCACAGCACACACGTGTCCAGGAGCCGGTGCTGCTCTGTGTCACGAGTCTCAGGAGCGGAGCGCTCTCCTTGTGCGTGGGGCCCCTTGTGCTGATGCCCGCGACCGCGGCAGCAGTGCTGTGCTGTGTTGTGCTGTGTTGTGTTGAGTTGTGTTGTGTTCCCTCAGGCATGGCACCAGGTGCGCGGGAGAGATCGCCATGCAGGCAGACAACGACAAGTGTGGCGTGGGGGTGGCCTACAGCTCGAAGGTGGGAGGTGGGTGCTGCTGAGAGTGCGGTGACCGAGGTGCGAGGAACCCTGCTCAAACGCGGCTATCATGGAGGATGGGGTCGGCACATGCTCCTATCTACCTCTTTTCCAAGTAGATCGCGAGGCTTCCTGGATAATAAAAAAATACCAATGAAAGAAATAGCCTGTCCTCGGACGGGAAAATATTCTGAGGCATTTTGCCCACAGAAATAAATCAATCAGAAGAATTTACTTATTGAAATATTGGAAAAAAAGTGTCCAAATGGCTGGACTGACAGGTTGCTCACGTAAATCAACCTAAAATATATACATCTGTATTTGTTTTTCTTTAATTTTGCCTGTGCACCACTATGCCAAACAGTAGGAAAGTTCAGGCCTCGTGTGGGACTGCAGCAGGTGACACATCACCTGGCTCAGCTGAGCAGACTTTGCCTGGGTTTTTGAACTGTGAGTTGCGATTAAACAACGTGGCTCGTAGTTCAAGCTAGCTAACTTCTGATTCTCTGGTATCCTCTGTGCCCAGTGTGATTCTCCAGCCGGGGTAGAGTTCCTCCACAGGGCACACAGCAGCGTGCAGCAGGTCAGAGGAGGGTGTTGTGAGTCCTGCGTGGACAGGAGGCACAGCGAGCTGCAGTAGCAGCTGTCAGCAGTGGCTGGGCAGGCTGGGGAGTCAGTGGAGAGACTTGGTCTGAGCAGCTCAGCCCAGTATCTGGGATTTGAAAATTCAGCCCAGGGGAGGACTGGACATGTTTCCCCTGACTTCACCTAAAGCTGGTGCTGTATTTGTAAAAGCACAGCTCGGAAGAAGACTAAGAAACCTTTCCTTTACTTTTGTCAGTTTTCTTCTGTGGGGATCAGAAGCTGTAACATGGAAATGCTAGTTTTTGAGGGTGGGCATCCACAGTTATAGCAGGGAAAGCAAATTTCTACTGTCAGGCACCTCAAGATGATTAATTTTGTCCTGCTTTTGTAAAACGGGCAGAGAGGGCACGGCCCTGTGATTTGCTGAGCTGGTGCAGATCAGGGGGGGAGTTTCTGTGAGGCTTCATGAGTTCAGAAGTGTAAGCAGTAGCTCACCTGGGCTGGACTCTGTTCCCCAGGGATAAGGATGCTGGATGGGATTGTGACCGATGCTATCGAGGCCAGTTCAATCGGCTTCAACCCAGAGCACGTGGACATCTACAGCGCCAGCTGGGGCCCCAACGACGATGGGAAAACAGTGGAGGGTCCTGGGCGCCTGGCTCAGAAGGCCTTCGAGTACGGCATCCAGAAGGTAAGACCCCCACAGGGCAGCTCTGTGTGTCTGCAAAGGCCTCCAGCACAGCAGATTACAGTGAAAGTCACAAGGAATCGGTTCTCCAGAGCAGTCATTCTCCAGGAGAGTCAGACTCCAGAACAAACTGGAGAAACTGGGGCAGAGCGGTGGCACTGTGGCTAAGGGTCAGCGCCATGTGGCTGGAACGTTGTCAGTTCGTATCCCGCGGCAGAGGAATCCTACTCCATTGGGCCCCTGAGCAAGGCCCTTCACCCCAGCTGCTCCAGGGGTGCTGTACAATGTCTGACCCTGCACTCTGACCCTCAGCTTCTCTCCCTGTCTGTGTGTCTCATGGAGAGCAAGCTGGGGTCTGCGAAAAGACAAATTCCTAATGCAAGAAATTGTATACGGCCAATAAAGTGATCTTAAATGGCTCATGGGATTCTCTGTAAAGATCGACCACGGGTTTTCAGGCTTGGACTGTGGACACCTTGTGCTTTCAGTGTGCATCCCTGCTCATTTTCTGCAGCCTAGATTTCTAGTCAAGTTGAAATTCTTATGAACAGGGTTATTCGGAGGGAATGGGGGGAGTGTATAAGAATTGTGAACAAATGCAAACAAAACAAAGTCATTCCCCTTAGACTCACTTGGAGATACATGAATAAACAAGATCTTATTTTTAAATGCCTTGAATAACTTTTAAGTTTGCAGCTGAAAAACATCAGGCCCTGCTGTAGAACAGGGATACATGTCTCCAGGAGTCAAGCCTGCTGGTCCAGTTGAGTTTCCTCATCTCCCTGAGCCAGCAGCTTGACTCCTGGAGACAGGACTCCTTGACTCCCGCCTCCCCCCTGTGACCTGCTGTCCCTCCCCCACCACAGCTCTTCAAAGTTGGCAAATTTGTTCTTGCAAAAACCCTGAAAGTAGGAGTCTACACTAGCTGGGCAGAGAGATTAAGAAGTAACTCAAAGCTCCTGGTTTTGGGGACCAGGTCTCTCTCTCAGGTATGGTAGTTTGGTTCAGTCAGGATCACTTTTCACCAGAGCTTGTCTGGGGGCTCCAGGACACTCAGGTCTCCTGAGCTCATCTGGGGGCTCCAGTGCACTCGGGGCTCCTGAGCTCATCTGGGGGCTCCAGTGCACTCAGGGCTCCTGAGCTCATCTGGGGGCTCCAGTGCACTAGGGGCTCCTGAGCTTATCTGAGGGCTCCAGGACACTCAGGGCTCCTGAGCTCGACTGGGAGCTCCAGGACACTCAGGGCTCCTGAGCTCGTCTGGGGGCTCCAGGACACTCAGGGCCTGTGCTCGGTCTTGCTTGTGTGTGGCACAGGGCCGGGGAGGCAAGGGCTCCATCTTCGTCTGGGCCTCGGGGAACGGCGGGCGCCAGGGGGATAACTGCGACTGCGACGGCTACACGGACAGCATCTACACCATCTCCATCAGCAGCGCCTCGCAGCAGGGCCTGTCGCCCTGGTACGCCGAGAAGTGCTCCTCCA